>NC_083446.1:14334259-14663009 GCF_020745735.1 Hemiscyllium ocellatum
TGGAGGGGGCTTTGTGCTCCTAGCACCCCCAGGAATGGATGCCTAAGGACCACCCTGTCATCGAGATGCCAACGCCTGTTTGGGTCCGATCGATCGATCCTGATCGATCTATTAGTGAACAGTAAAGCAGTAACCCGAGACCAACCACCGCGAAGAGAAGACACCCCTGGGACCACCGAGGGAAGACCAGACAATCATCAGCACATGAATCGAGAACAAGATCTATTGTGGTGATATGTGATCATCCAGAATTAAAGTGAAACACAAGATAGATTTGTGGTGTAAATCATTAGTTTATAAAGTATTCTGTTGTTATAATATTAATTGTTCAAATAAATTAATATTGTTTATTATTATTATTAAGAGTCGACTTGCAGTTCTTTTGCTCGATAAAGGAGTTAAAACACACCGTGTGGCAGGCACAACACAGTGCTCCTCTTAGAATAAAAGACACAGGAAAAACCCATCACAGAATGGAAATTAGAATGTTATCCTGTCTTTAGTTAAAGCTATCTGCTGTTGAGGTACATTTTAGTGAAAAGTCTGGAAAACGTGGATGAGGCAAGTAAACTCAAAGATCTGTTGGTACTGGAGATCTGAATCTTGTGATTCTCAACATCTAAATTAAATTTCATCTTTAAATTTGTGGAGAGAAAGCAGAGTTAACATCTCGGGTTCAAGAAGGATTACTGGACCCACAAGGTTATTGCTGTTTTCTCTCCACAAGTTGCTGCCAGCTCTGCTAAGTTTACACAGCAATCTGATTTTCATTCTGATTTATAACTTCCACAGAACTTTTTCTCATAGTAGCTTTTCCTTCTCCAAAGCAAAAAACCTAGTATCACCAATAAAAGCAAAATATTGTTGATGCTGGTAGTTCTGAAACAAACCACAGAGAAACTGGAAAAAACTCAGCAGGTCTGGCAGCATCTGTGGAAATATAACGTTTCCAGTTGGGTATGATTGTTCTTCAGAATTCTGAGTTTCTGCAGAGTTTCTCCAGCATACTCTGTCTCTGATCTCCAATCTGGCAGCATACAAGGAACAGGAAATTCGACGTTTCGGGCATAAGCACTTCTTCAGGAATGGCTTATGAAGAAGGACTTATGCCTGAAACGTCGAATTTCCTGTTCCTTGGATGCTGCCTGACCTGCTGCGCTTTTCCAACAACACATTTTCAGCTCTGATCTCCAGCATCTGCAGACCTCACTTTCTCTCTGATCTCCAATCACTAAGTGGTGCGGCTCATTACTGTATCAATTCTTGGGAGTGTTTTCTGGATTCTGTATTGCCTTTACCTCATATTAGAACATGGTGCTCAGGTCTTAGTGAAATGTTTGAGTTCATCATGAACTCATCCAAAATCAGCCTTTGAATTATTTGTGCACTGTGTCATTATGTTCCCCCATTTCAGTAACAAACATTGATATATTTGCTCCACTCCCACAGGATTTGAACTGTTCAAAGGTACAAACAGAAGGCTCCAGTTTTCTCATGGAGTTTAACACTGACGTCTTCCAGCCAATGCGGGAGGGTGGGATCAGTCCCTCTTTGACTGCTTGATTAGCTGTAAGACCCGCTCAGTATTCCAGCAGCGTCCCATCTAACTGGGGGGTAGAGAGCTGAGCATGCACAGTCAGTTTGTAGGCACTGGAGAGATTTGCATTCTATGCCTCTGTAGGAGAGGCCGCGGCGGAGTCGATGCTAGGTGTGAGTAGCAGCGGGTAAACGAGAAATCAGCATAAACATCAGGATCCCGACAAAGAAGGTGACTAAAGCGTGTTTGGACCAACCTGCAAAGTATTTGTACCTCCTCTGTTGACAAGCCACCTCTTCAGCTAGCGTGAATGCACAGGCATCCATGTTGAACAGTTCTGAGGAAGAGTCACTAACTCTTTAGTGACATTAACTCTGATTTCTCTCCACAGATGCTGCCAGACCTGATGAGCTTTTCCAGCAATTTTACGGAATGTTGAGTGTCTCTTCAGGACTAAGGTGGAGAGGTAATCTCAAGAGAGTATCCAGAGGAACCTGGTAGAGTGAATGGAGAATTTATTTATTTTTTCTTGTGGAAGAGAATAGCGCTAGGAGGCACAATCTAAATTTATATTTAAAATGGAAATTACAGAATAACCGAATTGTCACAAAAAAAATGGGGCCATTCGGTCCCTCATGCCTGCCTTGGTTCTATTACCTAGTGCCAGTCACTTCCTTTTCCCATATTCCTGTATACCATTTTCACAAAAATAATCATCTAATGCCTTCTGAATGCCTCAACTGAACCTACCTCCACCACATTTCCAGCCAATGCATTCCATAATGCCTGCTGTTTGAAAGAGAAGTTCCCAAATCACACTTGCTTCATTTTCTTATCACTTTAAATTGATGCCTTCTTATTCTTTGTCCTTGCATGAGCAGGAACAGCTCCATACTTGCTTTGTCCAGCTCATGATTTTGAAAACATGCATCAAATCTCCTCTGTCACCTTCTCTGTGAGAACAATCCAAGCTGCTTGAATCTGTGCGGAAGTTTTTCATTCCTGGAACCATTCTTTAAATCCCTGTAGAGTCTCTCCACTGAAGTCAGATCTTTTCTGTTATATGCCACCCACAATACTCAGCTGTGATCTAACAAGTGCCTTGCACAAGTTCGCATCATCTCCTTGATCTTGTATTCAATACCCTTACTAATAAATCTGAAAACTCCATTTATTAACTGTACTCTCCACCTCTCTCCTAGAATTTTCAATAGATTGTAAATCCATGCTGACTGTCAGATTCTACCACTATTTTCTAAGTGTTCTGCTGTAAAACCCTTGATAATGCATTTCCCAATGCCTATATCAGACTCACTTGTCTGTAATTCTGTTATCTCTCTCTCTCCCTTTTTTAAACAGTGGAGATACATTAGCTACCCTCAAATCTGTAGGAACTTTTCCAGAGTCTAAATAATCTTGGAAGATGATGCTCTATTTCTAGGGCCACTTCCTCAAGTAGTCCGGCATGTAGATTATCGGGCTGTGGAAATTTATCAGCCTTGAATCCCATCGGTTTCTCCAATGCCATTTCTTTACTAATTCAGATTTGTTTTAATTCTTCCCTCATTCTAAACCCTGTGTTCCCCATTCTCTCTGGTACATTATTCATGTCATCCTTTGAGAATACAAAGCAAAATTTGAATTTAGTTTATTAGTCATTTCTTTGTTCTCCATTATACATTACTCTGTTTCTGACTGTAAGGAGTTCAGACAATTGTCCATACTGTAGATACATCAGCAAGTGCACGCTGGGGAGAGGCTGTTCACCTGCTCTGTGTGAGAAGGGCTTCATTAATTCATTCAACTTGCTGAAACACATGGGGAAGAGACATTTCTAACACCTAGACTATGGTAAGTGCTATTAAAGTTCTGGGGATCTGCCTCAACATTGACCTGCTCACACTAACACAAGTCCATTTAGGTGCACTCATTGCAGAAGTGAATTCAGGCAGTCATCTGATCTGTCTGCACACCAGCAAGTTCATGGGGGGAGAGGCCATTTGCCTGCTCCCTGTGTGGAAAGGTCTGCTTCTATATCAACCCTGCCAACAGCAAATTCAGCAAATGCTGTGATTGGATTCTGCTATTGTAGCCAATCAAAATCTAGCACTGAACCGGTTTCATTCTGACTGTTGCAATCTGTTTTTAATGATTTTAATCATCTCCTGCCCAGATTCAATTGTTGGAATTCTGGATAATTGTCCAATTTGCTTACTATTGACAAAAGTACATTGAGTCTTTGGATATCACTAAGACAAGTTAGTTCTTTTTGAAATAACCTCTTTGTTATTTCACAATAACCAGTGTGTGTCCAGCAAGATCCTGCAATCAGCAGGAAAACAAGGAACCACTTTATAAATACTTTGTTTTTTTGTTGTTATTTAAAGCAGGAATTTTGGTCCCACAATAGACAGGAAAACGTTTCTTTGGATAACGTGGAATTGTTGAGGTCTCCTGAGCTGAGAGTGGAGCCAACTGGGATTTGGGGTCTGCAGTCGATCTTTAAAAACCATTATGTGGGATCTTTTCTGTTCATTCACTGATGGTCAGCTGAAGTTGTTCGACAGTAAAATAGTTCACTTGAAACATCAAACCCAATTTAATCTTTGGAGAAAAATCTACAGTTTTAAATCGGTACGGCCACTCCAGCTGTCTTCCTTTTTTCTAAATTTGAATAACAACTACCTAGTTCCCACCCAATTTTGAGCCACAATTCTGTAATTGTTGTAGCTTAGGTTCTCACACAACTTTTTATGCTTGTAACTCACCAATATTGTTCACCAAACTATACGTTTGTGTGAATGCATTTTGAAACAGGGATTCCCACTTTTTCACGCAGAGGGTGGTATGTGTATGGAATGAGCTGTCAGATGATGTGGTGGAGGCTGGTACAATTGCAACATTTAAGAGGCATTTGGATGGGTATATGATGGGTATATGAATAGGAAGGGTTTGGAGGGATATGGGCCGGGTGCTGGCAGGTGGGACTAGATTGGGTTGGGATATCTGGTTGGCATGGACAGGTTGGACCAAAGGGTCTGTTTCCATGCTGTACATCTCTATGACTCTCGATCCTGGTATACCCAGAATGAACAGGGTGGGATGCATTTGGAGATGGGATATTCTCAGTTCCCCACATTTAAAGAGAAAAGGAACAGATCGCTTGGGCTGGATGATGCTGTTTTATGACGTCACTGCAGTGCCAAGAAACAATCCTCCCTGAGCCTTACTCATAATGGACTGGATTTAGCTCAGTTTTAGAGTCATGGAGCCATAGAGATGTACAGCATGAAAACAGACCTTTCAGTCAAACTCATCCATGGTGACCATTAATTTAGATTTGGAGATATCAGTGTTGGACTGGGGTGTACAAAGTTAAAAATCACACAACACCAGGTTATAGTCCAACAGGTTTTTTTTGGAAGCACTAGCTTTTGGAGTGCAGCTCCTTCATCAGGTGGTTGTGGAGTATAAGATGATACTTATGTACAGTGTGATGTGACTGAAATCACATATTGAAAAAGACCTGGATTGTTTGTTAAGTCTCTCATCTTTTAAAATGAACATGTTGGTTTCAGTTCTTTCATATGTAAATTGCAGAACTTTTTAAGGTTACATTCTCAAGTGAACTTTAACAATTGCTGTCATGTCAGCCCAGATAATGCATTTAGGTGTGAGGTGCCCTGTGTGATACTGTCTGTGTTGCAATGTTCAGACTAATTCTAATCTAAAAAAAAAGATTCATAGAATCTTACATAGATTCATGCAGTTTTTGAGGAAAATAAAATGTAATTCTGCAAGTACAAATTCACCTCACAAACTTGTGTGTCGGTGGGGGGCACGCAGGGTTATGAGTGTCTGTGAGCGAGTGTGTGTATGTGAATGTAAAGGGCTATAAGACTGTGAGAGGGTGCATTTGAGTGTGGGAGTGCATGTTTGAGTGTATGAGAGAGGGTCTGCATGAGTATATGGATCTGAAAGAGTGTGTATCTATCTGTGAGTGTGTGTCTGTGCACCTGCCATGTACGCCTCGACCTCTGATATTCACCCGATCCATACTCAGCATGATGTTTTAGACTTGTATAAGGTCATCCCTCAGCCTCTGATGCTCCAGGGAAAATAACCCCAGCCTATTCAGCCTCTCCCTATAGCTCAAACCCTCCAACTCTGGCAACATCCTTGTAAACCTTTCCTAAACCCTTTCAAATTTAACAGCGTAAGCAGGCAGATCAGAATTAAACACAGTTATCCAAAAGTGATCTAATGTTCTGTGCAGCTGCAACATGACCTCCCAACTACTACACTCAACACACTGACCAATATATGCACATCAAAAAAGATCGACACCGACCTGGAGAACAAATCTACAGAGGAAAATACGAAGGAAGATTCGGCAGCTGGCTCGTTTTGAAATTTGAATTTTTCTGTAGATCTTAATCGGGGTTTTATTAGACCAGTTCCACAGAGGAGAAGGTAAAAGATAACTTTAGATAAATGAGTTGTAAATATATGTTGGTTAATTATTATCTGACAGACTTTTTTTAAAAATAAAGTTGTTAATTTTTACTTTAAATAGTGACTTTTGGGATAGTTCTTTGCCTCTCAAATTTTAATAGACTACAACATGAGTTAAATCATTTCTGTGTTGCAGGTTTAAATTAGCAGGGGAGGTTTACCCCGTGTCATAACAGTTTGGGGGCTCGTCCAGGACTTGAATAGTTTGGGGGCTCTTTGTCAGTGATTTGAACAGGTTTAGACAGATTTGAATGGATTTAGGGTACGAGGAAGCCCTGTAGATTTAAACCCTTGCAGGTTAGTGTCTTAAATCTTTAAATAAAGCATAGGTGAGACAATTTGTTTAATTTTGGTGACTTGGGTTAACTAAATTAAAAGTGAGAGAAATGGCTCTTAAAATTGCTGGAGAGGTTCTTGGATTTGAAGATGATTCTCAAATTTGCCAAGAAAGTTCAGAAGGAAAGAAAAAAGTCATACTTTTAGAATTAGCAAATAAGTTAGATTTGGGTTTAACCAAGGACAAAAGTAAAGCTGAAATTGTAAGAGAATTACTCAAACACTTTGGTGTATCAGAGAGACACACAAGTGCAGTAGAGGTAGAAAAATTTAAAATACAATTGAGAAAAATTGAGTTAGAAGATAGAGGGAGAGAGAAAGACAGAAGAGAGAGAGAGAGGAAAGAGAGTGAGAGAAGGTTCTTAGCTGAGCAAAGATAGAAGAAAGGGAGAGACAAAAAGAGAATTTGAACTTGAGAAGTTACAAATTCATCAGCAAAGTCAAGTTAACAGGATGGAGATTAAAAGAGAAGGTAGTGATATATACAAATATGTCAAACCTCTGCCATGTTTTGATGAGAAAGATGTTGAAGCCTCCCTTATTTCATTTGAAAAATTGGCAGATGGAATTGGCCAAGGAATTATTCAGCTAGTTCAGACTAAATTGGTAGGCAGAGCTAGTGAGGTATTTATCGCACTGTCCGATGAGGGGTCAAGAGATTATGAAGAGGTTAAATAGGCTATTTTAAGTGCTTATGAATTGGTATCAGAAGAATATAGACAGCGGTGCAGAAACACAAAGAACAAGCCAGGTTAGACATCGGTTGAGTTCGAAAGAATTAAACATAGTTATTTTGATTGATGGGCGCGTGCTTTAAAGATAGATAAGATCTATGAGGCTTTACAAGAGATTATTCTGCTGAAGGAGTTTAAAAACTCACTTCCAGAGATGGTAAGAATTCACGTGGAGGAACAGAAAGTTCAGAAAGTGAGAAATGCAGCAGAATTGGCAGATCGATATATGTTAGTGCATGTATCTGGCCAGAATTTCATCCTGTGAGGGATAGAAGTTGGGAGAAGGGGAGACCCTACACTACTACTAAAGAGTAGAGAACACTGGTAAGAGTTTACAACAGTTTAAAAAAGAAGCCCAAGAAGGTGGAAAGGAGGTGAAAGGTCTCACTGTGGTAAAGTGGACAACTAGTGGTCGCAGTGCTGGTCGTTAAAGAAAGGCACTGTGGGAAACAACGTGGTAAGAGAAGCTAAGCCAGTGGTATTAGTCAAGGTAGTAAAGGAAACCCCAAGAAAAGTCGAGGTGCTGCAGGAGAGTGCACAGCCTAGGCAGGGACTGGGTATGGAGTTAGTACCAGAGAATTCACCTCTGTGGGTAAAGTTTACTCAGAAAGAACAGGGGGAGAAGGATAATAAGTTATAATTTTGAGAGATACAGGATCTAACCAGTTGCTGATAGTAAGGGATGAGTGAATACGCACTCTTTCTGATCTGTTGCCCGAGAGAGTAGTAATTTGTGGGATAGATGGACAGAAATTTAGCATTCCCCTATGCAAGATTAGGTTGGAGTGCCAAGTCAAGATTGGGGAAGTAACAGTGGGAATGATGGGCAGTGTCAGTTCCAGGAATTTAGTTTGTTCTTGGGAATGATTTGGCAGGATCCAAGGTGGGAGTGACACCCCTTGTTGTAGAGCAGCCCAAGGAAGCCCTAGAAACTGAAGGGTTAAAACAGAAATATCCTGGTATTTTCCCAGACTGTGTGGGAACCAGATCCCAATATCATAAGTCACTGCACAAAGTGAAAAGTAAAGAGAGAGATGAAGGAGTTGAGGTTCACTTAGCGGACACTCTGTTTGTTGTAATGGTGCAGGGAAAACCTGAACAGGTAGAGGGTCAGACAGAAGTGTTTGGTCTGGAAAGGCTAAGAGACTTGCAACAGAAGGACAAGACAATAAAAGATGTATATGTGGATGTGTACTCCGAAAGGACACAGAGAATATTCCTAATGGTTATTCTCTGAAAGATAAAATCCTAAGACAGAATTGGAGACCATGGCAGGTGAGTGCAGAGGAGAAATGGGCCGATGTGCACCAGATTGTGTTGCTGGTAGCATGCAGACAGGAAGTGTTCCAGGTATATGAACTACCTGTAAGAGATCACCTAGGGGTACGAAAGACTCAGGATAAGGTACAAAAACATTTTTTATTGGCCTGGATTTCACAAGGATGTGGTTAACTTTTGCAAACACAGCAAATGGTAGGTAAGCCACAGGTGGGAATAAAATCAGCCCCTTTGGTGCCAATTCCCGCATTTGAAGAACTTTTCATGCGGGTTATAATTGATTGTGTAGGTCCCCTCCCAAGAACTAAAAGTAGGAACCAGTATTTGTTAACCATAATGGATGTGTCTACCAGATTACCGGAGGCAATTCCATTACGGAGTATTAAGGCAAAAAGGGTGGTAGAGGAGCTAGTAGCTATCTTCACACTGTATGGGTTACCCAGAGAGATTCAGTCAAACCTAGGGTCAAATTTTACTGCTAGGCTGTTTAAGGAGGTTATGGATAGCTTAGGTATACAGCACTTTAAATCCAGTGTGTATCATCCTGAATCCCAGGGAGCTTTAGAAAGGTGACATCAGACCTTGAAGACTGTGTTGAGAGCATACTGTCAGGATTACTCGAATGATTGGGATAAAGGTATCCCATTCGTATTGTTTGCTTTTAGAGATGCCCCAAATGAATCTACTGAGTTCACTACCTTCGAGTTAATATTCGGTCATGAAGTGATAGGCCCTTTAAAATTAATTAAAGAAAAATTGATAGGACCAAAGTCGGAGATCTCACACTTAGATTATGTATCAGAGATGAGGGCGAGACTAAATCGAGCAGGTGAGTTAGCTAAACAGCACCTAAAGAGGGCACAGTGTAGAATGAAGCAGGTGGCAGATAAAAGCTCTGAGACTCAGATGTTTTCCCAAGAGATAATGTGTTGGTACTGCTACCAGTGATAGGAGATCCCATCAAAGCCAGGTTTAGTGGTTCCTATCAAATTGAGAATAAGTTGAGTCAGGTGAACTATCTATTAAAGATGCCTGGTAGAAAAAAAGGTATTGGGTATGTTATGTGGACATGTTGAAACCGTATTATACTAGAGAGAAAGAAACAGGTATTAGTTACTGCCCCGCAGTGAGAAATCAAATTCAGATGATGTGGACTTTCAAAATAGATTAAGAAATGAAGAAGTCATTGAGGGGTGGGATAGGTTAGTAAGCTATCTGCTAGGAGCATAGAACATAGTTGAAAGATTTGTTATTACAGTATAAGGGCACATGTAAGAATCAGATGGGGAGGACCAATGCTATTGTACATGACTTAGCGTAGGGAATACTGCTCTGGTAAAACTTCACCCCTATCGGCTTAATCTTTTCAAAGCCAAACAGGACCAGAAGGAGGTGGAGGCCATGCTCAATGATGATATCATTGAGCCAAGCAAGAGTGAGTGGGGTTTGCTGATCGTCTTAGTTCCCAAACCGGATGGGACTCAGCGATTCTGCGGGAATTATCAGAAGGTCAACGCCGTTACAAAATCAGACTCTTATCCAATTCCTAGATTGGAGGACTGTATCGAGAAAATCGGACAAGCCAGTTACTTCACCAAGTTGGGCTTAATGCATGGTTACTAGCAGGTATCTTTATCAGAAATAGCAAAAGAAATTTGTGTTTGTAACCCCAAATGGGCTATATCAGTTTAAAGTGATGCCCTTCGGAATGAAGAATGTGCCCACCACATTCCAAAGACTCATGAACAGAGTTGTGGCTGTGTTAACAAACTGACAATCTATTTGGATAATGTAATAATCTTCAGTAAGTCCTGGAAAGATCACATGGTTCAGTTGGCAGAGCTCTTTGAATGATTACGAGAAGCAAAACTGGGAATAAACTTAAATAAAACTGAATTCACGAAAGCAGATGTGATGTTCTTGGGACATAACATTGGTCATGGAAGGTTGCCCCATGGAACGCAAAGATGAAGGTCATCGAGGAATTTCCATGATCAACCACAAAGAAAGAGGTGCTTAGATTCTTCGGACTCCACAGATTCTATTAGAAGTTTGTTGCAAACTTCAACAGTGTAGTGGCACCGTTAACCAGTTTGCTGAAGAAGAACACAAAGTTTCATTGGACAGAACAATGCCAGGAGGCATTCAACCATTTGAAAGCAATGTTAACCACCAACCAGTTTTAGCTCCACCAAATTTTGCAAAACCTTTTAAAGTCACCATCGATGCTAGTGACATAAGGGTTGGAGCTGTACTGCTACAAAAAGGTGAGGAAGGGATTGAACTACCAGTTGATTATTTTTCAAAGAAACCCAACATCCAGCAGAGGAAATACTCCACAACAGAAAAGGAACTAATGAGTTTGGTACTGGCCTTACAACATTTTAATGTATATGTCACGAACAGTGTGTTGGAGACAGTTGGGTACACAGATCACAATCCTCTTACATTCTTAGAATGTTTTAAAGGTAAGAATATGAGATTATTTCATTGGAGTCTTATGTTAAAAACTTCTAATTTAAAAATCATACATGTTGCAGGTCGTAAGAATCTAATCACAGATGTGTTATCATAGATTTAACAGATAAAATTTAAATGTGATTTGTATTTGTTTAGTGTAATGTATTTTATATATATATATTAGGTATATAGGAAGAAGTTATGGTGAACATTGATTAACGTTATCTGTATGTTATGCTAATGTGTTAAAGAATAGAAAAAGATGAAACCATCTTTTCATTATGATGATTCATTTTTTCTTAAGGGGGAGGTGTTATGAAGGTATAAGGGGGACTGTTCCTTTAAGAAAGTTGGAGGACTTAGAGAAGAACACAGAGTACCAGAAAATTTACAATGTAACATTTGGTCCAACAGGTAGGGTACCTGGGTTGCTATAAGACTAAAAAAAATTCAAATTTGGCCAATCAGTTTAAATTATGCCCCAAGATACCAAACTCCAATCAAGTTTGAATTTAGTATTTTGACAATATTAAACCCAATGAAATGATCCAATGCTTTGGGGTATAAGACCAGGAAACATTGAACAGATGGAGGAAAACTGCTAAAAGACCAACAGATGTAGGCTGCTAGGAAGAACTCTCTGAGAGGTACCCTGTCTGGAGAAGGAGTTTACAGAGGAAAAAAGATCGGACACTGACCTGGAGAGCCAATTTACAGAGGAAGATCCCAAGAGAAGATTGGACAGCAAACTGGTTTTGAAGTTTGAATTTTTCTGTAAATCTTAATTGGGGGTTTTATTGGACCAGTATCATCAAGGGGAAGGTAAAAGATAGATTTAGATAAATGAGTTGTAAATAGTTGTTAGTTAATTATTCTCTGACAGACTTCATAAAAAGGGAATAGTTCTTTGCCTCTCAAATTTTAACAGATTACAGCATTTCTGTGCTGCAGGTTTAAATTTATGGGGGTTGGGGGGGTGTGCTTTACCCCATGTCGTACCAATGCCAATGGCATAAAGCAGTGGACCCAGCACCGATCCTTGCCAAACACTGCTGGTCACAGACCTCCAGTCCAAAGAGCAAACTTCCACCAGCACTCTGTTTCCTACCTTCGAGCCACTTTCGCATTCAAATGGCTAGTTCTGCCTATATTCCATGTGATTCAACGTTGTTAGCCAGTCTACCATGTGGAACCTTGTTGAAGGCCTTACTGAAAAATGGGAAGCCTTCAAAAATGAGACAAGAGTCCAGGTACAGTATATTCCTGTTCGGGTGAGAGGAAAGGCTGGTATGTGTAGGGAATGCTGGATGACTAAAGAAATTGAGGGTTTTGTTAAGAAAAAGAAGGAAGCATACGTCAGATATAGATATGAGAGATCGGGAATACTTTATACTTAAGAGGGAAATCAGGAGGGCAAAAAGGGGACATGAGATAGCTTTGGCAAATATGCTTAAGGAGAATCCAAAGGATTTTTATAAATACATTAAGGATGAAAGGATAACTAAAGAGAGAAGATCGGGCCCCTCAAAGATCAACAAGGCAGCCTATGTATGGAGCTGCAAGAGTTGGGGGAGATAAAAACGAGTATTTTACATCAGTGTTTACTGTGGAGAACAACATGGAAGATATAGAATGTGGGGAAATAGATGGTAACATGTTGAAAACATCCATATTGCAGAGGAGGATGAGCTGGATGTATTCAAACGCACAAAGATGGATAAATCCCCCAGAACACTTTGGGAAGAGAGGGAAGTGATTGCCGGGTCCCTTGCCGAGGTATTTGTATCATCTATAGTCACAGGTGAAGTGCTGGAAGACTGGAGATCAGCTAATGTGGTGCCACTATTTAAGAAAGGTGGCAATGAAAGGCCAGGGACCTATAGACCGATGAGCCTGACATCGGTGGTGGGCTTGTTGTTGGAGGGAATCCTGAGGGACAGGATTTGCATGATTAGGACTAATTATGGATAGTCAGCATGGCTTTGTGCTTGGGAAATCATGTCTCACAAACTTGATTGAGTTCTTTGAAGGAGTAACAAATAGGATTGATGAGGGCAGAGGTGTAATCTATATGGACTTCAGTAAGATGTTCGACAAGATTCCTCATGGGAGACTGGTTAGCAAGGTTAGATCTCATGGAATACAGATAGAACTAGCCATTTGGATACAGAACTGGCTCAAATATAGAAGACAGAGGGTGGTGGTGGAGGGTTATTTTCAGACTGGAGACCTGTGACCAGTGGAGTGTCACAAAGATTGGTGTTGGGTCCACCACTTTTCACCATTTATATAAATGATTTGGATGTGAACAGAGAAGATATAGTTAGTGTGTTTGCAGATACACCAAAATTGAAGGTGTAATGGACAGCGAAGAAGGTTACCTCGGAGTACAATGGGACCTTGATTAGATGGGCCAATGGGCTGAGAAGTGGCAGATTTAGTTTAATTTAGATAAATGCGAGGTGCTGCATTTTGGAAAGGCAAATCAGAGCAGGACTTATACACTTAATGGTTAGGTCCTGGGGAGTGTTGCTGAACAAAGAGTGCAGGTTCATAGTACCTTGAAAGTAGAGACTCTAGTAGATAGGATAGTGAAGAAGGCGTTTGGTATGCTTTCCTTTCGTGGTCAGAGTATTGAGTACAGGAGTTGGGAGGTCATGTTGCGGCTGTATAGGACCATTTTTGGAACATTGTGTGCAGTTCTGGTCTCCTTTCTATCGAAAGGATGTTGTGAAATTTGAAAGGATTCAGAAAAGATTTACATGGATGTTGCCAGGGTTGGAGGATTTGAGCTATAGAGAGAGGTTGAATAGGCTAGGGCTCTTTTCCCTGGAGTGTCGGGGGCTGAGGGGTGACCTTATTGAGGTTTATAAAATCATGAGGGACATGGATAGGATAAATAGACAAAGTCTTTTACCTGGGATGGGGAATCCAGAACTAGTGGGCATAGGTTTATGGTGAGAGGGGAAAGACATAAAAGGGACCTAAGGGGCAACCCTTTCATGCAGAGGGTGGTGCGTATATGGAATGAGCTGCCAGAGGAAGTGGTGGAGGCTGGTACAATTAGATCATTTAAAAGGCATCTGAATTCATATACAAGTAGGAAGAATTTAGAGGGATAATCTCAATATATGGCAAATGGGACTAAATTAAGATCTTTTTTCTGGTCAGTATGGACGAGTTGGACTGAAGGGTCTATTTCCATGCTGTACGTCTCTATGACTCTATGTCCATACAAAGTCCACTGCTCTGCCCTCATCACTCCACTTCATCACTTTAGATTAGATTAGATTACTTACAGTGTTGAAACAGGCCCTTCGGCCCAACAAGTCCACACCGACCCGCCAAAGCACAACCCACCTAGACCCATTTAGCCCTGCCCCTAACTCTACGGGCAATTTAGCATGGCCAATTCACCTAACCTGCACATTTTTGGATTGTGGGAGGAAACCGGAGCATCCGGAGGAAACCCACGCAGACACTGGGTTCTTCAAAAAACTCAATCAAGTTAGTGAGACATGATTTCTCTTACACAAAGCCAATTTGACTATTCTAGTCAGTCGTTAACTTTTCAAATATCAGTAAATTCTGCCCCCCAGAATCCCTTTCAAAAGCTTGCATACCTCTTATGTAAGGGTTGTTACAGGAAGTGGAATCCAATATAATTGGGAAGTTAGACAGAACCAGCTTCAACCTTACTGATTGAGAAATATCATTCAGCTGGACACTCCCAGTTCCCCTTGCCCTGTGGACTGACCAGGGCCTCCCCAAAAGCAGCCATGCTGTCCCTTTTAGCATCCTGGAGCAAGGTCTGTCCCTGATGGGAGACAGAGAGAAAGAGAGAGAACCCATTGAGAGAGCTGGGACCAGCTGGAATAGCCCATGGGTCTAGTTCAGACACAGTGGTCACAGGATTTGAAGCAGCAGAGGCCTATAGCCAAAACACTGGACGTCATTTGAGAGAGCTCGACCAATGTTGAGCAGCAGAGAAGAAAGAAGGGGCAAAGATTTACTCTATTGCTGTCAAATCTTGCATTCTATTCAGTGTTTCAAGATTGTACCAGAGCATGGTGATACTGTGTATACTACATGAGAAAACACTTTACACTGTATTGTTATGTACACATAATAATAAATCTAGATCTACATTTTTAAAGATCAGTCTCTGTATCCCAAGGATTGCTGAAGGATTCCTCTGGATCTAATACAGGCTGTATCCGACTGGAGAATGTCTGATTCTGACATGATTTATTCACCTTGATAGTGAAATCAACCCATCAGTGTCTTCCGTGGATCCTAAAGCATGCTTGTCTGCGATGAATGTGCAGCTTATCCTTGATCCAGTTTTGAACGTCCTGCTCACATCTCCTCTCATCCTGCATTATTCTGTTAAAAAGACTCCCAATTTCTCTTGCCTCTCCTCATGGGTAAGTGAAGTTGGAACTGAGTTTGAATATCAAACTGAATCGTCAGAACAGACAGGACACCCTGAGAAACATTTTATTCCACACGATGAGCTGTTATACTCGGGGATACAATGACTGAATGCTTGGTGCAGTAACAGGGAATTTCAAAAGGAAGTTGGTTATGTGCTTGAAGAAAAACACTTTCAGGCTCGTTGGGAAACAGGCGAGTGGCTGGCTTTAGAAACTCAACAATTGCTTCATTGCTGATGGGTCGCTACGACAACACAGGTCAGCATGACAACACTAATAAAACATTCCATTGCACAGAATTGACTAATTGGAAAGTTAAGGTTAAAAAACTTGAGGTAATTGGAAATTAAAGAAATGGAGGCATGAGGAGAATGTGAGTAGTTAGTATGTGGTATGTAATGCTTAAGAGATTGGTGGAAACAGATTCAACTGAGATATTCAAGGAGAAATTGGCTTATAATCTGAAAAGGAAAGATATGTAGTGTTACAGAAAGAAGCTGGTGAATGTCGCTTAGTGAATTGTTCATTCAGGTAGCCTTCTAGTGTGGTCTTATCAGTGCCCTGTCCAGGTTCAGCAAGACATCCCTGCTCCTGTACTCAATTCTTCTTGCCATTATGGTATGGCCTTCTTCACTGCCTGCTGCTTACTTTCAAAGACTAGTCTACAAGAGCACCGTGGTCTTGTTACACACTTCCTTTCCCAATCTGTCCACATTCACATAATTATCTTCCTGTTTTTGCTGTCATAGTGGATAACTTCAATATATCCACATTATACCATATCTGCCATGTATATGCCCACTTGTCCATATTGACTGAAGCTCCTCTGCATTCTCCTCCACAGGAAACTCTCCCACCCAGTTTTGTATCATCTATAAATGTCGAGATGTGACAAGTGGTTTATTCACCTAAATCATTCAAATACATTGTGAATGGAAGACAGAACTGAGACAGAACATTGGATGGACACGGATTCAGATCCACAGAAAAAAGGCTTCCCCAACCCCAGGACCAGAAAACCTCCCTTGGATAACGCTAAAATCTCTACATGTAGATATTTGTAGCTTAATGCTGAAAAACATCCCAGCCACTTCAATCATTTCCCTGCTACTAATTTTACCATCTCCAGCCAGAGCCTGCAGAGGAAGATAGGGATCTTGGTTAATTGTTTACAGATCTCTGAAGATAGCAGAACAGGGTAATTGAATAGGCATTTGGATACTTGTCTTTATTAGTCGAGGCATCAATTATAAGAGCAGGGAGGTTATGTTGATGCTGTACAGAAGTTTGGTTAGGCCACAGCTGGAGTACAGTGTGTAGTTCTAGTCTCCACACAATAGGAAGGATATGTTTGCACTGGAGGGTATGCAGAAGGAATTTCACCAGCATGGAGCACTTCAGCTACGGAGTACTATAAATTAATGCAACAAACAGGACCAAGGAGCCAGTTTTCGGTCACTAAACTGGCAAACTTGGTGTTGAGTTTGACAAAATGAACATTTGGCTGTATGTATATAATATATATCTTTGAAACAGAGAAGGTTGAGGGTTATGAGGGTTGTGGACAGGATAGGCAGAAGGAGAAAGTAAGAACTGCAGATGCTGGAGATCAGAGTCGGTGCCGAGTTGGAAGGTTGGATCCCATGTGGAAGGAGGTGTTCTTCCTCCAGGTGTTGGGTGGTTAGGATTTGGCAGTGGAGGAGGCCCAGGACTTGCAGGATAGGCAGAAAGCAGCTGCCCCCTTCTATTGAAAGATCAATAGAGAGGTGGCATAATTTTAAGGCAGGAGGTTTAGACAAGATTTGAGGAAATTTAGTTTCACTGAAAAGGTGGTAGGAATACAAATGCACTGCCTGGGAGGGGAGGAAAGGTGGGAAACTTCCGAACCTTTTGCAAGTATGTTGATGAGTATTTGAAAAAAGCCAAGGACATAATATCCTTGAGAAAAGGAACAGCTTTTAGAAAAAAAGAAACCAGCTTTGTGGCATATGTTTCTTGCGCTAATTTAACCTCTGACTGATTCTTGTGATGGGTACAGACTTAGTTGTTAGGAAATGGATTTTGTATCTGCAGTGGAAGACATTGGACTTGGTTCTTATGACAATATATAAGAGGAAATTTAGACTAATCCAGTACTGGATCACAAACAAGTTGGTAATTTAGCAACAATGAATAACTGAGGGACTGGTGACAATATTCTCAGTGTTTGTGTAGAGATTGTAATGTCATCCAATAGCACCTTTTAAATGAAAAGCATAGAATAAATCCTTGGGGAACAATAGGTTTAATAACATGCGACAAGAAGCTCTTAATGTTGATTCTTCTTTCACAATTAGATGAAGAACAGAACTAGGAGAAGGACATCCAATCCATTGGAATGGATCTTGGAACAGCATGACAGCTGTCACTGATTAGAAGATTCTACACCTTTTTTGTAAGAGCAGAGTGACAGTTGTGGCACTTGAAGGTTTTTGGTGTTTCTCGGCCCCAAGAGAGTGTCATTAGGGTCTGGGATAATGGCTACCATCATCACAAGGCAGCGGGGTGCATGCACAGAGACTCTGTCTTGGACTGATAGAGATGGGTTTGAGAAACTCCACTTTCCATCGGTTAGGAGTGGAACATTTACATACAGCAAACACACAGAAATGTTTGCCTCTTATGAATTTCTATCCTGGATAGACAGAAATACCTTTTATAAAACAAAAGCAAAAAGTGCTAGAGAAACAAACAAGGTTTGGCAGCATCTATGGAGAGAAAGCAAAGCAATGTCCACTGACCCTTCTTCTGTTCTGAAGTTTTTGTTTCAGATTTCCAGCATCTGCAGTTCTTTGTGTTATGTTGGTTTTCATGAACTCCATTTATAGGATAGAGGAAGGCTGGGGCGTGGGTAGGTTAGGAATGGAGCAATCACAACACACACAAAATAATGTCTCTTCTGGATTCAATCTTGGGCTGATAGAGATGAATTTTGCAAACATAATTTAAGGGCATTAGAAGGACAGTGTTAACACACAGCAAACTCAAGCACAAACAAATCTTTGCCTCTTTGAATTTCTATTCTGCACTGATAGGGATGGAGACTTAGGGAGACATGATTGAGGTATATAAAATTATGAAGGGCTTAGATAGGGTCGACAGGGAGGTGGAGTGATCAATGAACAGGGAGCACAGTTTTAAGGAATGGACAGGACGTTTTGAGTCTAGGTCTTGGACCAACTTTTGGAAAATGGGATGAGAATATTTAGGTGCTTATTTTTGACCGGCTTGGACTCGGTGGGCCAGAAGATTTTTTTCTGTACTGTTGACCTCAATAACCTGCCCATTCATGAACAAGACCAGCAGTACATAATACCAGTGCCTGTGAAGAAGATGAATGATGTTCAAACTCCTCACCATGGCAGTCTATGTGGTAAAGATGCAACACTGGTCTTAGGTAGAGGATTTACAGAGATGATACGTGAGCATTCTTTTATGTCCAACTCAATAATAATAACATTATATTTATGTGGCACCTTTTTTGTAAGGTGTTTACATAAATGTCATTAAATAACATTTGAGACTAAGCCACTTTAAGTGATACTTAGACATTGACCAAATGTGTTCCCACAGGTTCCCCCTCACATTTATTTCTGTTCGATATTCTTTCACAGGGAGGATGAGAAAGATTTGCTGCCTGGAAACTGAAGGCACACATCAGATCAAGATTTAGTGGAGTCATTCAATTCATGGTGACCTGAGTACCATGGAATATTGGAGATGGAAGGGAAAAGCCCTGTTCACGATGCAGAGAAACCATACATGTGTGTGTGAAACGGGTCTACAGACAATCATCTGACCTATCAAAACATCAATGGCATTACAGCAAGGAGAAACCCTGCGAGTGTGGAGACTATGGAACGGGGTTCAATTTCCATCTGAGCTGCAAACATGTCTTTTGCAGTCACACAGGGGAGAGGCCATTTATTTGCTCCATGTGGGGAAGGGATTCATTAAATCATCCCACCTCCTGAGACAGCAACGAGTTCACATTGGGGAGATAGCATTTACCTCCCTGAATGTGGGAAGGGATTCACTAATTCTTCCAGCCTTCTGACACACCAGCGAGTTCACACTGGGGAGAGACCATTCACTTGCCCTGTCTGTGGGAGGGGATTCACTGAATCATCTAACCTATTGTCACACCAACAAGTTCACTCAAATGCAAGGCTGTTCAGCTGCTTCCACTGCAGGCCTGACTTGAAGCATTTATCTGAACTCACAAGACAGCAGCTGACTCACAGAAAAGGGACTATTTACCTGTGCTGAATGGGAAAGAGTTCACTGATTCATCCACCCCCAAACGCCAGCGAATTCAGACTGGAGAGAGACTGTTCATCTGTTCATAGTGCAGGAATGGATTTACTTGGTTAACCATCCACTCAGACATGCATGAATACAGACAGGGGAGAGACCATTTAAATGTTGAGACTGCAGCAAGTGTTATGAAATTTCTAGGAAACTAATTTTCCATTAGTGTATTCACACTGGAATGGGGGATGGTTCAGGTGCTGTCACTGCAGTTCTAAGTTCAAGCAATCATCTCAATTCCATGTTAATCAATTAATTCACACTGGGGAGAGGCCATTCACTTGTATCCACTGTGGGAAGACATTCCCTTATAGTCATCCTGCCTGATGAGACACCTGCAAGTTCGAAAGTAACTGCAATGACTGGATTTTGCAGCTGTTCAAAATCAGGACCAAACCATGATAATTGGGATCTGTTTAATTTAAATAAATCTGAGGTGCTGCATTTTGGGAAAGCAAATCTTAGCAGGATTTATACACTTAATGGTAAGGTCCAAGGGAGTATTGGAGTGCAGGTTCATAGCTCCTTGAAAGTGGAGTCGCACGTAGATAGGATAGTGAAGAAGATGTTTGGTATGCTTTCCTTTATTGGTCAGGGTATTGAGTACAGGAGTTGGGAGGTCATGTTGCGGCAGTACAGGACATTGGTTAGGCCACTATTGGAAAGATGTGAAACTTGAAAGGGGTCAGAAAAGATTTACAAGGATGTTGCCAGAGTTGGAGGATTTGAGCTATTGGGAGCTTGAATAGACTAAGATTGTTTTCCCTGGAGCGTCAGAGGCTGAGGGGTGACCTGATAAAGGTTTTTAAAATCATGAAGGGCATGGATAGGATAAATAGACAAAGTCTTTTACCTGGGTTGGGGGAGTCTAGAACATGAGGGCATAGGTTTAGGGTGAGAAGGGAAAGATATATGAGAGACCTAAGGGGTAACTTTTTCACGCAGAGGGTGGAATGTATGCAATGAGCTGCCAGAGGAAATGGTGAAGGCTGGTACAATTGCAACATTTAAAAGGCATCTGGATGGGTATGTGAATAGGAAGGGTTTGGAGGGATATGGGCCAGGTGCTGGCAGGTGGGACTAGATTGGGTTGGGATACATGGACGGGTTGGACTGAAGGGTCTGTTTCCATGCTGTACTTCTCTATGACTCTATGAACTCCAGTCCAGGTACTGGGACTAATATGCTGCTTAGAGGTCAAGGAAAGGTCAATGAACATACAGTGTCAAGTCTTTCAAATATTTCCAACACCAGTTAATTCCTTCTGAGGTGCACTCTTTCTCTCTCTCTCTCTCTCGCCTTTCCCCCCATTCTAGGAAGTGAGGAGCAAGTCATAAAATTGGGCAAAAAACAGGGAATAGCAAAGGAAGAGTAAAAGATTGATGAAGAGGAAGAAACTGGAGTATGACAAAGAGCTAGCTAAGTATATGGAAAGTAAAATTTAAAAAGGAAATGAGTAAATCAATTTTGCATTATACTTCAGGGAGTATTTCTTTTGAATTTATTCAGGAAATGCCTTACAATTTGAACAGTTATATTCCATTTGTCCTCACCATAAAGGATACAAATAATTATGAAAGGGAGGTCAGAGCATAAACCAATTCAATTCCTAAAGGCAAGAGAATTATTAGAACTAAAAGCTGATACATTCTCAGGTCACCAATCAAGTAGCGACTGAACTGACAGATGCACTCATTTTTAATGGTCAAAAATCCCTTAGCCAGTGACATGAGATTCACCTTTTGAGTTCATCTTTCTCCCTGGAATGTACCTTTCCAAGCATTCTGAAATAGCTCATCAATTGTCTGTCACTGCACTTCTATGGATCTATCCTGGAATCTTATTTCCTCATTCACTTTAGACAGCTCTATCTTCATGTGTGATTGTAAGTTTAAATCACTAGTCTTAGATTCACTCTTCTCTGAAATTACTTGAGTATTGCATTTTTATGAACATGTACATTCTCAATGAGATTATTCATTAATCCTGTCTCATTGTATCTCTCCAGATCTAGTAATTTTATTGTACAGAACTTGTGTTGCTGACCGAAAACACATCTTATCAAAGCGTTTTGTTTTGCACTCAGGACAATTCACAAGAATAACCAATATAAAAGGAAATTAACTGCAGGATAGGAAAGTGCTAATTGGTTTGTAAGTGGGCTTTGGTAGAGCAGTTACTATGGGCAATTCAGCAGCAAGACGATGACTGACAGGTAACTGTCAAGTATGTTTAAGATGTAAACTAGGCAGGTTGACTCTGATTGGGTAAAAGGATTGCCCTGAGAAATGAGAATGAAGAAATTCAGTGAGGGCTTACCCAAAAATGAGGTGTCAATCTGGTCAAGTGGTAACACAGGACTACTTGAATGTTAAGAACAGAAGCAGCATGCAATCAACCAGGCTAACAGCTAACTGATGAGATCTAAGTAGATTTGAATGGCTGTGAACAATTAAAGATCTAACGTGACGAGGTCTTCACAAATATTCCCATCCACAATCATGGGAGAACTCAACACATCAGCAAAGTTTATTGGGTCTGATATTCCAACACTATTGTTGCAGACTTCTGCTCCAGAAAGAGCAGCACCCATTGCCAAGCTGCTTGATTATAGATATAATATTGGCACTGAGCTGACTATATGGACCAGTGACCAGATATGCCCTTTTCTCAATAAGCAGGACATATCCAAGCTCGGGAATTACCACCCATCAGTCTCCTCTTGACCATCAGTAAAGTGATGGAAAGCATTATCAATAGTGCGATCCAGCAGCACTTGCAAAGGAATAACCTGCTGACTGGCACTTAGTTAAGATTCCAAGAGAGATTCTCAGCTTCTGATCTCACTATAGCCTGGATCAAAACATGGTCATAAGAGATGAACTCCAGCACAACTGGGAGAAAATATTCTTGAGGATTCGTCTACTGAGTCTGTATGGGTCAAAGTGAGAAATAAAAAAGGGGAGATCACTTTGATAGCATTATACAGTAAATACCCAAATAGTCATCAGGAGATTGAGGAGCAAATATGTAAGGAGATGGTAGATAACTGCAAGAAATAACTATGGAAAAGGATAGGTCTGGTCCACAAGTTAAAGTTCTAAATCAGGGCAAGGCCAATTTTGATGGTCTTAGGAACTTTCAAAAGTTGGTTTTGGCAGGCAAAGAAACATCTGAGAAGTGGGAAGCTTTCAAAGGTAAATTAATCAGGGTTCAAGACCAACATGTCCAAATTAAAAGTGAAGGATAATGCTGGCAGGAGTAGGGAACCCAGGATAACTAGAGTTATTGAGACCCTGGTCAAAAAAAATAAGAAGGCATATGACTCTGACTCTATGACATGTATGGGCAACTGGGTTCAAATGAATTCCTTGAAAACAGAGGATGTTGAAGTACACTTAAGACAAAATTCAGGAGTTAAAAGGGGACACGGAATGGTTTTGGCTGATAAGGTAAAGACCAAATGACATAGGAATAGAAGGAAGGCCAGCCAGCATATCGAATCCACTCCGCCATTTAATCATGGCCGATGGGTATTTCAACTCCATGGACCTGCACTCTCTCTGTAGTCGTTAATTCCTTGCGAGATCAGGAAATTATCAATCTAAACTCTAATGAATACAAACAAGGGTTTCTTTAGCCATTCATCGTATGTTAGGCCTACCATTCCAGGGATCATCCGTATGAATGTCCACTGGACACACTCCAGTGCCAGTACGTCCTTCCTGAGGTGTGGGACCCAAATATTGGACACAGTATTCTAAATAGGCCTAAACTAGAGCTTTATAAAGTCTCAGAACCACTTGTTGCTTTTATATTTCAACCCTCTTCAGATAAATCCAAACTTATTCAACAATTGCCTGAAGGGCAAAAGAATAATTAGGGAGAGAATAGGGCCTCTTAAAGATCAACAAGGTCATCTATGCAGAGTCACAAGAGATGGGTGAGATCTGAAATGAAACTTTCTTGTCAGTATTTATTATTGGGAAAGACATGGAATTTGGGGAAATAAATAGCAATATCTTGAAAAGAGTCTGCATTATAGAAGAGTAGGTGCTGGAAGTCTTAAAAATGCATCAAAGCTGATAAATCCCTGGGACCTGATGAAATGTATCCCAGGACTTTGTGGGAGGCTAGGGAAGAAATAGAGGAGCCCCTAGTAGAGATATTTGTACCATCAACAGCCACAGGTGATGTGCCTGAAAATTGGACAGTGGCTGATGTGCCATGATTTAAGAAAGGCTACAGGGAAATGCTTGGGTATTACCGACTGGTAAGCCTAATGTCTGTGGTGGGCAATTTGTTCGAGGGGATTCTGAGAGACAGCATCTACAGGCATTTGGAGAGGCAAACACTCATTTGGGATAATCAGCGTGGCTTTGTGCATGGGAAATTGTGTCTCACGAATTTGATTGAGTTTTTGAGGGGGTGACCACGATGAGGGCAGTGTGTTAAGACATTGGCTACATAGGCTTTGGCAAAGCCTTTAACAAGGTACCACATGGTAGTTTGTTGAGTAAGGTTAAATCCCATGGGATCTAGGGAGAGCTAGCTCATTGGTTTCAAAATTACCTTGATGGTAGAAGACAGGATGATGGCAGAGGGTTGCTTTACAAACTGGAGGTCTGTGACCAGCAGTGTGCCATGGGATTGGTGCTGGGTCCAGTTATTCATCATTGATATAAATGATTTGCATGAGAATTTAGGAGGTATGGTTAGTGAGTTTGTGGATAATACCAAACAAGATGTTGCATTTGATGGATCATACCAGGGTAGGACTTACAGTCAATGGTAGAGCCCTGGGAAGTGTTATAGAACAAAGAGATCTAGGGGTCTTAGGTAGACAGGGTGATGAAGGCGGCTTTTGGCACACTTGCTTTTATTAGGCAAAGCATTGAGTATCGAAGTTGGGATACCTTGTTGCAGCTGTACAAGATGTTGGTGAGGCCATATTTGGAATACTGACTGTAGTTTTGGTCACCCTATTATAGAAAGGGTATTATTAAACTAGAAACAGTGCAGAAAAGATTTATTAGGATGCCACTTGGACTGAAAGTTTGAGTTATAATCAGAGGTTGGATAGGCTTGGACGTCTCTCTAGAGTGTGGGAGACTGAGGGGTGATCTTATCAAGGATTATAACGTTGTAAGAGGCATAGATAAAGTAGATAGCCAATAGCTTTTCCCCATTGGTGGGGGAGTCTAAAACTAGACGGGACAGGTTTAAGGTGAGAAGGGAGAGATACAAAAAGGTCCAGAGGGGCATTTTTTTCACACAAAGGGTGATGAGC
Source organism: Hemiscyllium ocellatum (assembly GCF_020745735.1). Classification (NCBI taxonomy): domain Eukaryota; kingdom Metazoa; phylum Chordata; class Chondrichthyes; order Orectolobiformes; family Hemiscylliidae; genus Hemiscyllium; species Hemiscyllium ocellatum. The sequence goes on from NC_083446.1 coordinate 14,359,196, forward strand.
TCCTGGAATTGGCTGCCAGAAGTAACGATGAAAGGGAGCACAATTTTGTCATCTCAGAAACATTTAGACATATGTAGGTATGGGATAGATATGGAGGGATATGTACCAAATGCAGGCAAATTGGAGTTATTTGATTGTGAAAACTAGGCGTCATGGGCAAGTTTGGCCAAAGGGTCTGTTTCCATACTGTAGACCTTTATGACCAAAGTGAGAATGACTGCTTCTGACATCAAGGCAACATTTATCTGTACGTGGCATCAAGGAGCCCGATCAAAGGGAATCAAGAATGAAATTCTCCACTGGTTATGGATGCTGGAAGTTGATCATCTCAGTTCCAGAATATCTCTGTAGGTCTTCAGGGTTGTGTCCTCAGCCCATATATCTTAAGTTGTTTGACCAGGTACATTCCTAACATTCTGGTCTGAAGTGGGGATATTTGCTGATAATTGTGCAATGATAAGTACCATTCACAACCTCTCAAATACTGAACCTCTCAAACGCTTTGTGTTACCAACACCAAGCTCTGAACAACATCCAGGCTGGGGTTGATAATGTGGTAACATTTGGTGATGATGGTTATTTCCAACAAGAACGAATCATTAAATGCAATGGTATCAGTCCCTCACTCATGAAAATTCAATGGGGATTATCTTTGATTAGACTGGAGCAGGACTGACCATATAAATTCTGTACCAGCACAGCAGGTCAGATGCAAGGAGTTCTGCAGTGAGTAACTTATCTCTTGCTTCTCCTAAGATTGTCCAGCATCAATTAGGCACAAGGCAGGAGTGTAATTGAAAACTCTCCACCAGTCTGGATGAGTACAACTCCAACAACACTTAAGAAGCTGAACATCAACCTGGACAGAGCAGCCCTCTTAACTGGCAGCACATTCCCTTCATTCAACAGTGATGGATTATCTCCAATACGTACTGCAACAACACCTTCCAAACTCAGGGTCTTCATCACATAGAAGGATAAGGGCCACAGATGTATGGAAGCACCACCTGCAAGTACCCCTTCAAGTCAAACACCATCTTGACTTGGAGCTATCATTCTTTCATTGACACCAGGTCAAAATCCTGGACTCACTCTCTTACAGAAATGTGAGTGTACCTACACCTCAAGGATAGCAACAGATCAAGAAGGTAGGTCACCATAATTTTTTTTCCAAGGAAGTTAGGGATGGCCAATTTAGGTATTTGGTGAATGAGTAGACATGCTCTGAGCTGTTATGACATATCTAGAGGAGACAGGACTTCCATATTGGCCTCCTGGCTCAGAGGGAGAGACCGTACCTATGCAACACAAGAGCATTCCCATCCCACACCCCATGAATGTATAAAAAAGTCAGTCACCACATGAACTTGCATCTCATTGATGTCCAAATCAATGCAGGCCTGTGAAATGAAAGGTGCCAGTGAACAAAGTCCATCTGACTGACATGCCTGGGAAACATTGCAGATTCATTATATAGGCTCACTTCCCCCAACGACGTGGGTGGCATGGTGGCACAGTGGTTAGCACTGCTGCCTCACAGCGCCTGAGACCCGGGTTCATTTCCCGACTCAGGCGACTGACTGTGTGGAGTTTGCACGTTCTCCCCATGTCTGCGTGGGTTTCCTCCAGGTGCTCCGGTTTCCTCCCACAGTCCAAAGATGTGCAGGTCAGGTGAATTGGCCATGCTAAATTGCCCGTAGTGTTAGGTAAGGGGTAAATGTAGGGGTAGGGGTGGGTTGCGCTTCGGCGGGTCGGTGTGGACTTGTTGGGCCGAAGGGCCTGTTTCCACACTGTAAGTAATCTAAAAAAAATGAAAAGAGGCAACTGGTATATCTTGGCTGTTCTCGATATTTTTATCTGGGTATTGAAGATGTCCCTGTTAATAAACAATGATGCAGTCACCACAGTTAAAATCTGATGGGAATAAACCTGTAACATGAGGACCTTTCTAAAAAGGAGGGTGAGTGAGAATGGTTCTCATTTCAAAGCAGAATGAAAGAGGCAGTTCAGTTACCAACATATCCATATCTGCTTCCACCCAGAGACCAGTAGGATGCTCCAGTGTTTTTCTCGATCTATTAAAAACAACACTGAGAAAAGCTGTCAGAACGGTGGCTGGGTCATTGCTTTACCTGGTGCCTTAGTGATTATTCCCTCCCCTTCTGTTCATTGACCCTTTCATAGCCAATTTCAGCTAATGACAAGTCAGTCAATACAGATCGTGCAACCCACTAGAATTCCAGATCACTGACCGGTTTCTTTCAGTATGTTCAACCTAAGAATTCTGAAATAAAACCTTAAATTGAGGAAACATTCAGTTGGTCTGGCAGCAAATGAGGACAGAAAGCAGAGTTAACATTTTAAGTCCAATGACGCTTCTTCAGAATGTGGGTTCACCACATTTAATGAGCCAATTGACTGTCACTTAATAATTTGAATTGTTTCCCACCTATAAATCTTCCCCATCCTATGCCCTAAAAAAGTTCATATAAAATTACACAGTACGCACAATATAAAACAGGCCCTTTGGCCACAGCTAGAACTCCTACTCATAGGCTTCTCCTTTTATCCCTTTGACCTTACCTCAGCCTTTCAGCTTCTCTTTTTATTTCCATTTCTCATATGTAATCACCTAAGTTTCTTTTGAAAGTATCTCAGCTTTTTACCTGAAACACTTTCTGAGGTAGTGAGCTCTATTCTCTATCCAGAGTGTAGAAACACATTTCTTATTTCCTCGCTGGATTTATGAGGAACTGTCCGGTGGTCATGACCCCAAGCTTAGGATCTTTCCCACAGATGGAAAATTGTCTCCAAGATCCTACATGGTAGACTGGACACTCACAAGATCCAAGTTATAACTTAGATCCAAAATTGATTCAATGGCAGGAAGCAATGAATGATGGTTGATGAGTTATTTTTGTGACTGGATGGCTGTTTTTAGAAAGGTTTCACTTAGCTCAGTTCTGGCTTCTTCATTCATGAATGATACCTTTAATCTAGATGAGATGTAGGGTCAAAGCATCATAGAGCATGGAAACAGATCCTTCCGTCTAACCAGACCATGCCAAACATAATCTCAAACTAAACTAGTCTCATCTGTCTGCTCCTGACCCATTTCCCTTCAAACCTCTCCTATTCATGAACTTATCCAAATGTCTTTTAGACATTGTAATTCAATCACTTCCTCAGCAAGAAAATTGCACCGATGTCATTTTAAATCTCTCCTTTCACCTTAAAAATGTTTCCCCTTATCTTGAAATCCCTCATCCTAGGGAAAGGACAGCTTCCATTAACCCTACATATGCCCTTCATGGTTTTATAAACTTCTATAAGGTTACCCCTCAATCTCCTACGCTTCAATGAAAAACTCTCAATAACTCAAACCTTCCATACCCAGCAACATCCCGGTAAATCTTTTTTTGAACCTTATTAATAATATCCTTCCTGTAATTGGACACGGTACTCTAGAAAAGGCCTCACCAATGTCTTGTACAACCTCAACATGACTTCCCAACTCCTATTCTCAAAAGGACGAAGCAAGGAAGGCAAGCATGCTAAATGCCTTTTTATCCACCCTACCTATATGTGATGCAAACATCAAAGAATTATATACCTGAACCCCTTGGCCCCTCTGCTGTACAACAGTACCTAAGGCCCTAGTATTAATTGTATAAGTTCTACCCCGTTTGTTGTACCAAAATGCAATACCTCACATTTATCCAGATTGAATTGCATCTGCAATTTTGCAGCCCCTTGACCCATGAATAAAAAGTTAGCAGATGTTACAAATAAAAAAATGGTTGAGTGCTTCTTACTGAAAATAAATGTTGCAAATTACATGGAGATAACAATGACTAGTCAGTTGGGAACACTACGAATTTGCCCCATCGAACTTGCTCCACCATCCCATTAATTCGTGAATGGTCTGACTTCCTGCTTCTTGTTGATTAACAATGTTTATCTCATCCTTAAAAATATTCGATAACTCACTGCTCTCTACCCGAACATGCACAAATCTTTGAGAGAAGAACTTCCGTCTTCGTCTCTGTCTCAAATCAGAGTCTATTTCTAAACCACGTTAGCCTGTTCTAGATTCTCCAACTCTCAGCAGCTAACCTGTCAGGCCTCAGCAGACCCTTACATTTTTTATGAGATTACCGCTCATGGTTTTAAACCGGATATGGACCCAAATCTGTCCTCATCCGATAATCCTTTCCTTCTCTGCATGGTGTTCAATGCAAATATAGCCCTGCTTAGTATTGAGACTGTGACAGGACGAATACGCTGGTCATCAAGCTCTATTACTCCATCAGTCACACCACTTGTGTAAATGCATCAATGTGATCCCCAAAAACAGCAATTAATTTCCATCTGTACTACTATCCAGAACAGAGGAGACGTTCCCCAGGCTTCTTTGAAAAGAAATACTTAATCAATTTATTACAAAACTAACTCTTAAAACCAGTGGCAAACACAAGTTAACATCCGATCTATAATCTGGAATAGCAACTATATCCCTAATAAGGGCACACTCACACAACAAAACAAAACTGCAAAGATTAACTTCTTATAAAAGGAAAGGACCAAGAGTCTGAAACCAAAGGACAGCCACAGGATGGAAGATCTTTCATTTGTTTTGAAATCAAACTGGATTAAGGGTTGGGAAGTGGTAACAGCTCAGCTTTTCAGGGTTATAGTCAGGAATATTAATATTTGGAAACACAGTGTGTTCAAAATCCATGTTTTTTCAGTAACTCAGTGCCATAAACCATGTTTCCTATCTCCCTTAAAACTTCAATCACTTTCTCCTGTCATTTGACTTTCTGCATTGAGCAGGTAAACCACAGCATACTCTGAACAAGACATTATTTTCCAAAGAAACCACACAATAAAAACCCTTTTAATTCCAGAAATTGTCTGAACAGTTCCATATCTTTCAGTGATTCACATAATTCACACTGTACAGATTCTATGATATGATTCCATAAATATGAATATATATTCCCAACACCTGAGGTGCATTCCTACAAATGCCTTGTACTTTTACAATGAGACATGCAATAAGAGCTAACAATCCAAATGTCTTAATGATTATTTGATGAATGTACACACACTTTGTTGTTCAAGGATGCCAAGATCTAGCTGAACTGCAGTTTTTTGCCATTCCTTTCCATAGTTTGCTTCTCTATTCTTTGCACCAAGTGGAAATCCCACAATTATGCTTGATCTGTCTTTTCTTTCCCCTACTCCCTATGTTACTTTGTACATCCTGTGTAAGCTCCTCATATCTTGCTCAGCAGCTTTAACTTGTTGATCCTTTCATCCATCTTAGTAGTTTAAAATTACAAATCGTTGAGATTCCAACACTTTTAAGGCACTCCACCTTAATGTTTACCAACCTGAAAATTATCCAACTATCAGGCTGCTGTACATGAACCAACCCCACAATCGATGATATATTACTGCCAACAACATGAGCATATACTTTGCACAGAAAACTTTTTACATGGCATCTTTTGAATGCTTATTGAAAAGTCAAACATGCATCTAGTCTTCTTTCCCCTTGTCACATTCTATAAGAGATCCAAGCTCCTTATTCTTCTTGGAGGGGAGGATTGAGGAAACTGGGAAGAGGGAAAGCCCCTCTCAAGGAAGTGACTTATGTTAGTGACATTAAAATTTCGCAACACTGTTTATTTAACACTGAGTTGATTTGGTTTCTGACTAGAATTAATATTCCTAAAAAGTGGGTTGAAGTTTTTAACCTCAGCAGTAAGAGATCCCAATGAACATTGTTCAGTCCTGAATGTGATTGTCATGAAGATCCCATCATTACAGTTTGTGAATTTGCTGGTGCCTCAACAGAGTGGATGAGTGAGCAAATCTCTTTCCACACACAGAGCAGATGAATGGTCTCTCCCCAGTGTGAACTCGCTGATGGGTGAGCAGAGTAGATGACTGAGTAAATGCCTTCCCACACTCCGGACAGGTGAACGGCCTCTCTCCGGTGTGAACTAGCCGATGTTGCAGCAGGTCAGTTGACCGAGTAAACCCCTTCCCACATTCCGGGCAGGCGAATGGCCTCTGCCCAGTGTGAACCTGTTGGTGTTTCAGCAGATTGGATGAATTAGTGAATCCTTTCCCACACTCGGGGCAGGTGAATGGCCTCTCCCCAGTGTGAGTGTGCCGATGAGTCAGCAGGCGGGATGACCGAGTGAATCCCTTCCCACATTCTGTACAGGTGAATGGGCTTTCTCCAGTGTGAGTGCGCTGGTGCACAGTGAGGTCAGATAATTGCCTGAACCCATTCCCACAATAAGAGCACCTGAATGGTCTCTCGTCAGTGTGAACACGTTGATGACGCATCAGTTCTCCAGAACTTTTAAAGCTCTTCCCACACTCTGGGCATGTAAACGGTCTCTGGTCAGAATGAACTCGCTGGTGAGCCAACAGGTTGCATGACAAAGTGAACCCTTTCCCACACTCAGAGCAGGTAAATGGCCTCTCCCCAGTGTGACTGCGTCGATGAGATTCCAGCTCAACTGGATAATTGAATCCCTTCCCACAGTCTCCACATTTCCAAGGTTTCTCCTCAGTGTGACTGGATTTGTGCTGCAACAGTTCAGATGATTGGCTGAACCTTTGTCCACACACAGAACATGTGTACACTTTCTCTCTGCTGCGAATGCTGCAATTTCCTTCCATGTTCAAAATCCAATAATATCTAGGTCACAATAAACTGGGCTGCTCAGTCAGGTCCTGACGTGATGTTCAGTTTGGGTTTCCAGACCGCAAATCTTTCCCTTCCAAAAGTCTATGAAAACAGAGAAAAGAAAGTGAAAGGTGACCCACTAAAACACAAAGGCAGATTGTGAAATTGATCTGAATGAACCTGGTCATTTGTGGGGCTGGGATTAGGGAAGTGACCATAAGAACAGTCAGTACCATAAAAACTCAACACTCACACATTTCTACCAGCGAAATGTCTGGCTCGACACAAGGTTTTGATGTCAATGGGAAGAGAGAAAGAGAGAGAAGTGGAACAGGCAAAGGACAACAGAGACAATTTTATATCGACAACTCAATCAGCACTTTGGCAGACTCTTCCAACTTTCAACATTTGCCTGTACGGACCTTAGCAGCCGCTAAATTACCTTTCAGATCCCTCTAACTTGCCTGACTTCCAGTTATGAATGAGCAGAAATATCTGCTATTTAAATATTTCAATATTTTCTTCAGTTTCCAGAATAAACACCCCTATTGAGGATACACTGAACTGACTCCCAATTTCACTCCCAATTGACTTTGACCACAATTTTGTATTATCATCCAGGTTGCCTACTTCCATCAAGGTAACATAACTCAACTTGTCCTCTGCCTCAGCTCATCTATTTCTGAAACACTGATGCGTTCCTTTCCTAGACGAGACAAGTCCTGACTGGTGTCCTACACTCAACCCCTTAGAAACTTGCAATAATCAATATCTCTGCTGCTGATGACATCTGCGACTAGATTTCATTCATGTCTCCATCACCACTTTCCACATTCATCATACACAGACTCCCAGTCTCAATCATTTCCCCACCCCATTAGCACTGTCCACACTGACCCACACAGGTTCCTGGTTACTCAATCCCCGAGCACACAGGCTCATAGTCAAGCAGCACCTCAATTTGGACCCTTACCCTTCTTTGCAAACCTCCCCCCCTCCACTCCGCCCCACTTTGCCCATTCCTGTTTGCAGTCAGACTGATGGTTGAATTGATTGCCAAAGACAAAGACACATCCCGCTCCTGTGGGATCGAGTGACTGACCGACTCAGATCTTGATGTGAGACTTGGGTCGAGCTCCCTGTCTTCAAATTCCGCAGTCTATGAAAAAGTAATCCCTGTCAGTTCAGGTCTAAAACTGCGGATAAGACAAACATTTCTATTGGCTGGAGTTCGCTGGGCCTGAGTTCTCTCCCAACCTCCTGAAAAATTAAAGATGTACATGCGCCCCGTTGCAACTGGCCCCGATAAAGATGGCCGCCGCGCAGACCGTTGCCTGTATAAAGATGGCCGCCGGTCAGACCGTTGCCTGTATAAAGATGGCCGCCGGGCAGACCGTTGCCTGTATAAAGATGGCTGCCGAGCACACCGTTGCCTCTATAAAGATGGCCGCCGCTCAGATCATTGCCTGTATAAAGATGGCCGCTGGGCAGACATTTTGTTAACTGTTGCCCCAAATAAAGATGCCAGGCCACCAAAGACAAGTAACCATGTCCCAGTCTGTCACAAACATAGGGCCTGCAGCATCTAGTTCACGTCTGAACACCTTCCAGAGTTTATAAATCCTGAAAGTCCACATTGGTTCTATTACTACACTCGCTTTCTTTTCCTGACCTAGTCCTGATAAAGAGTCCTAGATGCTCATTGACCTGCTTGCTACGCTTTTTCCCACCTCCACATTTTATCGACTTCTCGCCATTCTCCCTCTCCTTCCTTCTCAGACTCCCTCGCGCTTCCATCAGAGAACAGTGCGCCTGCGCAGGGAGTCGGGTGTGAGGTCATGTGATAGCACCGTGCACCTTGATTGGTAGGAGGACAAGCAGTGCCTGAGTCCTCCAGCTCCGCCCCAGAATTGTTCTGGAGCAGCGGGACATTGTGCCCATTGTGGCAACACGAGCCCTCTGATTGAGTACTTGGACTGTATTCCAGTCGCCTGCATGTTTCTCTGTAACCCTGCACATTGATACCATTTTTAAATAAATCCAACGCTCCATCGAATGCTTCTAATAAACCTGCTCTGCACTGCAGTTCCAGGCGGTGTATTCCAGATCCTAAATGCACGCTGCGTGAGAAAGTTTATTCTCACCTCGCATTTGCATATTTGCAAAACACTCTACAACGTTTCTCTCTGCTTGCTGATCCATTTCCGAGCTGCTGTGGCTTCTCCCCATCTACTCTGTCCAGACCCCTCATGATGCGGAGGTGCCGGCGTTGTGTGATTTTTAACATTTTATTAAATCTCTCCTCAGCCTTCTCTTTAAGGAAAATAGTCACAATTTCTCCAATCTTTCCTTATAACTGAAACGTTTCATCCCTGTCTTGATGACAGGTCTGCATTAGATGCAGCCATTTCGAAAGAGGGGGGAATGGATAGCAGGGAGAACTTGCGACTGTCAAGGAAGGAGAAATAGGAATATATATTTTCTCATCTGGACTTATTATGATCAATTCTTTAATCTTCTTTCTCATAGGGATCGAAGGTAAACTTTTGTAAACGGGGCAAGTGAAATCTTTACCTCAACAGATGTTTTACTGCGGTTGTGTGGGGCAGTGTTTCTAAACTTTGTCTCACACTATCCCAACGGTGCAGTGCATGTAGGTAGTTCTGCGTGCGTGTGTGGGAACTGGTTGTATGTTCTGTGAGTGTGGGTTCTAATGTTCTCTCCAGCCTTGGTATCCTGTTGCGAGGAAGCAACTTCACCATCTCCGAGGTTAAGGAGGTGGTGGGCGGGCGCCTCCTCGTCACCAACGTCAAGTACAGGAATGCTCCCCTGAGACTGATTAATGTGTACGCCCCAGTGGGTAAGAGTGAATGGTTGGCCATCATGCAGCAGCTTCCACTATTGCTGGCTATGTCCAGGCCAGTTATTCTGGCCAGAGACTTCAACTGTATCATTGATGCAGATGGACAATCTGGCGGGGGGGAGCAGTAAACTGGACGCTACGTCCAGAGCCTTGATGGACACAGTAAAAGATGCCAAGCTGCAAGACATCTTCAGATCCCTTGCAGACGGAGCGCAGCGTAGATACACCTGGTCATGGGCGGACGGGTCTATCCGCTCAAGTATCGATTACCTGTTTGTGTCCCGAACGCTCTCGGTCAGATCCACCGACGTCAAGCCGGTGTTCTTCTCTGACCACTGCCTCCTGCTGGCCGACTGTCACCTACAGGACAAGCAGCGAGCGGGTAAGGGAACGTGGAAGCTGAACACAAAGCTGTTGACCCCAGGAAACATCAAGGAGCTCAAGAGGGTCTATGCAGGTTGGAGAACCGTGAAGCCCCTCTTTGAGTCCCCAGCGGACTGGTGGGAAACAGTAAAAGGGAACATCAAGAGGTTCTTCATCCTCGAAGGTGTTCAGGAGGCGAGAGAGAGGTGGGGAAAACTGTGCCACTCCAGGAAAATATGCAGATTCTGCTCCTGCTGCAGACGATGGGGGTCGATGTCACCAAGGACCTCAAGGATGTCAAGGGCCAGCAAGCCTTGCTCTTTGCCTCGGAGGCCTCCAAGATAATCTTCCGCTCCAGGGTCCGCTCGGTGGAGCAGGACGAGACGTGCTCACGTTTCTTCTTCCAGAAGGTGCACAAAGGGAGCTCTGTGCTCAGCAGCCTGAAGGAAGAAGACGGCTCGATAACGTCATCTCAGGCTGAGGTCATGAGGATTAGTAAATCCTTCTATGCCAGTCTGTATGACACGAAGCCGACCGACAGTGCAGCCTCCCAGTCATTCCTGTCCTCTATCATGGAGGTCTTAGACGACAGAACACGCGAGAGGCTGGACCAGCTGCTATCTCTGGACGAGGTGACCAAGGCCCTCGAGTCCTTCGAAAAGAATAAAACTCCCGGAAGTGACAGCTTACCGGTCGAGCTCTATTCCGCTCTGTGGGACTTGATTGGCCAGGACCTGCTGGAGGTGTATGTCAGTATGCTTCGGGCAGGTATCATGAGTGAATCCATGAGGAAAGGCATCATCACCCTCAACTACAAGCGGAAGCAGGAGAGGGAGGAACTCAAAATTTGGAGACCAATCTCACTGTTGAATGCGGATTACAAAATTCTGTCAAAGGTAATCGCCAACCATGTCAGGTCTGCTCTGGGGTCGGTGATTCACCATGACCAAACCTGTGCTGTGCCGGGCAGGAAGATCGCTGAGAGTCTCGCACTCCTCAGGGATACGATCGCCTACGTGCAGGACAGAGGGTTGGACGCCTGCCTGATCAGCCTGGACCAGGAGAAAGCCTTTGACAGGATATCACACAGGTATATGAGAGATGTTCTCTCCAAAATGGGCTTTGGGGAGGGAATCTGCAATTGGATCAGACTGCTCTACACCAACATTGTCAGTGCAGTCTCAATCAATGGATGGGAATCAGATAGCTTCCCAGTCAGATCTGGAGTCAGGTAGGGCAGCCCTCTCTCTCCTGCCTTGTTTGTGTGCTGCATAGAGCCATTCACTGAGTCCATCAGGAAGGACGCGAGCCTGAGAGGGGTGACTATTCCTGGCAGTGGGGGCCTGCAGGTTAAGGCCTCCCTGTACATGGATGACGTTACCGTTTTCTGCTCGGATCCACTGTCCATGCGCAGATTCACGTGCATATGTGACCAGTTCGATCAGGCCTCGGGGGCCAAGGTAAACCGAGGCAAGAGCGAGGCCATGCTCTTCGGGAACTGGGTCGAACAATCCTCGACCCCCTTCACCGTCAGGACCGACCACCTGAAGGTGCTGGGTATTTGGTTCGGGGAGGATGGGGCGTGCACCAAGTCTTGGGAGGAGCGTATCAGCAAAGTGAAGCAGAAACTGGGCAGATGGAAGCTACGGTCGCTCTCCATCGCGGGAAAAAACCTGGTCATCAGATGTGAGGCACTGTTATTGCTATTAGACGTGGCACAGATCTGGCCTATTCCCAGAACTTGTGCCGCTGCAGTCACCCGGACCATCTTCCAGTTTATATGGAGATCAAAGGTGGACCAGGTCTGAAGGGACTCGCTGTATAAAGATCTGGGCAACGGGGGAAAAAATACACCCAATGCCACCCTCACCCTGATGGCCACCTTTGTGTGTGGCTGTATCAAGCTGTGCGTGGATCCCCGGCACGCAAACACCAAGTGTCACTGCATACTGAGGTTCTACCTGTCCCCAGTGTTGCGAAGTTTGGGCTTGTCCTCGCTGCCGCGGAACGCTCCGAGTAGTTGGACTGTTCCGTATCATCTGTCCTTCGTGGAGAAGTTTATGAAGAAAAACACCTTTGACCACAAGTCCACCAGGAAGTGGTCAGCATGTAGTGTCCTTGAAACCCTTCGGGAAAAGGAGAGGGCGGATTCTATTGAGCGGTTCCCTGAGCAGACTGTCAAAGCCATTTGGCAGAATGCCTCATCGCCAGAACTTTCCAACAAGCACCAAGACATGGTTTGGCTGGTGGTGAGAAGGGCTCTGCCTGTGAGATCCTTTATGAATGCCTATACTCTCAGCCACACTGCACTCGAAGCAGCTGCGGGGGGGGGGGAGGGAAACGAGGCTGTCACACACCTCCTTCTGGAATGTGCCTATGCAGAAGTCTGGAGAGGAATGCAGTGGTGTTTGTCAAGGTTCGTCCTGAGCAGCACCGTGATGCGGGACTCTGTGCTCTACGGCCTGTTCCCCGGGACACACACCGAGATGTACATCAACTGTGCCTGGAGGATCATCAACCCGGTGAAGGATGCTCTCTGGGTGGTCTGGAACCTGTTGATCTTCCAGGTGAAGGAGTTGACCCCGACTGAGTGTTGCAGATTGGCACATTCCAAGGTGCAGGACTACGTATTGAGGGACGCGCTGAAGATTGGGGCAGCTGCCGCCAAGGTGTGGTGGGGAAAGACCACCATATAATGTCTGCCTGCCTAAAGAAGAACAGGGGGCCCATGCAGTCATTTGGGCTCTGCTGATGCCTCAGCTAAAAAGTGTAATTGTACAGACCTGTAAATGGGAATGATTACTCTGTTTCGGAATGCAAAGAAATGGAATGTTTACTTGTATAGCATGTCCACTTGTATAGATCATCAAAGTATTTTATGAATAAAGTATATTTTTGAAATGAAAAAAAGGTGTGTGGTAACTGTCACTGGGTGATATCCTCCAAAAATGCAAGTTAAACAAACAGCAGAGGTTGCTTAGCACCATTAACTTGCTGGTTCTCAAAGATACAGATAATTTAAAACCAAAGTGCATCGTTGCGTATTAAATGAACTTTGAGTTCATTTGCCATTACATTTTTCAAGTCGGCATGGATTCTGATGCCCTGTATTATGTCTTGTTCTTTATACCCCCCTACCCACACATACAACTTTGACGGAATTGTGGGGTTATTATGGCACAGGAGGAGGTCTTTGAGCCTGCACAAGGTCATAGAGTTATAGAGATGTACAGCATGGAAACAAACCCTTCAGTCCAACCTGTCCACGCCAACCAGATATCCCAACCTAATCTAGTCCCACCTGCCAGCACCTGGCCCATATCCCTACAAACCCTTCCTCTTCGTATACCCATCCAAATGCCTCTTAAATGTTGCAATTGTACCAGCCTCCACCACATCTTTTGGCAACTCATTCCATACACGTACCACACTCTGCGTGAAAAGGTTGCTCCTTAGGTCTCTTTTATATCTTTCCCCTCTCACCCTAAACCTAAGCCCTCTAGTTCTGGACTCCCCGACGCCAGGGAAAAGATTTTATCTATTCATCCTATCATTGTCCCTCATAATTTTGTAAATCTCTATAAGGTCACCCCTCAGCCTCCGACGCTCCAGGGAAAACTGCCCCAGCCTGTTCAGCCTCTCCCTATAGCTCAAATCCTCCCACTCTGGCAACATCCTTCTAAATCTTCTGTGAATCCTTTCAAGTTTCACAACATCTTTCTGATAGGAAGGAGACCAGAATTACATGCAATATTCCAACAGTGGCCTAACCAATGTCCTGCACAGCCGCAACAAGACCTCCCAACTCCTGTACTCAATACTCTGACCAATAAAGAAAAGCATACCATACACCTTCTTCACTATCCTATCTATCTGCGACTCCACTTTCAAGGAGCTATGAACCTGCACTCCAAGGTCTCTTTGTTCAGCAACACTCCCTAGGACATTATCATTAAGTGTATAAGTCCTGCTAAGATTTGCTTTCCCAAAATGCAGCATCTTGCATTTATTGAATTAAACTCCATCTGACACTTCTCAGCCCATTGGCCCATCTGGTCCAGATCCTGTTGTATCTGAGGTAACCCTCTTCGCTGTCCACTACACCTCCAATTTTGGTGTCATCTGCAAACTTACTAACTGTACCTCTTATGCTCGCATCCAAATCATTTATGTAAATGACAAAAAGGAGAGGACCCAGCACCGATCCTTGTGGCACTCCACTGGTCACAGGCCTCCAGTCTGAAAAACAACTCTCCACCACCACCCACTGGCTTCTACCTTTCAGCCAGTTCTGTATCCAAATGGCTAGTTCTCCCTGTATTCCATGAGATCTAACCTTGCCAACCAGTCTCCCATGGGAAACGTTGTCGAACGCCTTACTGAAGTCCATATAGATCACATCTACTGCTTTGCCATCATCAATCTTCTTTGTTATTTCTTCAAAAAACCCAACCAAGTTTGTGAGACATGATTTCCCATGCACAAAGCCATGTTGACTATCCCGATTCAGTCCTTGCCTTTCCAAATACATGTACATCCTGTCCCTCAGGATTCCCTCCACAACCTGCCTACCACTGAGGTCAGACTCACCGGTCTATAGTTCCCTGGCTTGTCTTTACCGCCCTTCTTAAACAGTGGCACCACGTTTGCCAACCTCCAGTCTTCCGGCACCTCACCTGTGACTATTGATGATACAAATACCTCAGCAAGAGGCCCAGCAATCACTTCTCTAGCTTCCCACAGAGTTCTCAGGTACACCTGATCAGGTCCTGGGGATTTATCCATCTTTAACCATTTCAAGACATCCAGCACTTCCTCCTCTGTAATCTGGACATTTTGCAAGATGTCACCATCTATTTCCTACAGTCTATATCTTCCATATCCTTTTCCACAGTAAAAGTATCTCCCCATTTTCTGTGTTTCCACACAAGCAGGCCGCCTTGCTGATCTTTGAGGAGCCCTATTCTCTCCCTAGTTACCCTTTTGGTCCTTAATATATTTGTAAAATCCCTTTGGATTCTCCTTAATTCTATTTGCCAAAGCTATCTCATTTCCCCTTGTTGCCCCCCGATTTCCCCCTTAAGTATACTCCTACTCCCTTTAGCACCACTGATCCAGAATCTGGTTTCCAGCATCTGCAGTCATTGTTTTTACCTCCTGCTTTCTTTATACTCTTCTAAGGATTCACTCGATCTATCCTGTCTATACCTGACATATTCTTCCTTCTTTTTCTTCAGACATCCAGGATTACCTGTACCCACCAGCCTTCCCTTTCACCCTGACAGGATTATACTTTCTCTAGATTCTTGCTATCTCATTTCTGAAGGCTTCCCATTTTCCAGCCGTCCCTTTACCTGCGAACATCTGCCTCCAATCAGCTTTCAAAAGTTCTTGCCTAATACCGTCAAAATTGGCCTTTCTCCAATTTAGAACTTCAACTTTTAGATTTGATCTATCCTTTTCCAACGCTATTTTAAAACTAATAGAATTATGGTCACTGGCCCAAAGTGCTCCCCCACTGGCACCTGCCCTGCCTTATTTCCCAAGAGTAAGTCCAGTTTTGCACCTTCTTTCTGGATTAGTGGTGCTGGAAGAGCACAGCAGTTCAAGCAGCATCCAAGGAGCAGCGAAATCGATGTTTCGGGCAAACGTCCTTCATCAGGAATAAAGGCAGAGAGCCTGAAGCGTGGAGAGATAAACTAGAAAAGGGTGGGGGTGGGGAGAAAGTAGCATAGAGTACAATAGGTGAGTGAGGGAGGGGATGAAGGTGATAGGTCAGGGAGGAGAGGATGGAGTGGATAGGTGGAAAAGGAGCTAGGCAGGTAGGACAAGTCCGGACAAGTCATGGGGACAGTGCTGAGCTGGAAGTGAGGTAGGGGAAGGGGAAATGAGGAAACTGTTGAAGTCCACATTGATGCCCTGGGGTTGAAGTGTTCTGAGGCGGAAGATGAGGCATTCTTCCTCCAGGTGTCTGGTGGTGAGGGAGCGGCGGTGAGGAGGCCCAGGACCTCCATGTCCTCGGCAGAGTGGGAGGGGAAGTTGAAATGTTGGGCCACGGGATGGTGTGGTTGATTGGTGCAGGTATCCCGGAGATGTTCCCTAAAGCGCTCTGCTAGGAGGCACCCAGTCTCCCCAATGTAGAGGAGACCGCATCGGGAGCAACGGATACAATAAATGATATTAGTGGATATGCAGGAAAAACTTTGATGGATGTGGAAGGCCCCTTTAGGACCTTGGATAGAGGTGAGGGAGGAGGTGTGGGCGCAGGTTTTACAGTTCTTGCAGTGGCAAGGAAAGGTGCCAGAATGGGAGGGTGGGTTGTAGGGGGGCATGGACCTGACCAGGTAGTCACGGAGGCACCTTCTCTAGTAGGTACATCCACATACTGAATCAGAAAATTGTCTTGTACACACTTAAGAAATTCCTCTCCATCTAAACTTTTAACACTATGGCAGTCCCAGTCGATGTTTGGAAAGTTAAAATCCCCTACCATAATCACCCTATTATTCTTACAGATAGCTGACATCTCCTTACTAGTTTGTTTCTCAAAGGGGGTCAATAATACAATCCCAATAAGGTGGTCATCCCTTTCTTATTTCTCAGTTCCACCCAAATAACTTCCCTGGATGTATTTCCGGGAATATCCTCCCTCAGCACAGCTGTAATGGTATTCCTTATCAAAAATGCCACTCCCCCTCCTCTCTTGCCTCCCTTTCTATCCTTCCTGTAGCATTTGTATCCTGGAACATTAAGCTGCCAGTACTGCCCATCCCTGAGCCATGTTTCTATAAATGCTATGATATCCCAGTCCCATGTTCCTAACCATGTCCTGAGTTCATCTGCCTTCCCTGTTAGGCCCTTTGCATTGAAATAAATGCAATTTAATTTATCAGTCCTACGTTGTCCCTGCCTACCCTGACTGTTTGACTCACTTCTGTTCTCAACTGTACCTGTCTCAGATTGATCTCTTTCCTCACTATCTCCCTGGGTCCCAGCCCCCAACCTTACTTGTTTAAATCCTCCCAAGCAGTTCTAGCAAATTTCCCTGCCAGTATATTAGTCCTCTTCCAATTTAGGTGCAAACCGTCCTTTTTGTACAGGTCACTTCTACCCCAGAAGAGATTCCAATGATCCAAAAAGGTGAATCCTTCTCCCATACACCAGCTCCTCTGCCATGCATTTATCTGCTCTATCCTCCTATTCCTGCCCTCATTAGCTCATAGCACTGGGAGTAATCCAGATATTACTACCCTTGAGGAACTCCTTTTTAAATTTTTGCCTAACTCTCTGTAATCTCTCTTCAGAATCTCAACCTTTTCCCTTCCAATATCGTTGGTTCCAATGTGGACAATGACCTCTTGCTGGCCCCTCTCCCCGGTGAGAATGTTCTGCACCCTCTCTGAGACATCCTTGATCCTGGCACCAGGGAAACAACACACCATTCTGCTTTTTCTCTGTTGGCCACAGAAATGTCTGTCTATACCTCTCACTACAGAATCCCTTAACACAATTGATCTCTTGGAATCCGACGTACCCCTCGTTGCATTAGAGCCAGTCTCAATACCAGAAACTTAGCTGTCCGTGCTACATTCTCCTGAGAATCCATCGCCCCCTACATTTTCCAAAACAGCATACCTGTTTGAAATGGGTGTATCCACAAAAGACTCCTGCCCAAGGTGTCTACCTCTCTTACTCATTGTGGAGTTAACCCATCTATGTGACTGTATCTGAGACTTTCCCCTCTTCCTATAACTGCCATCCATCACATACTGTTGCTGTTGCAAATTCCTCATCGCTTCTATCTGTTTCTCCAAGCGATCCACTCGATCTGATAAGATTTGCATCCAACAACATTTATGGCAGATATAATCTGCAGTAACCCTTAAACTCTCTTTAAACTCCCACATCTGACAGGAAGTACATATCACTGCAAAGGCCATTTTTGCTCCTTCACAATCTACAGACCCAGAAAATAACACCGTCTTATTCCTCTACAAAACACTGCACCAGGTTAAATTAATAGCTATGGCTTATATTTTAACTTTAATCAAGAAACTTATCTCCACAAACATATAATCAAGAAAGAACCCACTGTACTCACTTATACAGCCTTTCTCTTGGACAGACTTAAAATAACAGTTAACTTATCTGATTCTGTGCTGTGAACATCATCCAAACCGGTTCCTCCAAGATTAGTTGTGAAATTCACTGTTTGTTAGTTTTCCCAGATGCACTCCGATGCCCATCGATACATGAATTCAAAAACAGCAAAGGCGGTAACTGCGCAGGTTCTCTCTCTCTATCTCCTGCACTGTCCTCACCATGTGCTTCCTTTGTCTGTTCTTCTCCCTTTTAAAACTGCTGTTGTTTTGACTTATTTTTTCCAAAGTTCCAAAACAATGCAACAGCATATAAAACAGTAATTACTGCTGCTGGAATTCAAGGAAATCACCTCCAGCACCTAAAATATCTCAAAGAAAGGAGCAGCTCTTACAGCCAGAAATTTTTCTCATCCTCCATCTTGGATTACCCTCCAGAGATTTGTTTCATTCACTCACGGGATGTGGGCAACACTGCTTGGCCAGCATTTTATTGCCTGTCTCTAGTCGCCCTTGAGAAGGTAATGGTGAGCTGCCACTTTGAACCACTTCAATCCACATACTGTAAGTAGACCCATAAAGCCAGTAAGGAGGAAATTCCAGGATTTTGACCCAGTGACAATGAAGGGATAGCGAAGGAACAAGTCAGAATGGTAAGTGGGTTGGAGGGAAACTTGCAGGTGGTGTGATAATGCATTGAGAAGTGTGTTCTGCTCTGGTTTCTTTTAGAAAGAAAGATTGGAGGACAGGTTATGAGCGGTCTATGAGAAGATAAACAACTTGTGAGGCCTTCAGGATTTTCTTTTAAAAGTTGGAACAATAGAAGCAGCCTGAGTGGGTGTGGTTAAGCTCTCACAGATCCTCACCTCTGGAATTCTGCTCTTTTGTCCATATTTGAGCCAAGGCTGTAATGAGATCAGATGCTGAGTGTCTCTAGCAAACTCAGTTGTGCTGAGGTCTCAGCAGGGCTGCTACATGCTCTTTGTCTCTCTTGCTCTGGGGAGCTGCTGCATGTATTTCTTTCTTGCTGATAGGATTGCACATGAGCAATCTGTTTTTCTGAATTTGCCTTTTTGCTAAGAATGTATATATGGGATGTTACTATATTGGAACAGTTACTGTTTAATAGAGTCATAGAGATGTACAGCATGGAAACAGACCCTTCGGTCCAACCTGTCCATGCCGACCAGATATCCCAACCCAATCTAGTCCCACCTGCCAGCATCCAGCCCATATCCCTCCAAACCCTTCCTATTTATATACCCATCCAAATGCAATCTATTATTCTGTTACTTTTTCCAATAGAGATAAGTTATTCTAAGTTCCTCTTTTCTTTGGAAACACTTCACATCAGCTCTGATGAAGAGTCATCTAGTCTTGAAACATTAGCTTGCTCTCTCTCCATGGATGCTGCCTGACCTCCTGCGATCTCTGGCATCTTTTGTTTTCACTGCAGCATCTGCAGTCATTTGCTCCTTCCTTTTACTTTTGTCATATTTTAACTATGGTATGAATAAATTATGTTTCGCTTAACATCGAGTTGTTTGACCAATCAAATTGCATTTGGTACACAGCACCTCACATTTACCTTTAAAATAAGAAAAACGTAAAGTCTGGGCTACCTTCTTAATATATTTTGAGGGTGTCTGGTCTGGTCAGATCCATATAGTGCGTGTTTCCAAGTATCTGCTGTACTCGTACTTCTACATGGAAGTGGTCGGGGGTTTGGGAAATGCTGTCTAAGGTTCTTTGGTGTATTTCTGCACTGCGTCTTACAGATGGTATAAACCGCTGCTACTGAGCTTCAGTGGTGGAAGGAGTGGATGCATGTGATGAGGTGCAAGTCAAGCAGGCTGCTTTGTCCTGGATGATGCCAAGCTTCTTGAGTGTTGTCAGAGGTGCACCAATCCAGACAAATGGGGAGTACTCCGTCATAAATTTGACTTGTGCCTTTTAGTTGGTGGATAGGCTTTGGGGACTGCTTCAGTATCTGAGGAGGCACAAATGGTGTTGTGCAGTCATTGACAAGGCTAGATGACTGACCTCCAACCAACACAACCATCTTCCTCCATGTCATTCATAACTCCAAACAGCGGAGAGTTCGCTCCCAGTAGCCATTGATTCCAGTTTTGCCACACTCTGTTGAATGCAGCCTTGGTGTCAAGAGCTGTCACTCTCACCTCACCTCTGGAATTCTGCTCTTTTGTCCATATTGAGCCAAGGCTGTAATGAGATCAGATGCTGAGTGTCTCTAGCAAACTCCAAACTGGGCGTTCCTGAGCAGGTTATTCAGCCGAAAGCACAAGAACAGGAGGGGCCAGTGCTCTGAATATGCTCAGTGTCAGTCACGGGGACAGCCTGAGGAAGAACGGATGGTTTGGGAGGAGATTGTGAGGTAGAGTAGAAGTGGAAAACACGGCATCGGGGCCTAGTACCTTTCACCCATTGGATACCAGAAACCCAAGCTAAAAATAAATAATATTAAAACAAATGTGCTATTGCTGTGCATCCTCCAGCCTCCTCCACCATTCAGCACGTCAGAGACTGGTCATCCTGGTTGCCTGAGTGAGTTCTGTGAAAGCCAGATCGGCGGAGACACAGAATCTTGAAGACAGCTGCTACTCATAACAGGAGAGAGTTCTAGCATGAGGTGACCATGTCGCCAACCTGGATCAGGCTCTGCGAAAAGACGGGCAATTCTCTTCAAGCATTCTCTTCAACCAGACTGTGCAGAGGAGCTGCATGTCACCACTGACATCGTGCAGCTGAAGAAAGACACACCTCACCAGGGCAGATCACCAAACCATCGAGTCCTGGGGGAGGCTTGAGGCCCTGAATAAGAGCCAACAGGTGCAATGTTAATCCTGTGGGTGGAGGCAGGTTACTCAGGAAACTGGCCGCAAGCCATCTTGGTGAGGATATGAGCCAGGCAACCTGCCTGTTGCCAACACTGGCTAGTCATATTCCGAGGGCTGGCATCATATGGCCTCCTCCCTTCTCAAGCCATTTCCCCAGAACCCGACCTTTCAGAGTCTGAGAGAAGCAGAGCACAGCCCTAGAGTGTACCTCTCCTCACCACACCACCCCAGACTCCTGACACTGGAGATCTGACAGGAACAAATCCCAGGGTTGTCCCACTCACCACACTCCTGCCATAATTTTCCCAATCTTCTGACCATTAATCCTTGTCACATTGTACATCTTTCAATTTGATAATGTCCTTAACTCCCTTTGTTGGCCATCAATGGTTCATCATCTGAAGAGTGTTCATTTTCTAACAGAATATTTCTTTATTGAGAATGAGTTAGGAAGCATCTCCTTCAAAGTCTCAAGGGACTGAATAGCCTAATCATAACCCTATTTCTGAATATATATTGAACAATATCCTGTTCAGTACAGCATGTATATTGATGAGATAACACAGAAGAGGAGGAGTTTCAGTATCCCAATGGCCAGAAGAGAGAATGACTGAGGAGGGAGAGTGTGTGGGACGGTGAGTTAAATTTCTGGAAAAACAAGAGAGAAAAACATGCTCCAAAGAATCTCAAATTGTCTGTTCTGAATTTCTAACCTCTACTGACAGACATAATCATCAATTCCGTGATTTCTCCAGGATAAGAGGAGACTAATGGATGTTCGGTTACCGATTGCTCCATTCTTGGGTCTTCACTCCTTTCTAGCTTGAGATTATTTCAGTTCTCTTTCCTTCAAATGCTCTATCTTCCTAAGACCCATCCTTCATTTTGATAGAAATGGACTTTTTCTGAATTAAAAGCAGGAAACATTGGAATAATGTTCCATACTTTTCTGAATGTCCATTGATTTTGTCCTGGATGATTTGGCTTCGACTTTTTATCACCACTGATGCTCAGTTGATTGGCTGCCATTGCTGTTCTTTCTTACAGGGCTGTAACATTTACAACATATCAGTCCTTTTGAACCCCTCTGATATGGAAGAATTGGAAGATTGTGGCCAGAGCTAGGAGTTCCATGTGAAAGATTTCTGGCATAGTGTAGCAACCCTTCAATATCCCATTGGAGGGCCAGTCTTCACAATGGCCTCATGTACATTTGTGGTTCCCATTGCTATGGAGGCAGACGATGAAGAAACTAAGGACTATTGTGATGTCACGCAGGCCAAGTGCTGGGATGTTGTGAGGGGAGTCTTCATTTTATTTGAGATGACAGGAGGGGATAGATCATTACTAATAGATGTGTAATCGAAGTTAATGGGAAAAAAAGTAAGGCATCACCTGAATTTCAGAAAACATCAAACTTCTCACATTCTGTTGTTAATCAGGAACAGAGATATCTGTACTAATACTGGTGGTGTGTCTGTATCTTAATACTGTCTGCAATATACTGATGCTCTTATCAAATGCTATACAAATAAGCTATACAACTTTTGATGCCACCCGGTGGACACTGCTGCTTGATAAAGCACGGGGAAGTACTACAGGATGCCCTGAGCAACTAAAGTGTCAGATGCATCGTGTCACGTGAAGGGGGAAGCTGATCGAAACAGAATGTGCAGAGCGTTATAACGCCAGCGGGCATCTGGATTATACACCCAGCATGCTCCCGCTGCACCACCCTCCTAGTGCAGCATGGATGCTTTTCAGACCAGTATTCCATTTTCCATCTGGCTGGTGGCACAGACTACCCAGAATGATGTCGAACGATCTTTGCTGCTGTTGTGTCATATTCTGTTGACTTGCCCTAGCCATGTAAGTATAACCTTTGCCTAACCTCTCACATTTGGTTGGTCCCACTCTGACTTCACTCAGAATTACAAATTTGTCACGGGGCAGATGGAGGACCTGAAGGCCATCTTATCTGCAATGGCTCTCCACAATGAGTAAACAAACATCTCTTTTAGTGTCATTCTTTTGTCTTGTCCCTGTAAATCTACACATTGTTACTTTTAACATAACCATCCATTTCCCTCTTGATTTGATTGAACCTGCTTCTTTATCACTGTCAGACAGTTATTTAAAGGCCCTAGTCACTCCCTGTATGAAAACGTTTCTGCTCATGTCACTTTTGCTTCTTTTACTCTTGATAAATAAATCGCTGCCTAATCGTTCGAGATCTGTTCATGCATGGGAGCATTTTCTCCCTATTAACTCTGTCAGGACACCTCATATCTTTGAAACCTTCAATCAGACCAGCATTCAACCTTGTGTTCTCTGAGAAGTGTCGCAACTTTCCAATCAATTTTCAATACTGCAATTTTTCAGATGCTGACACCATTCACATGAAGCTGTTCAGTTCTGTCTCCAATCACTTCACATTCCCCGCTTCCTGAAGTTTGGCGCCCAGAACAGTGCAACAATCCAACCAGGGGATTCATGCAATGTTGGATTGTCTGGGCAAAAAAATCCCAAAACCCTTGTTTTCTCATTCGACAAGTTTTTCTGTTGCCATGTTCGCTGCAATGGTACCCCTACTCCACCCCTACCTCAAGAGGTCCAACCTCATTGAGCGCAGCTTTTTTTTTCCCAGAAAGTTGATATGGTGGTATCGAAAACAAGCAACCAGGGCTCGTCTGTGTGTTTGAGAGTGTGCTGGATATGGTGTGTGCATGAGTGTGCTGGAGGATATGCCTGTGAGAGAGTGTTTGCATAGGGAAAGGGAGGGGCAGTGTGTGTGTGCGTGTGCCTGAGAGAGATTGTGTAAGGATGTGAGTATGCACGAGTGTGTGTGCATGTGTGCTTGTGTGTGAAAGGATGTATACTCCAATGGGGTCACCTGGAGTGTGACATGAACCCAAAGTCCCAGTTGAGGCCATCCTCATGGGTACCAAACTTGGCTATCAGCCTCTGCTTGGCCACTCTGCATTGCTGCTGTCCCACTCTGCATTGCTGCCGGCCCAATGTCCACCTTGGAGGATGGTCACCCGAAGATCCGAGGCTGAATGTCCTTGATGGCTGAAGCATTCCCCAACTGGGAGACAATATCTCTGTGTGATGATTGTTGCTCTGTGCCCTTTCATCTGTTGTTGTAGCATCCACCTAGTCTTGCCAATGTACCATGCCTTGAGGCAACTTTGCCTGCAGCATATGAGATAGACAACATTGACTGAGTCACATGAGTACCTGTTGCATACATGGTGGATGGTGTTCTTACGTGTAATGGTATTATCCGTGTCGACACTCTGACACGTCTTGCAGTGGTTGCCATGACAGGGTTATACAACCCTATCGCTATTTGTGGGCGGTACGGTGGCACAGTGGTTAGAACTGCTGCCTCACAGCGCCAGAGACCCGGGTTCATTTCCCGCCTCAGGCGACAGACTGTGTGGAGTTTGCACGTTCTCCCTGTGTCTGCGTGGGTTTCCTCCCACATTCCAAAGATGTGCGGGTCAGGTAAATTGACCATGCTAAATTGTCCGTAGTGTTAGGCAGGGGGTAAATATAGGGGTATGGGTGGGTTACGCTTCGGCGGGTTGGTGTGGACTTGGTGGGCCGAAGGGCCTGTTTCCACACTGTAAGTAATCTAATCTAATCTAAATAAGATGTTGTCCTGAAGGCTAGGTAGTTTGCTGCAAACAATGATCTGTTTAAGGTTTGGCGTTTGTTTAAAGGCAAGATATGGAGGTGTAGGGAAGATCTTGGCGAGGTGCTCATTCTCATTGATAATGTGTTTCAGGCTGTGAAGTCAAAATGGTTTACCCTTAAACGGACTCCTGATCATTGGAACATCCTTCCTGCATTGACCCTGTCTTGTCCTGTTACAGGTTTCTATGAGATGCTGTCCAGATTCTCCCCTACCCCCACCACATCCTCTCTTTTAAACTCCAGTGAACATTGTCCTAATCAACTCAGCCTCTCCTCATCCATCAGTCTGGCCATCCTAGGAAACAGTCAGGTGAACCTTTGCTACACTCCCTCCATGACCAGACCATCCTTCTTCAGTTAAGCAGACCAGGCGTGGTCTCACCACAATCCTGTACAATTACAGCAAGCATTCCTGTCCCTGTACTCGAATCCTCTCACTAGGAATGCCAACATATCATTTATCTCCATCGCTGCCTGCTGTGTGATCGAGCGTTTGAAGACATGCCAAATTGATAGGAAGATAATGAGAGGAAATCCGGTAATGTTAATAATTTGTAGAATTAGCAAAGGGCAGGCAGAAACTTGGCAGAGTTAATGACGAGAACAAAGAGGGACTGATAATGGGCAACAAAGAGAAAGCGGTTAAAGAAACAAGATAGAGCCTCTTACCAGAAACACCGACAAAAGCGAAGATGGGATAATAAATATATTGAAGCATCCTCAGAGCATAATAGATACAAGTTGAATATTTTATCCAATTGTAATGTGCTCTGAGAAGCTGATGCCAATACAATAAACTCTCATTGATTATTGCAGCATTCCAATCAATCAGTTTCAGATTTTGAACCACTGACATGATATTCCAATCTCTCCGTCTCTGATTCTGACCACGTCTCTCCTTCCCTGACCTTTGGAGCTGTAGATGACTCTTGTGCTGATGTGACACACTAAAAGCAGTGTTGCATTAATAAAGAAGCAAACGTTCCAGTGACACCATTAAAATCGTTGGAGACCGTCATGAATCAAAGTCTAAAAATTGCAATTTATCACTTGACTCCTATTCATTCCGGTATGCAGCGATTACATAGAGCACTCAGCCGGCCTGAGTAGGATGTGTTTGAGATCAGTGGCAGAAGCAAATGTGAAAATAGAGAGTGCTGACCTTAATTTTTCAAGTCACATTTGTTGACTTCCAAGAAGATTCACATACTGGACCCTGTTTATGTAACCACTATCTGGCAAAACACAGGAACCTCGGTGCAGAGGAACAGGAGAAGGCCATTGAGGTTGTTCCAACATTCAACAAAATCATGGCTAATCTCCAACCTAGCTCCACACACCTGCCTTTGGACCATATCGATGAATACCTTTACTTAACAGAAATCATCCATCGCAGATTTAAACTGAACAACAATCCCAGAATGCACTGCTGCTTGTGGAAGAGAATTGCAAACATCCACCACTCTTATCTACCATCCTAACATCTCTCCTGAATTTTCTGCCCCTAAGTCTGAGACTTTGCCCCCCACCCCATTCTTGAATCTCCAATATTTTCTTCCTAAGTTGCTCAGAACACCTCGCAATACTCTGATTGGAATCTAACCAGGGTTTGTATAACTGTGTAACATACACAGTATAACTCCCGCACAGTCAGTCTAACATTGACGATGTGGAAAGTTCTGCCAGATTTTCAGCAAGATCTACAATTACTAAAATACTGGTTTGTAGATGCACTGACTTGCTGAAAGCAAATTGAAAAGTTGGGCTATTGAAGGAATAGAGATGTTTGGCACCTGTAGATTTTCTACTTATTTGTCTCAATGTAGAACATCTCTGGTGAAGTTCGCAGTTCCCACTTATCCTGAATTTTCCTGCCATCCTGATCTCCTTGAGTGTTGTTCAGGGGGAGTTTATGGAATTCAACTCAGTGCAGAAACAATGCTGTATTTCTGTGGTCAGGCTGGGTCCATGCATCAAAGGAAACCTTCCAAATGGCCGTGTTTCCATGCATGTGCTTCCCTTCAACTTCCACATGGGAAAGGCTACTTGTGTTGTGTGGATAAGGTTGTTGTGTTACTGTAAGGCATACTGCAGATATTGCAGCCACTCTGTGTAGATGGCTGAGGGAGTGCGTGTGGCGGAAAGGATTCAAGCCCAATCCCAGTGAGACCATGCCTACAATATTGTGTGCAGTTCTGATTTCCTTGTCTAAAGAAGGACGTCATTGCTGTGGAGGGAGTGCAGAGTGATTCAGGGCTGGCAGGACTGGCAGATGAGGAGAGGTTGAATCAATTCCCTGGAATTTTGAAGAATGAGAGATGTGATCTTACTGAAACCTAGAAAATCTAACAAGTCCCGGCAATGTAGATGCAGGAAGGATGTTCCCACTAGCAAAACAGACTAGCACCAGGGATCACAGTCCAAAGATACGAGATTTATGACTGATATTTAGAGAAATGGCTTCAGCCAGACAGTGGTAAGCTGGTAGAATTCTCTGCCACAGAAAGGGGTTAACCTAAAACGTTGCATGATATCAAGACGGAGTTGGGTATAGCACTGGAGGCTAAAGCGGGGTCAAAGGATGTGGGGAGAGAGTGGGAACAGGGCACTAAGTTGGATGATCAGCCATGATCATACTGAACAGCAAAATAAGCTTGAAGGTCCAAATGCCCTACTCATGGTCATAATTTCTCTACTTCTAAGGACTGGATGTAATCGAGCTGTTTGCTTCCCTTGCAGTTGCACGCACACAGGCATGTGGGGGAATATTCCATCACGTTCCAAATGGATGCCATGGACAAATGGAGTGAGTTATCCACCTCAGAACTCCCAATCTCCAACCTGCTTTTGGAGCCACATTGGTGGCTGGTCTCAGTTAGTTATTTTGGGACGTTAAGAGATGGCAAAACTACTAAATGTCAAGCTATTTTCTCATGTTGAAGATGTTTATTGAGTGTCATTTGAGATCTGTAAATTTTCAGCAAACTCTCCCATTTCTGATCTCATGAAGGCGCAACATGTATTATTAAGGCAGCTGAATATTTTGGGGTCTGCTGTTCTGAAAATTTTCTGAAGTGATATAGTCCAATTGACGGCCTGTGTCCACGCGGACCCCCCCCCCGCTTTTCGCCACTTCGTTTTTACGAAAGACCTACAGTAGTACAGGTGCACAATCCTTTATCCAAAATGCTAGGGACCAGCTGGTTTTTGGAATTCAGAATTTTTTGAAATTCAGATTAATTGACAGTTTAGTGGTGAAATGTTTAAAAATCTTACAAGAGCAGCAGACTCACTCAATAGAACAGACCCAGAAACAGTTTTCAAGGCCTGATGGTGCTGGGCTACATCCCCCACGTCACATCTGAGGGACACACATTAAGTGGGTGTCGACTTGGATTAATTGTTTGCACAGCAAACAACCTTGTTAATGAGAAAAAACTTCACAAAAAAACCTTCGGACTTTGGAGCTTTTCGGATTTCAGGATTTCAGATAAAGGATTGTCTACCTGTACTTGTTTTTGTACCCGAAAGAAATCCAAAGAGGATTTTCACTTTCATTAAGAGGTGAAACCTTTCCCATATAAATTAATCCTTATTTGCTTTACATCATTTCGGCTTGCGAAACGTTTCATAGGAACGCTCTACTTTCGGATAGTGGGGGGTTACCTGTACATCAAACATCACAGTGGCATTATAAATTGCAATTTTTGAATTGTAGAACATTGGGAGCAGATCTAATCTACAGTTACACCGAAACATAGAAAATCAGAGCAGTCATGGGCCATTCAGCCCCTCTGACCTGCTCCTCCTTTGAATGTGATCATGATATTATCCAACGAACTACAATGTTCCTTCTTTCTCCTATACCCTTTGATCCCTTCAGCCCCAATTAGCATGGCATCCATCTCCTTTTGAAAAACATTCAATGTTTTGGTCTCAATCGCTTTCTGTGGCAAAAAATTCCATTGGCTCACCATGCTTCGGGAGGAAATGCCTCTCATCCTCTCTCTCTCTCTCAGTTGTTCAGGAAGGGCAAATCTGTTTCGTGGGGGACAACAGCCAACAAGGAACGCAGATATATAGCGTTCTTCAGAACTGGGTCGATAAAAAGCAAGTTGACAGTGAGGCATCTGAGAGTGGGTTGAGCAGAAAGAGATAGATTTAAACAAGTGTTATCAATGAGGAGTGCAAGACAGAAAGGTTTGGTGAGTGACTCACAGAGACTAACGTACAGTCATCTGTAAACACCGCTATTCATGGTGGAACTCCGAAATGGAATTTGTGGGTGCTCAGGCTACTAGAAATAGAAGGACATGGTCAACCTGGAGGGTGTTAGAGCTGTTGAAGATTATAGAGACAGCAGGGAGAGATGACTTGTGGCAGGACTCAAGAACAAGCAGGTTAATGGTGAGGGGTTGCTGGAGTGGATTCCTGCTTCAATCAGCGAGCGCGATGGGGTAGAACTTGGTGAGCTCAGGTAGAGTTAGCAGGGTGTTCCATGACTGCATGTCATGATGGATAGAGTTTGGGAAGAAGGATCTCTTCTTCATTCTCACACAGTGTTTTACAGACACTGACAACTCCCTTGATGAAATTACTTTCTCTCTTGTCATTTCTATTTGTTTTCCTCATGACTTTAAATCTCGGCTGGCTCATTCTCAATCCTTTCACACATGGGAGCAGGCTTCATTTGCCCAGACAGTTCAATCTTTGGAACTTTCAATCAGACCAGCTTTCAGTCTTCTCTTCTCTAAGGGAAAAATGTCCCAACTTCTCCGATCTGTCTTCATAACTGGCATTGCATTTATTTCGAGCCTGCAACAGGCAAGGAGGCTCAGATTTGACCTAAGATTGAGTGCAACCACCAGCTTACAGAGCTGGTTCAGGTAAGATCTTTTCCAATGACACTTACCCGTAAACAATGAGAGCTAAGAATTGTTCAGAATTTCAGTCACATCTGACATGGAGACAGTGAACAGTAACAACAGGAACAAGCAGAGTGTCGGCATTTTGAGATTTGTCAGCATCCTTCGATTGTACTATGTGGAGAGAATGGACAAAACTGAAAAGAATGAAAAAACAACTTGTTGAATTCATAACCTCATTGGTGAGGGAGTGAAAGACATAGAGGGGCAAACGTTTAGGCAAACAGAAATTGACTCTATTATGGTAGCTGGTACCATGTCAATTTATTAAACAGAAGCTCTGGTTATCTCCCATGGGTACGATTTGCAGATGAAGATTGAAGTTTCTTCCAGGAGTTACAGATTATAGCAATCTTTCAGAATAGGTGCAAGAGGCTCACTGTTCTCTTGGGAGGTAGTTGGAGTAGATAAGTACTCGCTCTCCAAATGCAACTGAAAATCTATAATGTCCACAAGAATTTGCATATGCATAGTATCTTTAAAGGATTCATACGTTCCATAGGACGTTTCATTGGTTCCCTGTATTGCAAACTGACCCTAGTGTGGGTCCAGTCATTCCAAACATCCATCCATAATTTGGATGAGCAAATCAAGCATAAAACATCCACGTGTGAAGAAAATGCATCATTGCACATCATTATAACTCATGCAGAGGAGATAAGGCGGCTTTGGAAGTTCAGTAAATTAGTAAACATGTGGAAAGTGCAAATGTGAAGTTGTCCACATCTCTTGGAAAAAAGAAACCGAATGGAACAGTATTACTTAAAAGGTGGGCGGGGGGTGGAGGGTGGGGTGGCGCATAGTGGCTCAGTGGTTAGCTCTGCTGTCTTACAGCACCAGGAACCCAGGTTCAATTCCAGCCTCGGGGGACTCTGTATGGAGTTTGCACATTCTCCCCATGTCCCTGGGTGCTCCGGTTTCCTCCCACAATCCAAAGATGTGCAGGTTAGGTGAATTGGCCTTGTTAAATTACCCATTGTGTCCAGGGATGTGTAGGTTAGGTGCATTATTCAGGGGAAATGTAGAGTAATAGGGAAATGGGTCTGAGTGGGATACTCTTTGTAGTGTCGGTGTGGACTTTTTGGCCAAATAGCCTGTTTCCACACTCTATTCCACACTCTATTCTATTCTATTCTATTCTACTCATACACAGTATCATTCCCATCAATACAACAAAGAACTGAGGATGCTGGAAATCGGAAGCTGAATCAGAAAGGCCTGGAAAAACCTGGAAGGTCTGGCAGCCTTTATGGAGAGAAAGCAGGGTTAATGTTTCAAGTCCATTGAATCTTCTTCGGTACTGAGTTCACTCTAGAGATGCTGCCTGATTGGTGAAGTTTCTCCAACAATTTCTATTTGTTTCACTGTTCCCATGATCCTGTCCAACTCGGTTTCCAATCACTTCACACCCCCTTCCAAACGTTTGGTGCCCAGAATTGCATAATACTCCACCTGGACAATTCATTTAGATTCTTATTGCATGTGTTGTTGTGTATTGTTCGCTGCAATGACTTCTCTGGCCCTGATACTAAAATCCACATATCATTGAGTACAGCTCTGTCTGAAAATGGTGAATTAGCAAAGTGAAAGGCAGGCAGCCAGTGACTTGAACCTGGTCCTCTCCCATGTTGTACAAGTTTCAAAGTGAGAATCACACCCCTCAAGCAATGAGCCATGGACTCTGTGACGCATTGAACAGACCTTATGCATTTTGTTCTAACAAAGTCTGTTCCCCATTGCTTCAAGACAAAAGGCAGAAAACAATTTAAAGAATACCATCTTCCCATCCTGACTCCCTCCTCCCAGGAGCCTGCTGTTTGATTGCTTTTCCCTGGACTGGAGTTTGCAGATCACATGAAAATTGCCAGTATGGTAAATAGCGAGGAGGAAAGCCTTAGACAACAGGACACTATTCACGGGCTGCTTAGCTGGGGAGAACAATAGCAAATAGAACTGAATCTTGCAAAGTGTGACATGATGCATTTTGGTAGAATCGGCATGGCAACAGAGTACACAATAAATCGTAAGACATGGCGAAGTACAAAGGGTCAGAGGGAATTTGCTTTGCAAGTTCACAGATTAGTGAAGGCAACAGGACTGTTGGGTCAGGTAATTGTGAAGACCTATGGGATACCTGCCTTTGGTCATTTTGGCATTAACTACAAAACCAGGAGGCTATGACGGATTTTATAAGCTGTTGGTGAGGACACAATTGGAGAATTCAATTCAATTCTGTTCGCCACACTACACAAAGGATGTGATTGTACTGCAGCGTGTCCAGAGGAGGTTTAGTAGGATGTTGCCTGCACAGGCATATTTCCACTGTTAAGTAGACAGATTGGGTTTGATTTTCTGACAGCAGTGATTACAACTCTTTAAATTTTAAGATAGCTACGAACAAGGATAAGTCAGGGCCTTGTGGGAAGATACTAAATTGGGAGAGGGCACAGTACATCAGTATTGGGCAGGAGCTAGCGAGTGTTAATTGGGAGGAGCTGTTATCAAACAAGCCCATATTTGACAAGGATGGCAAGATAAGGGACCCTTGGATAATGAGGGAGGTTGTGAAGTTAGTCAAAATGATAAACAAAGCATATGTAAGGTTTAGGAAGCTAAAATTGAATGGGACCCGTGAGGAATATAAGGAAAGCACTAAAGTACTCAAGCAGGAAATTAGGAGAGCAAGAAGGGGCCATGAAATGATCTTGGCAAGTTAAAGAGAATCCCAAGGCATTCTATAGATACATTTAAAACAAGAGAATAACTCAAGAGAAGGTAGGACCATACAAGGATAAAGGAGGAAACTTGTTCTTGGAGGATGTAGATGAGATCTTAAAATGAGTACTTTGCATCAGTATTCACTGAGGAAACAGATATGGAAGATAGTGAGATTTGACTGGAGCATACTAATATCCTAGGGCACTTTGAGATCAAAAAATAAATGGCATTGCACCTCTTGAAGAGTATTAAGGTGGGTAAGTCCCCAGAACCTGATGGTATCTACCGCTGGTTATTGAGAGAGGCACGAGACTTGACCAGACTTGGGGACTTGACCAAGATCTTTGTATCCTCACTAGCCACTGCAGAGGTCCTGGAGGACTGGAGAGTAGCTAAGATTGTTCCTCTATTCAAGAAGTAAAATATGGGTAATCAGAAAACTCTAGCCCAGTGAGTCTCACATCAGTGGTTGGGAAGCTATTGCAGAGAACACTAAAGGATAGAGTTTACACACATTTGAAAAAGGAGGCCTAATCAGGGACAGACAGCAGGGATTCGTGCAGGCAGGTAATGTCTTACTAACTTGATTGGATTTTTCGAGGAGGTGATGAAGGTGATTGATGAGGGTAGATCAGTGGACATAATTTACATGGATTTTAGTAAGGCTTTCAATAAGGTCCCTCATGGTAGGCTCATCCAGAAGATTAAGATGCATGGGATCCATGGGTGACTTGGCCGCAAGGATTCAGAATTGGCTTACCCATAGAATACAGAGAGTAGTGGTGGTCAGGTGTTTTTTTGGTTGGAGGTCTGTGACTAGTGGTGTTCTGCTGTTTGTGATATATATAAATGACTTAGATGAAAATGTATGGGTGGATTAGTCGGTAATGCAGACGATACAAAGATTGGTGGAGTTGTGGATAGTGTAGAGGGCTGTCAAATGGATATAGATCAGTTACATATATGGGTGAAGAAATGCCAGATGGAGTATAATCTGAGTAAATGTGAGGTGCTGCACTTTGGGAGATCAAACGTTATGGAAAAGTATACAGCTAATGGCAGGACCCTGAACAGCATTGATGTACAGCAGGATCTTGGGGTTCAAGTCCATAGCTCCCTGAAAGTGATCACACAAGTAAATAGAGTGGTAAAGAAGCCTTATGGCATGCTTGCCTTGTTGGCTGGGGAATTGACTACAGACTCAGAATGTCATGTTGCAGCTTTCTAAGACGTTGATTAAGCCACATTTCCAGAATTGCATTCAGTTCTGGTCACCACATTACAGGAAGGATGTGGAGGCTTGGAGAGGGTGCAGAAGAGATTGACCAGATTGCTACCTGGATTAGAGGGTATAAGCTGTAAGGAGAGGCTAGAAAAACTCAGGTTGTTTTCTCTTGAGCAGCAGTGGCAAGGGGAGACTTGATAGACAGTCTATAAAATTATGAGATGCATAGATAGCATTGATGGTCAGAATCTTTTCCTCAAAGTACAAATTTCTAATACCAGGGGGCATGCATTTGAGGTAAGAGGTGAAAGTTCAAAGGAGACAAGAGGAGCAGATTTTTTACACAGAGAGTGGGAGGAATCTGGAACACACTGGTGGCAGTAGTGGGACATTCAAGGGGTTTGGGTTTGTACAGAAGCACATGAATATGTAAGGAATGGAGGGATATGGACCAAGGGCAGGCAGAAGGGATTAGTTTCGGTTGGCATCACGTTCGACACAACACTGTGGGCCGAAGGGCCTGTTCCTCTGCTATACAGTTCTGTTTCCTATGAAACTGAGTGGGAATCTGATCGACGCACAGAAAATTAAGACGTGTATAGATATGGGAAATAGAAATAATGTCTCATTATTCGATGTCTTAACAACAAGGGCATATGACTTATGGTAAGGGGATGCTGGTTTGGAAGAACTTTCAGGAAGATTTCTATCATGCAAACGATGAAAGGTATTTAGAATTCCGTGCTTGAATATCTCACAAATGCAGGAAAGATCACAACCTTTCAGAAGCATTCACTTGAAGCGACAGAGAACACATTGGTTAAAGTGTTGGAAAGTGAGATGAGGATAAGATTTATTCCTGATGAAATGTGCATGCATAATGGATTAAAGGATAGTTTTCTGTGCTGTAAACCACACAGGTCAGAGCGCCTGTGATGCCCTGCGGCATAACGGAGAGCACCTTGACATTCCAAGGGATTGGTCAGCATTTGCCATTCAAAAATCATTCGTCCGACCAGCAGTGTAGAACTTCAGTTCAGGTTTCGCATGAATCAATGATAGTCTGTAAAAACTGCTCGACACTTTGGTCATTTCTCTTCCTTCTCCACCCCACCCCAATCACACTGCCCAGAGGAGGTTTGTCAGCTTCTCAGGTCCACTGGTGGTGAAATGATATCTTTCAATCGATGATTAGACCAGAATTACCTGCTCTCTCAACCAAAGTTGATGGAGAAATCCAACTGGCATTACCTTTCCACCATTTACCAAACATTTTTGAATATATGTAAGGTACAGAGTATATGATTCCCATTGGTGTGCATGGGTGTGCAATAAGGTTGAGGAAACAAGGTTCAGACAGAGCATTGGAGGGATACAGGATAGCCAGGAGGGAGCTGAAGAAAGGGATTAGGAGAGCTAAGAGAGGGCATGAAAAATCTTCGGCGGGTAGGATCAAGGATAACCCCAAGGCCTTTGTTGTGTATGTGAGAAACATGACAATGACAAGAACGAGTGTAGGTCCGATCAAGGACAGTAGTGGGAGACTGTGTATTGAGTCGGAAGAGATAGGACAGGTCTTGAATGAGTATTTTCCTTCAGTATTTACAAATGAGAGGGACTGTATTGGTGAAGAGGAGAGTATGAAACGGACTGGTAAGCTAGAGGAGATACTTGTTAGGAAGGAAGATGTCTTGGGCATTTTGAAAAACTTGAGGATAGACAAGTCCCCCGGGCCTGACGGGATATATCCTTGGATTATGTGGGAAGCAAGAGAGAAAATTGCAGAGCCATTGGCAATGATCTTTTCGTCTTCACTGTCAACGGGGGTGGTACCAGGGGACTGTTGGTGGCGAATGTTGTGCCCCTGTTCAAAAAAGGGAATAGGGATAACCCCGGGAATTACAGGCCAGTTAGTCTTACTTCAGTGGTATGCAAAGTAATGGAAAGAGTACTGAGGGATAGGATCTATGAGTATCTGGAAAGACACTGCTTGACTAGGGACAGCCAGCACGGATTTGTGAGGGGTAGGTCTTGCCTTACAAGTCTTATTGAATTCTTTGAGGAGGTGACCAAGCATGTGGATGAGGGTAGAGCTGTGGATGTAGTGTACATAAATTTTAGTAAGGCATTTGATAAGGTTCCCCATGGTAGGCTTATGCGGAAAGTCAGGAGGCATGGGATAGTGGGAAATTTGGCCAGTTGGATAGAGAACTGGCTAAATGGTCGAAGTCAGAGAGTGGTGGTAGATGGTAAATATTCAGCCTGGAGCCCCGTTACAAGTGGAGTTCCGCAGGGATCAGTTCTGGGTCCTCTGCTGTTTGTAATTTTTATTAATGACTTGGAAGAGGGAGTCGAAGGGTGGGTCAGTAAATTTGCAAACGATACGAAGATTGGTGGAGTTGTGGATAGTGAGGAGGGCTGTTGTCAGCTGCAAAGAGACTTAGATATGATGCAGAGCTGGGCTGAGGAGTGGCAGACGGAGTTCAACTCTGTCAAGTGTGAAGTTGCCCATTTTGGAAGGACAAATAAGAATGCAGAATACAGGGTTAACGATAGGGTACTTAGTAAGGTGGAGGAGCAGAGAGATATTGGGGTCTATGTTCATAGATCTTTGAAAGTTGCCACTCAGGTGGATAGAGCTTGTAAGAAGGCCTATGGTGTATTAGCATTCATTAGCAGGGGGATTGAATTCAAGAGTCGTGAGGTGATGTTGCAGCTGTACAGGACCTTGGTAAGGCCACATTTGGAGTACTGTGTGCAGTTCTGGTCGCCTCACTTTAGGAAAGATGTGGAAGGTTTGGAGAGGGTGCAGAGGAGATTTACCAGGATGTTTCCTGGAATGGAGAATAGGTCGTACGAGGATCGATTGAGAGTGCTAGGCCTTTTCTCATTGGAACGGCGAAGGATGAGGGATGACTTGATAGAGGTTTATAAGATGATCAGGGGAATAGATAGACAGTCAGAGACTTTTCCCCCGGTACAACAGAGTGTTACAAAGGGACACAAATTTAAGGTGAAGGGTGAAAGGTATAGGGGGGATGTCAGGGGTAGGTTCTTTACCCAGAGAGTGGTGGGGGCATGGAATGCGCTGCCTGTGGGAGTGGCAGAGTCAGAATTATTGGTGACTTTTAAGCGGCAATTGGATAGGTACATGGATTGGTGCTTAAGCTCAGACAAATGTTCAGCACAACATCATGGGCCGAAGGGCCTGTTCTGTGCTGTATTGTTCTATGTTCATGATTCAGGGAATGGGATGGGAAGAGTCATTGGAAGTGTCAAATCAGTTATGACTATATTGAATGATAGGACAGAACCGACAGGTTGAAAGTTGCAGGTTTTCTGTGTAATCTCTGGCGAAGAGCTTTAAACAATAATGCAATGAGGAGAATGCAAACCTACACCACTCAATATCAAATTCACCACCTTTAACCCGCCGTTCTCACAGCTGGAATAGAAAGCTCCTGTTGCAGCATTAGATCAGAGTGGAGGAGTCAAAGGTGCTCTGTCAGATTGAAGACTGCTTCATACAGGGTTCCACCTGGACACATGGAACCAGTATCCATGTGGATATTGGAGATTCAGGTGGTAGATTTCTGACTTGCTGAGCTGGGGTTGTGGCTGTCACACTGAACACATGAACTTTTTAACAAATTCAATCCACTTTGGATTTTTGCTACTTGCCTGCAAAACTGACGATGAGCAATCAGGGCTTATCTGGGATTTGAGTTCAGGACCTCCCACATACAAGCCCCTAAGCAAGGGTCATTCAGCCAGACCAGTATGCCATTAACGCAGTCTGAAACCCACACCGGAACCAGCTGAGACTTGCTCATTGCTCTTTCCAATGAAGTACATTCCAAGTAGCTCTGGGAATTCAAATTAGCAATGAATTTCAAGAACATCTTCTTCTCATTCTTTCTCCCTGCTTGACCCTTCCCAGAGTACAGCATGCGTGCATTTTTTTCCACCCTCTCAAGCAGTTCAGGAGGGAAGAATCAGGAACTTCCTCCAAGTGTGGTTCATCCGAGACTGACAAAAAGATGCAAAGCTGCTGGGAAACAGTAATAGGCACCAGAGAATCTTTCCTCAGGTAAATTAAATGAGATCTTTCTATGCAGCCAGTATACTCAGCCCCCTACAATTCTCCTTATACACTCATGTGTGGCCAATTTCTGTATCCACTCCATTTAAATGTTTCGTGGTGATATTGGAGGTTGGATCTCAAACAATGACAAGACCGAATGCAGAAAAGGGGTTCTGTGCTTAGCAGTATAGTATGCAGACATCAATCTCTACATCAACGTCAGCAAAACAAAGGAGCTGGTCACTGACCCCAGGAAGTGGAGTGGAGGGCAACGCTCCTTTCTGCATCAATGGTGCCGAGGTGGAGATGGTCGAGAGTGTCAATCACCAACAATCTGGTCCACCCAGGTCAATGCAATGGCCAACAACGTCTCTACCTCCTCAGGAGTCTAAGGAAATTCGATTTATCCACAAGGACCCTTACCAGTTTTTATCGATGTATGAGAGGAAACATCCTACCTGGATGCATCACAGCCTGGTATGGCAACTGCTGTTCCCAAGATCACAAGAATATGCAGAAAGTCATGAGCACAGCCCATCACAGAAACCAGCCTTCCCCAAATTGACTCCATCTATAGTTGCCTCAGGAAAACAGCCAGCATAATCAAGTATCCCTCCCAACCAGTTTATACTCTCTTCCACCCTCTTCCGTTAGGCAGACGATATAAAAGTTTGAACACACGCATGAATAGATTCAAGAACAGCTTTTTCCCCACTGTTATCAGTGTTTCGAATTGACCTCTCAAATATTAATCTTAATCTTTCTCTCTGCACCTCTTTGCAGTGGTAACTCTGTTCTGCTACCTTGATGCACTTTGAATGGTACCATGTGCCTGTATAGCACATCAAGTAACACCAAATATCCCGGCACATGTGACAACAATAAATCAGTCAGGGATTTGTCTCCACACAGCAATTGCGCAGATACTTTTTGCAACACTGGTGTCAGTTTGTCTGCTACCAACAGACAGGAGTTAATATGTGACAACAGCTATCCCAGATTAATAGAATCTGAGTGGAACAGTCATTCACTGTCGCTTGTATCTCTGTACCATTATTCAAGAAGGTGATATCTCTCCTAATACTGGTGAACCGCATCGCTGCCTCCAATGTGCTGATCCTCTTGTCCTTCACCCAGGACACTGCTGTTTAAAAAATGTAGGGAATTAATTACTGCACAGCATCGTGCGAATTGAATACATTACATCCAATGAGTTTAAACTTCACCAGCTCATTCCCTTCTCAGAGAACAGCTTTTATGAACAGATTATAGAAGACCATCCAGACCGATACACACATACGACATCATCAGTGTATCAATATGTGAGATAATTATTTCAGCTGCATGGAGTTATTGAAAATAGGAAGCTGATCAAAATGGAGGGTACAGAACAGAGTAACTATTGTTACTGCAGTACACACACAGGCAGCAAATTGCAAGTCTCAAACAGCAGAGGGCGGTCTAGACACATTGATCTCTGGGTTATGGGCCCAGCACACTCCTGCTGCTACCATGGCACGGTGGCTTGTCACATAGGTATTGTATTTTGAGAATGAGGTCAAGAGATCGTCACTGTTGTACAATATTCTGTTGCACAGATGTGACCCAGTTCTGTAACGTTGCTTACCTTCCCACATTCTTGGGTCAACTCTGATTTCACTCAAAATCCTAAGTTTGTCACAGCGCAGACAGAGCCCAAGCAGTCACCGTCCCTGTGCCTGCTCCCCAAAACAAATGAATTAATGTATCTATTAGTGGCATTCTTTCTTGCCTTCTCCCTGTAACTCTGCACATTGTTGCTTTTAACATAACCATCTAGTTCCATCTAGATGGGGATGAAACAGACTAAGAGACGGGAGGTGGAAGGACTGGAAAAATGCTGCACTGAGAACAACCTAGCTCTCAATGCTGGCAAATCCAAGGAACTCGTCATTGACCTTCGGCGGGATGTTACTCATGCCTCCCTATACATTAACAGCACAGAGGTGGAACGAGTGGAGAGGGTCAAGCTCCTGGGAATGGTCGTCCACAACAAGCTTTCTTAGACTCTTTATCTGGAAGCACTGGTTACAAAGGCAATACAACGTCTTTCCTTCCTCAGGCAGCTGAGGAAATTGGGCATGATGGCGAATACCCTCGCCAACGTTTATAGGTGCGCCATCGAGAGCATTCTGCCTGGATGTATCACTGCCTGGTATGGCAAGGGTACCATCCAAGATTGGAGACGGTTACAGGGAGTGTGAACTCAGCCTGGACAATCACAAAGGCCAACCTATAGAATCCATCTACCAGGCCTGTTGTCAAGGAAAGGCCGCCAGCATTCTCAAAGATCCATCCCACCCTGGCAATGTTTTTCTACAACCTCTACCATCGGGGAGAAGGTACAGAAGCCTGAACACACACACCAGCCGGTTTTGAAACAGTTTCTACCCCTAATGTTGTTAGAATACTGAATGGACTCACAAACTCTTCGCATTCACCTGTACCTGTGTTTTTGTTTTCGCCGCTACTTACCTCTGCTAATTAACTCTGTGATCTGCTTATATTGCTCACAAGACCAAACTTTTCATTGTGTTTCAGTACACGTGACAATAAATTCAAATCAGTTCAATTCAATTCAATTCCCTCTTGTTTCAATTGAACGTGTCTCTTTCTCACTCTCAGACACTAATTTGCAGAACTGAACTCCTCCCTGCTTGAAAACATTATTCCTCACGTCACTTTTACTTCTTTTCAAGCGACTTTCAATCTCAATCCTTTCATGCGTGGGATAGGTTTTTTCCAAATTTACACGGTCTGGACGCCTTGTGACTTTGAAAGCGTTCAACAGGGTGTCCTGTCTCTCAGATGCACTGCACCTGATGTGTATAAACTTCACCACCTTTCTCCCAGCTCAGTGAATAGATTTTATTGTTCAAATCATCCCAAAGCAACAGAGAACAGGATTCAGATCATCATTTTGACACCTCCTGGGGAGTAAAGGAATGCGCAAGAGTGGACAGTTTCAACTAGTGCAGGTTTTCAGCATTTACAATCTTTGCCTGTGTGTCAATACAAGCAATTTGAGAGATTAATTCTTTTACTTGTAGCAGGAAACAGCTCCTCAAAACAGTTCAACAAATTGTGCAGAGCAGCAGAGACTTCTCCCCGATGTTAGTGAAGTGAAAAACAGCAGCATATGGTTTCCATGGTCTGACTGTTAGGGTATGGGCCCAGTGCAGTCCCACTGCAGTACTGTTTGCATGAGCTGAACACAAATAAAGAAATTACTCCGTGACAAGATCTGTTTCACTCAATTCTGAGAAGAATTGAAGCCAATGAAATGAACTGCGGGGCTGTAAACATGTCTGTGTGGAATTATTTTTCAGACTCGATAAGAGTGCACAGTGCTGTTTGCAGGAGACAGCACTGGGGACAGGCATTAATGGCCTGCACTTGTGTATTTGATGCGGCATGTTTCAAACCCCTAAATGAGGCAAAAAGTCACAAATGAACGAAATAACGCACAAACCACAGAAAAAGCGGATATTTTCCAATGAAGTCTGTTTCACGGTATATCATTTTCCTAAGCCTGGTGCTCCAAGAATCACTAGTCTATGTTAATAAAAGCTGCTCTGGAGGAGGCTTGATCTTACACCATCGGCACTTCAACTTGGTACATATGCCTACTTGCAATATTAGTTGACCCCTTACTGTGTTAATTTAGCATATGTTAAGAGTTTAAGGGCCAACAATCATTTCTGTAACTGGGATTCAAACTAAGGTTGCTCTATCTAAAGAGGAGAGCACTAATCACTACAGATCACAGGGCCACACCATGAACCAAGTCAGGGATGATAAAAAATAAATATAGCGCTAGAGAGCATGTCAGCGGCAGCATCTCCCACAGAATAGGAATCCTTACCACAGCCCATTTTTTATCTGCCTGAATATGTGATGGTCTCCATTTCCTCATTAAGATAGTAGCACTCAGGGATACACTCAGCTTCCTCTTCCATGTAGGCTTTGTGATACAATTGCTTCAGTTTTTCATCTTTCTGTTGTAACTCAGTTAATTACGCTGAGCTAAAAATATCCAAGTTGTCCTCCACCTGGTCTTGTTTTGTCTCAACTACTTGATCAAACATTGTCTCTGATCATTTTACTTCAACTCCCTTACCTGTATTATTTGATTTCTCCTCCTCTTTCAACTGGTGACTTTGTGATCTCATTATCGCACAGTCAGGAAAAATCCCAGGATATGCTTTCTGTCATACCTCAGTTACCTGATTTTCTACTGGCATTTTAACCACAGTAGGCAGCACCCCTACCCCTGATCCATCTATATTATTAACAAGGACAAATTATATCCCATGAGCTGAATACTCTTCTAGTATTCCTAACACAACTTCTCCACTTTTCACTGAACACTCTAACCTCACTCTACCTAACTGAGCACTTCTTGTCTCACCATGAATTCCATGTATTAGCACTGTTTCTGGCAAAAACAGAGTTACATATCTTCTAATCTCTCAGCATCAAAGATTGACATTATCCAATATCTCTCCATTCTGTAACCTCTTTACCTCTGGCTCCTGGCCTATGTGAGTAAGCCTTATGTTCGCAAATAAATGGTTTAAGAAGATTCTTCTTTAACCAACCTCCGACCAGGTTGTACATTCTGGTGCAGCTTTTTAGCCTCCACTGTGCTTTCTGCTACCACTTCAACAAATTTCACTGGCTTATCCTGACTTCCTGCATCCATCTTCCCAGTGTTTTTCCTAACCCACCAACACTGTGACTTCATGTGGCCTACTTTATTGCAGTGGAAACACTGGCACTTTCTAACTGCTCTTTCCCCCTTCATGGGTTTCCTTCTAGCCTGTGGTAAGCTATCTTTATTATCTTCTCTGAGATCTACATTTCTGTTACCACCTGAAATTTCTCTGTTCCCCAATGTCTATCCCTCACGGATTGAAATTGATGTCGGACGTCAAATTTTGATTTATGAAGCAACTCATAATCATCAGCTCTTTCAGCTGCTAATCTTGCTGTTTTAATTCCCTGCTCTGCTGTGAGTTCTCACTAGCTCAGGAATTGATTTTTTGGACTCCTCCAAAATAATCGTCTCTCTAAGAGCGTCATATGTTTGCTCAATTTTTAATACCCTCATCCACCTATCAAAATTACGTTGTTTGATCCTTTCAAACTCAATGTAGGTTTGACCAGGGTCCCTCCTTAGATTTGTGAAACATTGTCTGGAGGTTTCCAGCACAAGCTCAAAAGCTTTCTTCATCTCCTCATATGCCCCAGATACCTCCCTCCCCTGATAGTGATGGAAATACCTCACTAGCTCTACCTCCCAGCTTTGTCTGCATCAA
Organism: Hemiscyllium ocellatum; assembly: GCF_020745735.1. Classification (NCBI taxonomy): domain Eukaryota; kingdom Metazoa; phylum Chordata; class Chondrichthyes; order Orectolobiformes; family Hemiscylliidae; genus Hemiscyllium; species Hemiscyllium ocellatum. The sequence goes on from NC_083446.1 coordinate 14,402,105, forward strand.
CAAAACCCACATAGTCACTGGCTACTGCAGTTGTTTAGCCATCTTCTCAAATGAGATGAAAATGGCTTCTACATCTTTCTCCTCAAATTTAGGCAATGCTTGGCTATAAACAGATCCCCACTAGGCCTTTGGCTCCCATGGGTTTGCTCATCCTCACTAACCCTACCATCTCCATTCACCTCCATCCTTCTAAGCTGACTTTCCTATCTAATGGCCAATTTATAAAGTTCAAACTCTCTCTCTCTCTTTCTTTTTGTTCTGCTAAAGCAATTTGCTATTTTTGTCTGTCCTCTGCTTTTAACCTTAATTCAAATGGTTTCATTCCTTTTTCTCTTTCTTTTGCCTCTAACTCAAGCTGCTTCATTTTCCATTGAATTTTAGCCCTTGCCAAAGATTCCACTGGCCTTTCCAGCAAATTTAAATACCCAGCTATTGCTATAATCATCTCTCCTTTTCTCACAGATGAAGGCAACTTCAACTCCAGATTGTCATAGTGTCATAGAGACTGCCAATTCCAACAACTTTGCTTTGCACCCTTTTGTAAAGCCCCCAAAGTCGCCTCTTCCACCTCCAGAAAACTCGTAGTGACTGAAAGAGCCTTTACCACACCTAACACTGTTTAAACCAACTGAATTCAACTCCTGGAACAAAAGACACTAACACCTACCACTCGCCAAGAGCCCCCAATTTGTTATGGACTAGGCCAGACCCCCTAAACATATTTAAAGAAGGTAGCCCAGACCCTAATGTTTTCTTATTTTAAAGGCAGATGTGACACAGATATTCTAGGTGTGAGGTAGCTGGTCAAACTACTCGGCTTTAAGCAAAACAGAATTTATTTAAACGCTTCACTTGAAACGCAAACCAAAGCACACCGAATGTAGAATAACTTTATTTGAAAACTCAACCAACTCAAAACCGCAAATTAACTAAGGAGCTGTTCCAATTCCTGCAAGATCCCATAAACTCGACCCTGGGCAAAAGATAAATTCAAACACAAGTTCTCACAGGCAGGAGAGATTTCAGAGAGAAAGTCAGTCAGGAGCCACCTGCTGAAGCTTGGAACCTTTCTTTACTAGAACCAGCTTCTCACTGTAACAGCTAAACCAAACAAGAAAAAACCTGAACGGGGAGAACCTGCCACTTATTAATCTTTCCCACACATTTCAGCACCTCTACCTTTACAACCTCTCTTTAAAAAAAGCTCAAAGACAAAATAACCTAAACTAAAGTGACAGCATCGTCATACACCATTCATTCTTTTATGACGGGGTTTGAAGGGATAATTTTGCTGCTTTACATTAGGGTCTGGAAGATGAAGTTTATATTGGGGTCTGTTTGTCTGGGACCATCTTGATCAAGACATTAACTGATTCCTTTTTTCAGTTTGTGCAGTGTTTCACTGCCACATCTCCTACATGATTACAGGGATGACACTCTGAAAGGATATGGTTTATCTGTAAAGCTCATTGGGACATCTTGACGTAGTGAAACTTCCCAAAGACGGAAGACAACACCCCAAACTGGAACAGTTTCATCTTCTTGCAGAGAAATCAACAACTTGAATGCTATGTGTTTGACACATACTTATTTATTAAATGTGTTTCATAATATTAAACTTTAGTGCAGTCACAAGGATTGTTAATATTAACTATCAGATTAGATTACTTACAGTGTGGAAACAGGCCCTTCCGCCCAACAAGTCCACACCGACCTTCCGAAGCGCAACCCACCCATTCCCCTACATTTACCCCTTTACCTAACACTATGGGTAATTTAGCATGGCTAATTCACCTGACCTGCACATCTTTGTGACTGTGGGAGGAAACTGGAGCATCTGGAGGAAACCCACGCAGACACAGGGAGAATGTGCAAACTCCACACAGTCAGTCACCTGAGTCGGGAATTGAACCCGGGTCTCTAGTGCTGAGGCAGCAATGTTAACCACTGTGCCACCGTGCCGCCCACTAATTGGTTCATCCCAGATGGGATTAATACCAGAATCTGACCCTAGCATGTGACTATTTTGCTGGCATAGCAGGATACTAACATCTAGAAGCTCATGCCAAAATTGGGAGAGTGATCTCACAGACTAGTCAAACAGCGTCCAAATATTGTCATACTTCCAGAATCAAAACTTACAGACAACACCATCACCATCTTTGGCAAGTCAAATCCAACACGTGACAGTACAGTGGTATACTAATGGGACAGAGTTGCCTGTCTTCACCATTGATTCCAGATGCCATGATGTTTCATTGCATGAGGTCAAACGTGGAGTTGGTACATGGTAATCAGTTCTTCTACATGTTGAACACCATTTGGAGAATGAGAAGGGTGCAAGGAATCAGGGGAAAACATTCTGCTGGTAGGACTCATACCTGGAAAACAGGAAGATCGTTTTGATGGTTGGAGTTCAGTTGACTTTACTGCATCTCTGCAGGAGTTCCTCAGGGTGGTGTCCTAGGCCCAACCACCTTCAGCTGCTTCATCAATGACCTTCCCTCCATCGTGAGGTCAGCGTGACGATGCTTGCTGATGAGTACACAAATGTTCAGCATCATTTGCGACTCCTCAGGTATTGAGCAGTAGCAGAAGCAGTCTGTCTTCTGATGCAGCAAGAGGTGAACGATATCCAGGCTTGGGCTAACACCTGGCAACTAACATTCATGCCATACAAGTGTCAGACAATGACCATTTCCAAGAGAGATAATCTGACCATCACTGTTTATTCAGTATCACTAGGTCAATATCCCTGAGCTCCCTCTTGAAAAACTGTGGCTGTATCCACATAAACTCACCTGCAGTGGTTCAAGATGAAAACTCACCATTACCTTCTCAAGGGCAACTAGGGATGGGCATTAAATACTGCGCCAGCTAGTGATGCCCACACACATAGCAGAAGAATCATCTCTTCCCAGTGAGAGTGCTAGTTTCAGCAGTTTCCTTGTGCACTGAAAGCCCTTTAAAAACTGAACATAGAACATAGAAATATACAGCACAGAACAGGCCCTTCGGCCCACGATGTTGTGCCGAACATTTGTCCCAGCAAAACATTTGAACCGTCTTGTATTAGAGTGAATGAGCTGATGTTTACTAAACTGTGATGATGTAAATGGCCTTTTCCCAGTGTGAGTGACTCGTCTTTCACAGATTCCTGTTTTTATTTGTCTTTCCGGTCAGAATATCTAAACTGTCTCTTTCTCTTGGTCATTGTGATCAAGGAGGTGTGAAACGAGGGTGTTTAACTGAGTAAATCCGTTCTCACACATTGTGCAAATGAACATCCTTTCCCCAACTTGAATGGGTTGGCGTCTCAACAGATTAGTTGTGCTTTTAAAGCTCTTCCCAAGGTCAGAACATTGAAACGGTCTCTCTTCAGTGTGACAAGGTTGATGTTTACTGAGCTATGATGACAGAGTTAATCCCTTTCCCCACACAGGTCAGGTGAATAGCCTCGGCCTAGTGTGTACTCGCTGGTGCATCATCACCTTTAAACCTCGTCCCAGTTTAAACGTTGACAGGGTTTCTCAGCGGGTTGAAGAAGTCTGTGCCTTCGGAGACAGCGGAAGCATGTGAATGCTTTCACGCCCACAAGAGCAAATAAAGGTTTCGCCCCAGTGTGAATCCACTTGTGATCACGGAATGGTCTCTCCCCACTGTGAACCTGCACGTAGTCAGGGACATGCAGTAAACAATCGTTTTCATCAAACATAGCAGGTGAAGGGCCTCTCCCCAGTGTGCAAATGTCGATGGTCAGTGAAGTGAGGTAAGCAGAAAGGACTTTTGATGAGGACTCATCTACTGAGGTAGTATGGGTTGAGGTTAGAAACCGGAAAGGAGAGGTTACCCTGCCGGGAGTTTTCTATAGGCCTCCAAATAGTTCCAGAAATGTAGAGGAAAGGATAGCAAAGATAATTCTGGATAGGAGCGAAAATAACAGGGCTCTTGTTATGGGGGACTTTAACTTTCCGAATATTAGCCGGAAAAGGTACACTTTGAATACTTTACATGGGTCAGTTTTTGTCCAATGTGTGCAGGAAGGTTTCCTGACACAGTACGCACATACATTGGATTTGGTACATGGTAATGAATCAGGCCAAGTGTTAGATTTGGAGGTAGGTGAGCACTTGGGTGATAGTGACCATAAATCGGTTACGTTTACTTTAGTGATGAAAAGGAATAGGTGTACACCACAGCGCAAGAGTTACAGCTGGGGGAAACGCAATTATGAGGCAATTAGGATGGTCATTGTGATTGAGGAGGTGTGAAATAAGGGTGTTTAACTGAGTAAATCCTTTCTCACACATGGTGATTTAGGATGATTTCAGATGCAAAGGATGGGGAAGGAAACTGCAGGGGATAGACACAACTGAAATGTGGAGCTTGTTCAAGGAACAGATACTGCGTGTCCTTGATAAGTATGTACCTGTCAGGCAGGGAAGAAGCGGTCAAGCAAGGCAAGCATGAGCCTGACATCGGTAGTGGGCAAGTTGTTGGAGGGAATCCTGAGGAACAGGATGTACATGTATTTGAAAAAGCAAGGACTGTTAGGGATAGTCAACATGGCTTTGTGCATGGGAAATCTTGTCTCACAAACTTGACTCAGTTTTTTGATAAAGTAACAAAGAGGATTGATAAGGTCAGAGCAGTGGACGTGATCTATATGGACTTCAGTAAGCATTCGACAAGGTTCCTCATGGGAGACTGGTTAGCAAGGTTAGATCTCATGGAATACAGGAAGAACTAGCCATTTGGTTACAGAACTGGCTGAAAGGTAGAAGACAGAAGGTGGTGGTGGAGGGTTGTTTTTCAGACTGGAGGTCTGTGACCAGTGGAGTGCCAGAAGGATCAGTGCTACGTCTGTGTGTTTATCCAAGGACTGTTTAAATGCCCCGATGTGGCTGAGTTAACTACATTGGCAGGCAGGGCATTCCACACCCTTGCCATTCTCTGAGTAAAGAAGCTGCCTCTGACATCTGTCTTAAATCTAATTTAGATAAATATGAGGTGCTGCATTTTCGAAAAGCAAATCTTAGCAGGACTTATAATTTAATAATAAGGTCCAAGGGAGTGTTGCTGAACAAAGAGACCTTGGAATGCAGGTTGATAGTTCCTTGAAAGTAGAGTCACAGGTAGATAGGATAGTTTGGTATACTTTCTTTTATTGGTCAGAGTATAGGAGTTGAGAGGTCGCGTTGTAGCTGTACAGGATGTTGGTTCGGCCACATTTGGAATATTGCGTGCGATTCTGGTCTCCAGTTGTTGTGAAACTCGAAAGGGCTCAGAAAAGATTTACAAGGATGTTGCGAGGGTTGGAGGATTTGAGCTCTCGGGAGAGGCTGAATAGGCTGAGGCTGTTTTCCCTGGTGCGTCGGAGTCTGAAGGGTGACCTTATAGGGGTCTATAAAATCATGAGGGGCATGGAAAGGATAAATAGAGAACATCTTTTCCCTGGGGTAGGGGAGGCCAGAACAAGAGGGTTTAGGTTGAGAGGGGAAAGATATAAAAGGGACCTAAGGGGCGACGTTTTCACACAGAGGGGGGTGAGTGTATGAAATGTGCTGCCAGAGGAAGTAGTGGAAGCAGGTTCAATTGCAACTTTTAAAAGATATCTGGATGGGTATATGAATAGGAAGGGTTTGGCGGGATATGGGTCAAGTGTTGGCAAATGGAACTGGATTAGGTTGGGATATCTGGTCGGCATGGATGAGTTGGACTGAAGGGTCTGTTTCTGTGCTGTACACCTCTGTAACACTATGACTAAGTTGGATCTCTAAGTGGAAGAAGGAGACTTATGTAAAGGTGATGTGTGAAGGCTCAGCTGGAGTGCTTGAGAGATACAAGTTAGCCTGGAAGGTCCAAACGAGAGAGCTAAGAAGAGTCAGGAGGGGACATGAGAAGTCTCTGGCAGGTAGGATCATGGAAAACCCTAAAGCTTTCTCTAGGTATACCAGGAATAAAACAATGACTAGAGTAAGATTAGGGCCAGTCAAGGACAGTCGCAGGAAGTTGTGCATGGAGTCCGAAGAGATAGGAGAGGCACTAAATGAATATTTTTCGTCAGTATTGATACAGGAAAAGACAACGTTGCCAAAGAGAATAGTGAGATACAGGCTATTAGACTAGACAGAATTGAGGTTCATAAGGAAGAGGTGTTAGCTATTCTGGAAAGTGTGAAAATAGCTAAGACCCCTGGGCTGGATGGGATTTAGGATTCTCTGGGAAGCCAGGGAGGAGATTGCAGAGCCTTTCGCTTTGATCTTTGTGTCATCATTGTCTACAGGAATAGCGCCAGAAGATTCAAGGATAGCAAATGTTGTCCCCTTGTTCAATAAGGGGAGTCCAAAAAGGGAATTATAGACCAGTGAGCCTTACTTCAGTTGTGGGTAAACTGTTGGAAAGGATTATAAAAAATAGGATTTATAATCATCTAGAAAGAAATAATTTGATTGGGGATGATCAACATGGTTTTGTGAAGAATAGGCTGTACCTCACAAACCTTATTGAGTTACTTGAAAAGGTGACTAAAAGCGGTTGATGTGGTGTATATGGATTTCACTAAAGCATTTGATAAGGTTCCCCATGGTAGGTGATTGCAGAAAATACAGAGGCATGGGATTGAGGGTGATTTAGCAGTTTGGATCAGAAATTGGCAAGCTGAAAGAAGACAGAGGGTGGTGGTTAATGGGAAATGTCCATCCTGGAGTTCAGTTACTCGCGGTGGACCGCAAGGATCTGTTTTGGGGCCACTGCTGTTTGTCATTTTTATAAATGACCTGGATGAGGGTGTAGAAGGATGGGTTAGTAAATTTGCAGATGGCACTAAAGTCAGTGGAGTCGTGGATAGTGCTGAAGGGTGTTGCAAGTTACAGAGGGACATAGACAGGATGCAGAACTAGTATGAGGTATCAAATGGAGTTTAATACGGAGAAATGTGAGGTGATTCACTATGGAAGGAGAAACAGGAATGCAGAGTACTGGACTAATGGTAGGATTCTTGGTCGTGTGGATGAGCAGAAAGATCTTGGTGTCCATGTGTATAGATCCCTGAAAGTTGCTAGCCAGGTTGATAGGGTTGTTAAGAAGGCATACGGTATGTTAGCTTTTATTGGTAGAGGGATTGCGTTTCGGAGGCATGAGGTCATGTTGCAGCTGTACAAAACTCTGGTGCAGCCACACTTGGAATATTGCATACAGTTCTGGATACCTCATTATAGGAAGGACGTGGAAGCTTTGGAAAGGGTGTAAAGGAGATTTACCAGGATGTTGCCTGGTATGGAGGGAAGGTCTTATGAGGAAAGGCTGAGGGATTTGAGGCTGATTTCATTAGAGAGAAGAAAGTTGAGAGGTGACTTAATAGAGACATATAAGATAATTAGAGGGTTAGATAGGTGGACAGTGAGAGTATTTTTCCTCAGATAGAGGGGACATAGCCTTAAATTGAGGGGTGATAGATACAGGACAGATATCAGAGGTAGGTTCTTTATTCAGAGAGTAGCAGGAGCGTGGTACGCACTGCCTGCAACAGTCATAGACTCGCCAACTTTAAGTGCATTAAATGGTCATTGGATAGGCATATGGTGAAAATGGAATAGTTTAGGGTCAATGGGCTTCAGATTGGTCCCACAGGTTGATGCAACATCGAGGGCCAAAGGGTCTGTACTGTGCTGTAATGTTCTATGTTCTAATTGCCTGAATGCCTTCTCGCACTCAAAACAGACAAATGGTCTCTCCATAGTGTGAACTTGCTAAGGCCAAACCAAAATGTTCGAGCTCTTAAAATGGCTTCTACAATGAAGTGAATCCTTTCCTACACACAGAGCAGGTGAATGGTCTCTCCCTGGTGTGAACCCCATGATGAATCACCAGCTCAGATGAGGGCCTGAATACCTTCCCACAATCCCCACATGTTCTCTTTGTGCTCCTCCAGCTTGATGATCAGCGAAGCATCAATCATTCAGACCACACGTGGGGTCACTCTCTGCTGGGAGTGCGGCTGTCTAACTGGTTAAAGCTTTCTCCAAAGTCAGTTCACTGGAACACCCCCACTTGGGCACGGGAGAATGTGGATGCTTTCCCAGTCACACTGATGCTTGAAATATTTCCCCATGGACAGAGGAGATGAATGCATCTCCTTTGTCATTCAAACGCTGATAATGAATAGCGTGACTCTGTCAAACCTTGATCTGATGTTTGGGTTGAGTTATTTTCTGCAAATCTGTTCCTTCCAATGTCCTGGGAAAGTTCTTGACAGTGTCAGCATCACGATCCATCCAAAAAGAAATTTCATAGTTGCATGACAGAGTAGAACTGACCTGTATGAAGCATTCTGCCACTCTCTTTCCTCAGCAGGAATGTGGTTTAATCAAACTAAAAGAATTTCAGCGGTAAAGTTCCAACAAAAGTCAAGGGACCAGAATGTGCTTTCCATTGTCCAAAACTCCAACAAAACACTTGCACCACTGTGTTACCCACAACTTGTGCAAGTTCTTGAGTGCACCAGTGAACTCCATACGATCCCTCTCCAAAAGTACCCAGGCAGGGGAAAGATCATGGAAAAGAGGGCACTGCCAGAGTAATCCCACTCACCAAAGGGTTCATTGATCCTGGATCGACAACTTGCTCATTCGTCAACTTGCCCAGTCTGTCCCTATCCTAAGCAGCTAATGATAAAGAGCCTGAGGATGAAGTGTCACCACATGTTGAGGAGCAGCTCCTTCAGATAACTGGACAGAAGCTTGGCACACTGAAAATATACATGACCCAAGGACACCTCTGCTGCCTAGGAGTGGGTGAAGCTGTTCAAAAACTTGTTGCCCAGGATATCCATGGTACAGTGGAAGATTCAGAAAAGTATCAGGCACAACTCTAAAGCTAAAAGGAAAACCTGGCAGGTCAGGAAGAGAGCGTGACAGGAATAGAGGGAATCAGTGACAAAAGCAGTTTCTGCGACAATCTATGATAAGTAAAAGCTGAAGGCACAGAAAATTGGCATGTGGGAAGCAGGAAGCACTGAATGTCCCCTTTCTGTCCAGGAAGTTTCTTGTTGCTGACAGGTGGCCATTCAGCCCCTCGGGTCTTTTACTGCAATGAGATAATGGCTGTTCTGTGACCACCCGCAACTAAACCTGCAGAAAATGTACTCTCTTCCCTAGATGGCAACCAGTTGCCCATGTCATTACCTCAACAGGATGGCTGCTGGTTGTCTGGGTAATACAGGCCTGGCCTGGGAAGAAGCCCCACCTCTCTGACACCCAATTACAAGATGGTAGTCAGTGAGCCCACTCTCTTGGGCTCTGTCTCTGCCATGGGGTAAACCTGCCTATGGGCTCATAGTTCGGGCCTCAGGCCTCTCCCAGACAGTGATAAGTTGCTAGTCCCCAGTTTCCATTCTTACCCTGTCTAACAATCTCCTCCTGCCCCGGAACGGTGCTCCTCCGCAGTCTGTCCATATGACTAACATGGAACCTGCCCGTGAGCATGACCCACTCCAGTTCCTGCTCACTGGGCTCCTGTACTCACTGTGTGGGGGCTTACTCGAGTGCAGGGCAGTCTGAGTAACTGTTTCATCACTGGTGTCCTATAGTCACTCGTGAGTGACTTTTTGTAGCCTGAGATTCTCTGGTAGATGATCCTGCATTAGAGTCATAGAGATGTACAGCATGGAAACAGACCCTTCAGTCCAATACGTCCATGCCGACGAGATATCCCAACCCAATCTAGTTCCACCTGCCAGCACACAGCCCATATTCCTCCAAACCCTTCCTATTCATATACCCATCCAAATGCCTCTTAAATGTTGCAATTGTACCAGCCTCCACCACTTCCTCTGGCAGCTCATTCCATACACGTACCACCCTCTGCGTGAAAAAGATGCCCCTTAGGTCTCTTTATATCTTTCTCCTCTCACCCTAAACCTATGCCCTCTAGTTCTGGACTCCCCGACCCCAGGGAAAAGACTTTGCCTATTTATCCTATCCATGCCCCTCATAATGTTGTAAATCTCTATAAGGTGTAATTGGTGAAATAAAACCAATGTTTTGATAACTCGGTTGAGATTGGAACGAGAGGCACAATTCAAATTAAGTTCTTACAGTATGTAGAAATCTGAATGCCTGGACCTTCTTCCTGTTAGATTATTTGTAGCCAATCAGAAACTGTGCGTATGTCTAATACTCTCAAAGGTGTTATCAGTTTTATGGGGTGCAGATCTGAACTTGGAGTTGAGACCAGGACCAAATCAGCTATGAGCCTATTGAGCAGTACAACAGACTCAAAGGGCGAAATCATGCTCAAATGGTCAAGTTGGACTTGTTTCCACTGGATTTTAGAATAGTAAGGGCTAACTTGATCAAAGCATAGAAGATCCGGAATGGGTTGACATGGTGAACGCATATATGATGTTTTATCTTTTGGGTGAGATTAAAACTTGGGGTGCGGTCTTTAACTTAGCACAGAGATGAGAATACATTTTCAAGCAGAGGCCTGTGTCACTTTGGAACACTGTCTCAGAAGGTGTAGGAGGCAGAGTCGAGTCATAAAGTACAGAAACAGACCCTTCGGTCCAACCAATCCATACCAAAGAGCCTCACCTGCCTGTTCCTGGCCCATATCCATCCAAACCTTTCCTATTCATGTATCCATCCACATCTTTTAAACATGGTAATTGTACCCATGTCCACCACTTCCGCAGGAAGTTCATTCCACACAGACTACCCTCTATGTAAAACATTTGTCTTTTATTCCTTTTTTAAAATCTCTCTCCTCTCACCTTAGATATGCGCCCCCAGTCTCAAAAGTCTCCATCTGATGGAGAAGGCAACGACCATCAACTCTATCCAGATCGCTCATTATTTTATAAACTCCTAGCAGTTAACCTCTCAACCCCCTACGCTCCCGTGAAAGAAGTCCTAGTGTATCCTAGTGTCCTAACTCAAACCTTCCATACCTGGTAAATCTCTTCTGAACACTCTCTGGCTTGATAATATCCTTCCTATAACCGGGCTCCCCCAAACTGGACACAGTATTCCAGAAGAGGCCTCACCAATGTCCTGTACAACTTAACATAACATCTCAACTCCTATAATCAAAGGACCGAGCAATGAAGGCAAGTGTGCTAAACGTCGTTTTACCCACTTTGTTGATATGTGATGCACACTTCAGGCAATTATGTACATCCCGAGGTCCCTCTGTTCTACAACACTGTCCAAGGATCTACCATTAATTATATATGTCTTCCCTGGATAAATACCTCACATTTCTCCAGATGGAACTCCATCTGCCATTTTTCAGCCCATTACCCATTTCACCAAGATCCTCTTGTAATCTTAGGAAACCTTCTTCACTGTCCACTTTCCCACCATGTTGCTGTCATCCGCAAAATTGCTCGCCATACTTTCTGTATTCTCATCTAAATCATTTATATTGTTATGACACTGGTGAAGTCTCCTGCTTAATTTAAAACCAGCAACATAGAAAAGGTTTATCCCATGCAGTAATCTGTAAAATATCGAATGGCTAAGAACTATTTAAAGTAAAAATTAACAACTTTATTTCTTCAAGTATAACAGAGAATGATTAACTTACAACTATATACAAGTCCTTCCTCTAACCTATCTTTTACTTGCCTTTCTATAATACTAGCCCGATAAAACTCCCAATGACGATTCACAAAACTTCTTATCCCAGGCAGCTTTTGGTTCTTCTATATGGATCTTCCTGGGACTTCTTTTCTGCTCTTAGGGATTTCTGCATCACAGGTTACTCATTGAAAAAGGTATCTTTAAGAGGACTATTTTTCAGGCATTCTTTTACTTGCTGTGGCTTGACGGCTCTCCTCCCAACTGTTTGATTTTCCCCTGGTCTTATACCCCAGAACATCAGATTGTGTCAGTGGCTTTTAAGATTGTCAATATATTCAATTCAAACTGGATTGGAAATTGGTATTTTTCAGGGAATAATTTCAATTGATTGGCCAAATTTGATTTTTTTTTGTTGTTTCCAGGCAACCAGCTACTCCAGTATCTGTAGCCCATGTTACATTGTGTCTTATTGAGAACACTTGGTGCTGTCTCTGCTAGCTTTTAACTCTCTTAAAATGTATAGTTCACCCACATCTTCACAAAACCTCTCCCCTTAAGAAAAAAATGATTTATCATAATGAAAAGATGGCTTCTTTTTTTTTCTACTTTTAAAATACATTACCCTAACATACAGATAACATTAATGTAAGTTTACCGTAACTTCTTCCCATATACATACATATATATAAATAACATAAAATAAAGACAAATCTCATCTAAACTCTATCAGTTAAATCCGTAATAACGCATCTGCAATTACATGCTTCCAACTCGCAACATGTACGATTTTTAAATTAGAAGTTTAACATAAGACTCAGACATAATAGTCTCATATTCTTATCTTTAAAACATTCTAAGCAGATTGTGGTCAGTGTACACAACTGTCTCCGACGCATTGTTCATGACATACACATTAAAATGTTGTAAGGCCAGTACCAAACTCGATAGTTCCTGTTTGATTGTGGAGTATTTCCTCTGGTGGATGTTGATCTTCTTCGAAAAGTAACCAACTGGCAGTTCAATCCCATCCTCATCGTCCTGTAGGAGTACAGCTCCAACTCCAATGTCACGAGCATCAATGGTGACTTTAAGAGGCTTTTAAAGGTCTGGTGTAGCTAAAACTGGTTTGCTGGTTACTATTGGTTTCAAATGGTTGAATGCCTCTTGGCATTGTTCTGTCCACCGAAACTTTGTGTTCTTCTTCAGCAAACGGTTAACAGTGCCAACACTGCTGAAGATTGGAACAAACTTCCAATAACACAGAAATTTCTTTCACTGTCTCTGATAAAGATACCTGATACCTGCCAGTAACCACGCATTAAGTCCAACTTGGTGATGTACCGGCTTGTCCGACTTTCACAATACAGCCCTCCAATCTAGGAATTAGATAAGAGTCTGACTTTGTAACGGCATTGACCTTCCAATAATCCTGCAGGATCATTGAGTCCTGTCCGGTTTCGGAATTGAGGCGATGGGCAAACTCCACTCATTCTGGCTTGGTTCAATGATGACCTCATTGAACATGGCCTCCATCTCCATCTGGACCTGTCTGGATTTGACAGGATTAAGCCGATAGGGGTGTTGTTTTATTGGAGCAGAATTCCCTATGTCTACTTCATATGCAAAGGCATTAATCCTCCCCATCTGATTCTTACATATGCCCTTATAATGCAATAACAAATCTTTCAACTGCATACTATGCTCCTGAGACAGATAGCTTACAAACCTATCCCACTCCTCAAAGTTTTTTTTTAATCTATTTTGAGGCACGTCAAAATCCACATCATCTGGATTTGATTCCTCACTCTGGGGTCAGTAACTAACACCTGTTTCTCCAGTTCTTTCTCTCCAGTATAATACAGTTTCAACATGTTCACACAACATACTCAATACCTTTTTTTCCTACCAGGTATCTTTACTAAATAGCTTACCTGACTCAACTTTTTGTCAGTTTGATAGGGACCACTCAACCTGGCTTTGAAGGGATCTCCTATCACTGGTAACTGTACTAACACGTTAACCCCTTGGGAAAACATCCACCTCTCAGAGCTTTTATCTGCCACCTGCTTCATTCTATGCTGTGCCCTCCTTAGGATGCTGGTTAGCTAATTCATCTATTCAGTTTAATCTCTCTCTCACCGCTGATACATAATCCTAGTGTGAGATCTCAGACTTGGTCCAGTCAATTTTTTTTTCATTTCGAAGGGCCTCTCATTTCATGCCCGAATATTAACTCGAAGGGAGTAAATGGAGTAGTTTCATTTGGGGCATCTCTAATGGCAAACCATACGAATAGGATACCTTTATCCCAATCATTCGGGTAATCCTGACAGTATGCCCTCAACATGGTCTTCAAGGTCTGATTCCACCTTTCTAAAGCTCCCTGAGATTCAGGATGATACACACTGGATTTAAAGTGCTGTATACCTAAGCTATCCATAACCTCCTTAAACAGCCGAGTGGTAAAATTTGACCCTTGGTCCAACTGAATCTCTCTAGGTAGCCCATACCATGAGAAGAAAGCTACTAACTCCTCTACCACTGTTTTGCCTTAATACTCCGTAATGGCATTGCTCCATCTGGTAGACACATCCATTATGGTTAACAAATACTGGTTCCTACTTTTAGTTCTCAGGAGGGGACCAACACAATCAATTATAACCCGCATGAAAGGTTCTTCAAATGCGGGAATTGGCACCAAAGGGGCTAGTTTTATTACCACCTGTGTTTTACCTACCATTTGCCATGTACGACACACACAGCAAAAGTTAACCACATCCTTGTAAAATCCAGGTGAATAAAAATGTTTTTGTACCTTAGCATGAGTCTTTCGTACCCCTAGTTGACCTCCTACAGGTAGTTCATGTGCTACCTGTAACACTTCCTGTCTGTATGCTACCAGCAACACAATCTGGTGCACTTCGGCCCATTTCTCCTCTGCACTCACCTGTTCCGGTCTCCATTTCCGCCTTAGGATTCTATCTTTCAGAAAACAACCCTCTGCTGGGAGTTTCATACTCCCAAATCTATTCAAATCTGTCTCAACCAGTTCAGATCACAGACCTGCACCCCCAAACTGTTATGACATGGGGTAAACCCTCCTGCTTAATTTAAAAGCAGCAACACAGAAAAGATTTATCCCGTGCAGTAACCTGTGAAATATCGAGTGGTTAAGAACTATTTAAAGTAAAATTAACAACTTTATTTCTTCAAGTATAACAGAAAATAATTAACTGACAACTTTGTACAAGTCCTTTCTCTAACTTATCTTTTACCTTCCCTTCGATAAAATTCCCAACGACGATTTACAAAACAACCCTTCTTATCTCAAAGCCAGGCAGAATTTGGTTCTTCTATTTGGATCTTCCTGTGTATTCTTTTCTTCTTCTTCTTCAGGATTTCTGCATCACAGGTTACTGATTGAGAAAGGTACTTTTAAGAGAGCCATTGTTCAGGCAGTCTTTTACCTGCTGGGGCTTGGTGATTCTCCTCCCAACTGTTCAGTTTGTTCCCCGGTCTTATACCCCAGACCATCAGATTGTGTCATTGGCTTTTAAGATTGTCAGTATACTCATTCAAACTTGATTGGAAATAGGTATTTTTTCGGTGAATAATTTAAGCTGATTGGCCGAATTCAAATCTGTTGTTTTGTCATTTCCAGACAACCAGCTACTCCAGTACCTGGAGCCCATGTTACATTGTGTCTTATTGAGAACACTTGGTGATGTCACTGCTAGCTTTTAACTCTCTTGAAAGGTAAAGTTCACCCACATCTTCATAACAATATAAATGACAATCAATCAAAAGAGAACCCAGAACCGATCCTTGTGTAACACCGCTGGTCACAGGCCTCCAGTCCAAAAAGCAACCCTCTACCCTCTGTCTCCTGCCACTAAGCCAGTTATGTACCCAATTAGCAAGCTCAACCCGAATTCCATGTAACCTAACTTTACTAATTAGTCCACCATGTGGAACCTTGTCAAAGGCTTAACTAAAATTCAAATAAACGACACCTAGTGCTTTGCCATCATCAACCTATTTGGTAACTTCTGCAAAAAACTCGTCTGTTATGGAAGGTTTATCCTTTCCATAACCATTTTGAAACTAATAGAATGATGATTGCGAGAGCCAAAGTGCTCCCCCACCTTTAGTTCAGTCACCTCCCCAGCCTTATTGCCCTAAAGAAGGCTTAGTTTTGCTCCTTCTCTAGCAGAAGCACCCACATATTGATAAAGAAAAGTTTCTTGAAAGTTTGACAAGCTCTTCACCATCCATACCTTTAACACTATGATAGATCCAGTCAATGTTTGGAAAGTTAAAATCCCCCACTACAACAATCTTATTATCCTTACATATATTGGAGATCTTCCTACAAATTTGTTTCTCAATTTCTCTCTCACCATTGGGGGGACTCTACAGTACAATCCCATCAAAGTGATCTTCCCTTTCTTATTTGTAATTTCTACCCATATATTTTCATTGGCCACTTTTTCAGAAACATCTTCCCTAATTATAGCAGTAATGTATTCCTTAATGAAAAACGCCACTCCCACCCCTTCCTTTCTTTCCTCCTTTTCTATCTTTCCTGAATAGCATCTAAAACCCGGGAACAATGAGCAGCCAGTCTTGTCTGTCTCTCAGCCACTTTTCCACAATAGCTATGATGTGCCAATCCCATGTTCTTAAATATGCTCTGAGTTCATCAACATTTCCTGTAGAACTCCGTGCATTGAAATAAATGCAGTTTAATGCTTCAGAATTACGATATATTCTTGACTCTCTCATCTATCTTTTCTAATTGACATGCTCTCCTCACATTCAGAACCGTTCCCCCTTCAATCCTTCCAGTTACACTGCTACTTAGAATTCCTCCACTTGCCTTCTCCCTCAGTACAAAGTCTCCCTTAATAGAATGAGCAAATCTCCCTGCTAAAATATTGGTTCCTTTCCAGTTTAGGTTCGACCCATCCTTTTTGAACAGGCCTTTCTATTGCAACAGACATTCCAGTTGTCCAAAAAGCTAAATCCCTGAACAATGCACCAGCTCTTTAACATTTTAACAAATTTAACAAATTTAACCTTTTGTTCCTTCCCTCGTTTGAGTTTGGCTTTGGGAGTAAACCACAAATGACTACTTTTAATCTTCTACCTAATCTCAAATTCTCTCTGTACGGTTTTAATCTTTTCCCTACAAATTTCATTCCGATCAATATGTACAATAATTTTTGTCTTCTCAATCTCAGCTTTAACAATATGCTCGAAATATTTAGCGTTGTCCTTAATCCTAGCACCAGGAAAGCTGCAAACCTTCATAAATTTACGGTCACTGCCACAGAATCTCCTGTCTGTGCCCCTGACTGGATGGTCCCGATAACAAGAATTGTATTAAATGTTGCCTACCTAACATAAGAATCTTTCCAAGTGTCCAACAACTGACTGGCCCTTCCATTTTCGTCATAGAAACTATCGCCTTTAACAGTTCCAAAAACTGAATAACTATTTAATAGAGGAATAGCCACTGGAGACTTCTGAACAATCTTCTTACCTTTCCTGACAGTCACCCACCTATCTGACTAATCCTGCTGGGTAATAACTTTTCCAAACCTACTAGCCATCTCATTCTGTACCTTATATATGGCCTTATTAACAGTAGGCACAGAAAGCAAGGACATGGGGAAATTTGCCTGTCTGAATACAGAATGGGCTGGCCCACAGAAAACAGAGGGTAGTAGTTGACAGAAAGTATTCAGCCTGGAGCTTGGTGATTAGTGGTGTGTACAGGGATCTGTTCTGGGACCTCTGCTCTTTGTGACTTTAATAAATGGCTTGGATGAGAAAGTGGAAGGCTGGATTAGTCAGTTTGCCGATGACATGTAGGTTGGAGGAGTTGTGGATAGTGTGGAGGGCTGTTGTAGGTTGCAATGGGACATTGACAGGATGCAGAGCTGAGCTAAGAACTGGCAGATGGAGTTCGAACTGGAAAATTATGAAGTGATTCATTTTGGAAGGTCAAATATGAATACAGATTACAGGGTTAAAGGCAGGATTGTTGGCAATATGGAGGAACAGAGGAATCTTGGGGTCAATGTACATAGATCCCACAAAGCTGCCATCCAAGATTATAGGGTTGTTAAGAAAGTATATGGTGTGTTGGCTTTCATTAGCAGGGGGTTTGAGTTTAAGAGCTGCAAGGTTATGCTGCAGCTCTGTAAAGCCCTGGTTAGACCACACTTGGAATACTGCGTTCAGTTCTGGTCGTCTCATTATAAGGAGGATGTGGAAGCTTTAGAGAGGGTGCAGAGGAGATTTACCAGGATGCTGCCTGGACTGGAAGGCATGTCTTATGAAGAAAGGTTGAGGGAACTAGACTTTTCTCATTGGAGTAAAGAAGGATGAGAGGTGACTTGATAGAGGTATACAAGATGGTGAGAAGCATAAATAGACTGTATAGCCAGATACTTTTCCCAGGGTAGGCTATCACATGGGGGCATAATTTTAAGGTGATTGGAGGAAGGCTTGGGGACAATTCAAAGGTAGGTTCCTTACACAGAGAGTGATGGTGCATGGAATACACTGCCAGCAGTGGTAGTAGAGTCAGATACATCAGGGACATTTGAGCGACTCTTGGATAGGCACATGGATGATAGTAAAATGTTGGGTATGTTGGTTAGTTTGATCTTAGAGTAAGCTAAAAGGTCGGCACATCATTGACAGCGGAAGGGCCTGTACTGTGTGCTGTACTGTTCTATGTAACACCTTAATTATAAACTAAACTACCTTTCATTACCTACAAAAGATAATGTGAAAATGGAAGAAACACTTACAAATATATATATCAAACATATAAAACTTAAATAAAATCAACCACTAAACTGAATAACTGAACAAAAACAATTCCTCTTCAGTAAATTCCTTGAAGAAGGAAAGTCTTCCCCAATGCTGACCATGTGTAAGACTCTCCGGAACGAAAATACAACTCCTTACTTTCTAAATAAAAAACTGTTTGGCTTTTCAAAACCAAACTTTTACAATGTAAAAAAAGTCTAATAAACTTAACGACTCTTTCAATTTCTGAATTAGGAATAAAAAAACACTCAGTCATTCACTGTAGCCCCTTAAAAGCTCATTTTTAAAAAGTCAGTTTGAAAAAGAAATGCACTTTTTAAGTTTCTCCTCCAGGGTTGTACTGGACACACCGTCCATCAAACCTTTAAGGCAAAAGTAGACAGATTCTTTTACATAGTGTAGGGAATCAAAGCTGAAAATGTGTTGCTGGAAAAGCGCAGCAGGTCAGGCAGCATCCAAGGAACAGGAGATTCGACGTTTCAGGCATGAAGGGCTTATGCCCGAAACGTCGAATCTCCTGTTCCTTGGATGCTGCCTGACCTGCTGCGCTTTTCCAGCAACACATTTTCAGCTCTGATACTCCAGCATCTGCAGACCTCACTTTCTCCCTGTAGGGAATCAAAGACTTGCATTGGGTGGATAGGAATGTGAAATTCAAACTCAAGCATATGAGCAATGATCTCTGATAGTGATTCACAAAAATGGAATAAAAACCAGCAGGTTCCACATTTGTAGCTATTTTCTGGAAGCAGACTTAGATTTATGGCAGCTCTTGCAAATATTGGTTTCTGAAACCATCCAGAATACCATAGGTAGATTCACTGCCCTATATCCTCCTTACAATGTCAGTCTGAGCTGTTGGTACCATTGGAGGAGGATACCCTCTTTAGCAAAAGATCGGTTCAATCTTGATGAACTGGAAAAGCAATATTACATATTACTGAGCAGTTAGTTGATCACATCTGAATTATCTGATCGGCTCTTGAGAGCTTTTCAGATTCAAGTTAAGACTAGAAGCACCTTATTAGGTGCTTGCCAATAATACTGAGAACAATCACTGAAGCATGCTACCCCTCTGGAGAACTTATGTGGAACTCAAAGGAGAAGTATTGGTTAGTTCCTCCCAGGACTAATATTTTATCCTGATGGAGAATGTTTCTTTTCTGATGTCAGTATACTCTTCCATGTACTAAGTGCCCATAAGACAACCTCCATTTTGGATTGCAGTGGGGCTAATAGATGGCCACACTGTATGCTTGATAGACTGACATTGCCCAGACTCTATCAACATAACTTCACGACAGAGTTGAATTAGATGATGAAACCGCAACTGTTGAACTTAAATTCTATTGATTACTGAGCAAACAAAGGTCCCAGCAATGATGGAGTTCCAGCTGAACCATTCAACTGAAGACATATATATTTCTTCATATATAAAGAATACCATATAGAGAGGAACCTCGATAATTCAAAGGACACTGGCGTTTGGTTAATCAAATTCCAGATAATCGAATGCCATATAACATAGTTCAGCCAAGCATTGGGATCTTGCACTCTTGCCAGATAATCCAATACTTGGATAATTGAGATTCCTCCGTATAATGTATATACTATATGCCACTACACCTTTGTGACCTGCTTTTTCTCTGTTAATCTCATGGATGTGTCTCACAAACTCCCTCTTCTTATATCTGTCAGGAAAACAGTGGTTACATGACATCTCCACCTTGCATCACACTAAATAACCACCTCCTGGAAGTGACCATGGTCTTGGTTCTACAATGAGAGACAACCTCTTTTTTTCAAGCAGAAATCGACACACAGACAAATGTGAGGTGGTACTTTTTGGTAGGAAGAATGAGGAGCTTAATCAGTGTTTTGGAAAGTTTGATACTCTGTAGGGCAGAGGAACCAAGGGAACTCAAAGTTGAGAAGACCCTCATCACAAAATAAGGTTTAAATACAGGTCAGTAAGACCATGTAAGAAAATCAACAAGTGTACTACTTTGCTGGTGGGATAGAAGTGAAAATAGGGGGATATGCCTTGGTTAGACCAGCTTGGAGTACGGTGTGCTCCACACAATCCTAGTCACCATATTACAAAAAGGATAGAGAAGCAATGGTGTTGGTGCAGGGAAGATTCACAGAGGTAACAATAGTAATAAGTGAATTTGAAAATTCAGAAAGATTGAACAGAATGGCTCTTTTTCTCAAAAATAATTAAGGCAGACAATTATCCGATAGAAGAATCCTTTAAGATTATGAACGTTTTTGATGGAGAGTTTTCAGATTATTCATTTCTGAGGAAGAAAACTAGAGCCCATCAATATCAGACAGTCTCCAAGAAACTGTACAGGCAATTCAAAAGAAATGTTTTTACTGAGGGAGTGATGAGGTTACGGAACTCACGACCATGGGAGTGGCTGAAGTGAATGATATTTATGCATTTATGAGGAGAATAGACATACATATTAGTGAGAAGGGGAAATCAGAATACAATGATACATAGAAGCAAAGAATTTTGCAGTATGGGGGAGGCTATTCACCCCATCATGTCTGCCAGCTCCTGAAAGACCAGCCCACTGCGTACAAATGGAAAGGCAGGAAGAGGTTGTGGAGCATAAACCTATGTGGGCGGCACAGTGGCACAGTGGTTAGCACTGCTGCCTCACAGCGCCAGAGACCCGGGTTCAATTTCCCGCCTCAGGCGACTGTGTGGAGTTTGCACGTTCTCCCTGTGTCTGCGTGGGTTTCCTCCGGGTGCTCTGGTTTCCTCCCACAGTCCAAAGATGTGCGGGTAAGGTGAATTGGCCATGCTAAATTGCCCGTAGTGTAAGATAAGGGGTAAATGTAGGGGTATGGGTGGGTTGCGCTTCGGCGGGTCGGTGTAGACTTGTTGGGCCGAAGGGCCTGTTTCCACACTGTAAGTAATCTAATCTAATCTTGGCATCTCCCCTTCCTTTTGTGGGTGGCACAGTGGTTAGCACTGCTGCCTCACAGCGCCTGAGACCCGGGTTCAATTCCCGACTCAGGCGACTGACTGCGTTTGCACGTTCTCCCCGTGTCTGCGTGGGTTTCCTCTGGGTGCTCCGGTTTCCTCCCACAGTCCAAAGATGTGCGGGTCAGGTGAATTGGCCATGCTAAATTGCCTGTAGTGTTAGGTAAGGGGTAAATGTAGGGGTATGGGTGGGTTGCGCTTCGGCGGGTCAGTGTGGACTTGTTGGGCCGAAGGGCCTGTTTCCACACTATAAGTAATCTAATCTAATCTAAAACCTGGCCTAGACTGGCTGGGTCGATGAGATTAATTCTATGCTTTATGTCCTATGTCTACTGACCATCCAAAACAAAGAGGTTTCAGACGGATATAGACAGGATACGCATGTTAGTGGTCAAAAACTTGGCAGGTGGAATATAATGTGGGAAAATGTAAGGATACTTATTTTGGCAGGAAGAATAGAGGAGCTGAATATTGTTTAAATAAAGAAAGACTGCACAAAGCTGGAGAACAGAGGGATTTGGGGTCCTCTTGCATAAACCACAAAAAGCAAGCATGCAAGGTGTAAGGGTAATAGAGAAGGCAAATGCAGCATTGGCCTTGATTTCAAAGGGTATGCAGCATATAGAATGGGGAAGTCTTGCTCAAACTATTCAAGACTCTCAAAAGACTACACCTAGAATACTGTGAACAGATCAGCACTCCATTAGTCTCCAGTATTCACACTATAATGAGAATCACAGGAGATTTGACCCGCTGAAAGTTTAAAGTGTAGACAATAACATTGTGTACCTTCTCTGCTGATCTTGTGTCAAAGGGATGCTGTAGATAGATGTGTTTGGTCTTGTGTCATACTTCAGTGATCACATCCCTTGTTAGTGAGGATGCACAAACATAACTCAGACACAGATTGCATTACATTTGATCATTTCTCCAGCGAATAACTATTGTCAGTGAATGTGCATTTAGAATCTACTTGGAACACTGTTAGAAGCTTAACATTGCAGCATCTATTTTTGAAATAATCTTTGAAATCATTTCTTTTTCACAAAACTGTGAATATATTACCAAGACAGATTTAGAACATAGAACATTTGTTTGACATATATTCAGAATATTAAACTTCACCCCAGTTACTGGGATTTTACAGAAGGAGAAATAAAGTGAACTGTCATAATGAAGACAGTACAATCCTGGAAGTGATTAATGTCTTTTTTTTTAGATGAGATTAGATTAGATTCCCAACAGTATGGACACAGGCTCTTCAGACCAACAAGTCCGCATCGATCTTCCGAAGAGTAACCCATCCAGACCCATTCCCCTACCCTACAGTTACCCCTGACTAATGCACTTAACACTATGGGCAATTTAGTGTGGTCAATTCACCTAACCTGCACATCAGTTGGATTGTGGGAGGAAACCAGAGCACCCGGAGGAAATCCACGTAGACACGGGGAGAATGTGCAAACTCCACACAGTCAGTTGCCCGAGACAGGAATCAAACCCTGGTCCCTGGCACTGTGAGGCAGCAGTGCTAACCACTGAGCCACCGTACCGCCCTTTTGTGTCATTTGTTCAAACATAAATTAAGTAACAGGGATTCAGCTTGTTCAAATATCTCACACAGCTTTATTAACTGGTTAGAATACAGCTTGCAGTTCCAGGTAAAGTGTACAACCTCCTGCTCACATGTTCCTTGCTGGACTGTGCACAGCAACCAGTAATATGATTTCAACCTGGTTCTTAGCTCATTAACAACCATAGCTTTGAATGTGTTGACACTGCAGTTAATAACAGTACTCAATCCCTGCACAGCACTTGTGACTCACTGATTTGCAGTAAATGAAGTGACCGAGTGAATCTCTACACACACACAGACCAGGTGAAACGTCGGCCATCTGTGACAACATTGTTGTGATTTTGGTAGTCAAAATTTCCTTTTAAACATCTACTCATAAGACTTTGAAAACATCTGTTATTGGTCTGAATACATTGCTGTATACTGATGTGGAGTGTGTCTCATCCCACACCTTGACAGGTGAACTGCCTCTGTCCAGTGTGTGTGTGCTGGTGAACACTGATCCCGCATAATCACCTGAACCCAGTTCCACAATGAGAACACACACGCTTCAGCGTGAAAAGACTGATTGTACAGCAGCTGCCAAGAATCTTTACAGCACCTCCTTGTATCCAGGAATCACTGAATTGCTTCATGCACTGTCAGCAGATGAATGGAGTGGAACCGATCTGAATGCAGTGGTGCGCCCAGTGAATGTGGGAACTTTCATACATTCAGAGGCATATAGCAACAGGAATAGGCCATTGACCCTGGCCCAACATTCAATACAATCATGGCTGATCAAATACTGCAATGTCATTCATCCACCTCACCCTGTCACCTTATGATCTTATATCAGCAAGGATGCACAAGACAATGAGATATAGGCCATTCAGCCCATCACATCTGCAGTGCCATTCGATATGTTTTTCAACTCCATTCATCTGCTTTTCCCCCTTAACAATCAAGAAGCTATCCATATGTTTTAAA
The DNA here is from genome assembly GCF_020745735.1 of Hemiscyllium ocellatum. Classification (NCBI taxonomy): domain Eukaryota; kingdom Metazoa; phylum Chordata; class Chondrichthyes; order Orectolobiformes; family Hemiscylliidae; genus Hemiscyllium; species Hemiscyllium ocellatum. Next base: position 14,426,079 of record NC_083446.1, read on the forward strand.
TTCACACAACCGCCTTTTGTGGTGATGAATTTGTGGAACTCAGCACTCTCTGGCTGAAGAAATTCCTCCTCATCTCATAAGAACTAGGAGCAGGAGTAGTCTATCTGGTCTGTCAAGCCTGCTCCGCCATTCAATAAGATCATGGCTGATCTTTTCATGGACTCAGCTCCACTTAGCCACCCACTCACCATAACTCTTAATTCCTTTTCTGTTCAAAAGTCTATCTATCTTTGCCTTAGAAACATTCAATGAGGTACAGGTTGACAACACTTTATCCAAAAAGCTCTGAAATCAAAGATTTTTCCTAAACTTTTTTTTCTCAATAACGATGTTGTTTGTTGTGCAAACAGTTAACTCAACTCCACACCCACTCGACCCACGTTCCTCAGGCGTGACATAGTGGTGTGGCCCAGCAATGGCAGGCATCAACTTTGTCTCAGCGCTCGTAATAATCACAGGTGAACCTGCTGTTGGTAAGTTTTAAAAATTTTACTACGAAAATGTCATTTAATCCTTTATCCAAAAAAAATCCAAAATCCGAAAGACAGCTGGTCTCGAGGGTTTCAGATAAAGGATTGTCTACCTGTAATGCCAACTGCTTCAATGGGCAGGCAGTCCACAGATTCACAACTCTTTGGGTGAAGAACTTCCTCCTAAATCTGCCCCCCTTATTCTGAGGCGATGCCCCCTCATTCTAGTTTCACCTGCCAGTGCAAACAATCTCCCTGCTTCTATCTTATCTATTCCCTTCATAATTTTATATGTTTTGATAAGCTTCCCCTCACTCTTCTAAATTCCAATAAATATAGTTCTAGATTACTCAATCTCTCCTCATAAATCAACTCTCTCAACTCTGGAATCAATCTAGTGAATCTCCTCTGCACTCCCTCCAGTGCTAGTACATCCTTTCTCAAGTAAGGAGACCAAAACTGCACACAGTACTCCAGGTGTGGCCTCACCAGCACCTTATACAGCTGTAGCATAGTCTCCCCATTTTTAAACTCTATCCCTCTAGCAATGAAGAACAATGTTCCATTTGCCTTATTAATTACTGCTGCACCTGTGATTCATGCACAAGGAAACCCAGGTTGCTCTGCACAGCAGCATGCTGCAATTTTTCATGATTAGTTCCGCAAGTACAAATTCACCCCACAAACTTGTTATGTGTGCGTTTAGGGGACACTAAGTGAGTGTGTGCATGTGAGGGTGTGAGTGCCTGTGAGAGAATGTGTGTGTGTCTGTGTGTGAGCATAATGGGGTATAAGTCTATGCAAGTGCACGTAGGGGGTGTATGTGTGAGCATATGAGAGAGAGCTGGTGTATGAGAGACGGTCTGTATGAGTTTGTGGATCTGCAGGAGGTGTGTGTGTGCAAGAAAGTGTATAGTGCAGTGAAGTCACCTGTAGTGTGACGTGAATATCCCCATGGTCCTCATCAACTGGGACCTTGGGTTCATGTCACACAACAGGTGAGTTCACTGCACTATACACACACACACACTCACACACAAGCTTGTGGGGTGAATTTGTACTTGCAGAATTACATTTTATTTTGCTTAAAAATTGCATAATTCCATGTAAGATTCTGTAAATCCCACTTTAGAAATAGAATCAGTCTGACCGAACATTGGGACACAGACAGACTACCCCACACCTTCAATGAGTTGAGATAACACCTATTGTTTAAAGCTATCTTGAGAATGGTAACTTTTAAAATATGAAGGAACAGAAACTAACATGGATCATTCTAAAAGAATGTGTTTAATATTACATTCCATGACACTGCAGTCCTGTTGCTATAAAGTCTGTGTCTTGTGATTCTGCTCCACAACCACCTGCTGAAGGAGCAGCACTCTGAAAGCTAGTACTTCCAAACAAACCTGTTGGACTATAACCTGGTATTGTGTGAATTTTAACTCTTTAGTTATAATGATTGTATTTAGGTCTCCTTGTCATCAATTATTGGTAACTTATTTGTATCTTTCACAATGAAGACTGACACAAAATACCTGTTCAATGCCTCAACCATTTGCTCTTTCCCCATTATTAAATCCCCCTGCTCACTCTCGAAAGGGCCAATGTTTACCTGAGCTACTACTTTTGGTTTTCTACATTTGTAGAAGCTTCTACTATCTGTTTTTTTTAATATTCTGAGGTAGCTCACTCTCATAATCTATCTTACCTTTCTTTAAAGCTTTCTCATTACTTTTTGTTCACCTTTAACAATGTCCCAATCCCCAAGTTTCCCACCGATCTTTGTCACTTTGTATACACTAACTTTCAGTTTGATACCTTCCTTTATTTCCTTTATTATCCATGGCTGTTTATTACTTTTCCAAAAGCTCTTCCTTTTCAATATTGTGTACTTTCTAATGAAAATGATCCTAATCTACTGAACCTCTTTTCCCAGCTAGTGCCCTCCATACTAGGCAACATCCTGGTGAACCTCCTCTGCACCCTCTCTAAAGCCTCCACATCCTTTTGGTAATGTGGTGACCAGAACTGTATGCAGTATTCCAAATGTGGCCGAACCAAAGTCCTATATATGACTTGCCAACTCTTGTACTCAATACCCCAACCAATGAAGGAAAGCATGCCACAAGCCTTCTTGACCACTTTACTGACCGCGTTGCCATCTTCAGGGAACAATGGATCTGAACACTCTCTGCACATCAATTTTCCCCAGGACTTTTCCACTTATTGTATAGTTCACTCTTGAATTGAATGTTGCAAATGCATCACCTCGCCTTTGCCCAGATTGAACTCCATCTTCCATTTCTCTGCTCAACTCTCCAATCAATCTATATTCTGTTGGATTCTCTGACAGTCCCCTTCACTATCTGCTACTCCACCATGTTAGTGTCATCTGCAAACTTACTAATCAGACCACCTATACCTTCCTCCAGATCATTTATGTTTATCACAAACAACAGTGGTCCCAACACAGATCCCTGTGGAACATCACTGGTTACAGGTCTCCACTTTGAGAAGCTCCCTTCCATTACTACTCTCTATCTCCTGCTGCTCAGCCAGTTCTTTATCCGTCTAACTAGTACACCCTGGACTGTATGTGACTTTACTTTCTCCAGCAGCCTACCATGGGGAACCTTATCAAACACCTTACTGAAATCCATGTATATAAAATCTACAGCCCTTCCCTCATCAATCAACTTTGTCACTTGCTCAAACAATTCTATTAAGTTGGGAAGGCATGACCTTCCATGCACAAAACCATGCTGTCTATCACTGATAAGCCCATTTTCTTCCCAATGTAAATAGGTCCTAGCCCTCAGTATCTTCTCCAGCAGCTTCCCCACCACTGACGTCAAGCTCACAGGTCTATAATCAGCTGGATTATCCCTGCTACCCTTCTTAAACAAGGGGACAACATTAGCAATTCTCCAGTCCTCTGGGACCCCCCCCCCCCCCCTCCGCCGCTGCAAAGATATCTGTTAAGGCCCCAACTATTTCCATTCTCGCTTCCTTCAGTAACCTGGGATAGATTCCAGCCAGATCTGGGGACTTGTCCACCATAATGGCTTTTAGAATACCCAACACTTCCTCCCTGCTTTTGCTGAGTTGACCTCAAGTAATCAAACATCTATCCCTAACCTCAATATCCATCATGTCCCTCTCCTTAGTGAACACCGATGCAAAATACTCATTAAGATTCTCACCCATTTTCTCTGACTCTACGCATAACTTTCCTCCTTTGTTCTTGAGTGGGCCAGCCCTTTCTCCAGTTGCCCTCCTGTTCCTTGTATACAAATATAAGGCTTTAGGGTTTTCCTTAACTCTGTTTGTTAATGATATTTCATGACCCCTTTTAGCCCTCTTAATTCCTCATTTCAGATTGGTTCTACTTTCCCGATATTCTTCCAAATCTTCATTTGTTTTCAATCACCGAGACCTTATGTACGTAAAAGTATGCTTCCCTTTTCCCCTTAGCTCATCTCACAATTTCACCCGTCGTTCACGGTTCTCTAACCTTGCCATTTCTATCCCTCATTTTCACAGGAAGATGTCTTTTCTGCACTATAATCAACCTCTCTTTAAAGGTCTCCCATAAATCAAATGTGGATTTACCTTCAAACAGCTGATCCCAATCTACATTCCCCAGCTCCTGCCGAACTTTGCTACAGTTGGCCTTCCCCCAATTTAGCATCTTCCTTTCGGACCGCACTCATCTTTGTCCATGAGTATTCTAAAACTATTCCCAAAGTAATCCCCTTCTGAAACTTCAACCATCTGGCCGGGCTCATGCCCCAACACCAGGTCCAGTATGGCCCCTTCACGAGTTGGACTATTTACATACATATAAAACCATCCTGGATACTTCTTACAAATGCTCCTCCACCTAGACCTCTAACACTAAGTAAATCCCAGTCAATGTTGGGAAAATCAAAATCTCCTATCACCACCACGTCGTTGCTCCTACATCTTTCCATAATCTGTTTACATATTTGTACCTCAAACTCGCGCTCGCTGTCGGGAGGCCTGTAGTACAGCCCCAACATTCTTACTGCACCCTAACATTTTTCTGAGCTTTGCCCATATTGCCTCACTGCTCGAGTCCTCCGTAGTGCCCTCTTTCAGCACAGCTGTGATATCCTCTCTGATCAGTAATGCTACTCCTCCACCCCATTTACCTCCCTCTCTATCCTTCCTGAAGCATCCATATCCTAAGATATCTAGTTGCCAATCATGTCCTTCCCTCAACCAAATCTCAGTAATAGCAATAACATCATACTCCCAGGTACTAATCCAAGTCCTAAGTTCATCTGCCTTACCTCCTATACTTCTTGCATTAAAACAAATGCACCTCAGACTGCCAGTCCCTCTGCGTTCATCCTCCACTCCCTGCCTACTCTTCCCCTTCGTCACGCTGACTTCATTATCTAGTTCCTTGAAGGCTTTAGTTACTACCTACTTACTGTCCACAATCCCTGCCACATTAGTTTAAACTCTCCCTAACAGTTTTAGCAAAAGCATCCCTTAGGATATTAGTTCCAGTCCAGTCCAGGTGTAGACCATCCAATTTGTAATGGTCCCACCTCTCCCAGAACCGATCACAATGTCCCAAAGATCTGTTCCCCTCCCTCCTGCACCATCTCTCAAGCCACACATTCATCCTGCTTATTCTTTCATTCCTTCTCTGACTAGCATGTGGCACTGGTCGCAATCCTGAGATTACTACCTCTGAGGTCCTACTTTTTAAACTTGGCTCCTAACTCCCTATATTCTGCTGGTAGGACCTCATCCCATTTTCTCCCCTATATCACTGGTGCCAATATGCACCACGACAACTGGCTGCTCACCCTCCTCCTTCAGAATGTTCTGCAGCCGATTCAAGACATCCCTGACCCATTTACCTGGGAGACAACTTACCATCCGGGAGTCACGTTTTTGATCACAGAACCGCCAATCTACTCCTCTTACAATTGAATCCCTGGTGACTATAGCCCTTCCACTCTTTTTTCCACACTTCTGAACACCAGTCGGGAGTGTGTTGCTGGAAAAGCACGAGAGGCCAGACAGCATCAGAGGAGCAGAAGAATTGCCGTTTCAGGCATAAGCCCTTCATCAGGAATCTTCGGATGTTGCCTGACCGGCAGTGCTTTTCCAGCAACACACTCTCGACTCTGATCTCCAGTATCTGCAGATCTCACTTTCTCCTTTTGAACAGCAGAGCCAGCCAGGGTGCCATGAATCCGGCTACTGCTGCCTTCCCCTGGTGAGCCATCTCTCCCAACAGGATCCAAAACGGTATACCTGTTTTGGAGGGAGATGACCACAGGAGACACCTGCTCTGCCTTCCTGCTTTTTCTCTACCGTTAGGTCACCCATTTCCTTTCTCCCTCAGCAATCCTGGTCTGTGGTGTGACTAATTCGCTAAAAGTGCTAACCACGACCTCCTTAGTATTGCGGATGCTCTGAAGTGAGTCCATCCGCAGCTCCAGAGCCACCGTGCGGTCTAACAAGAGCTGCAGCTCGCCACATGTCCTGCATGTGAAGGAGTCAGGGACATCAGCCGTTTCCCTGAGCTTCCATATTGAGCAGGAGGAGCATAACACGGGGCTGAGGTCTCCTGCCATTTTTACTCTTAAGCTTAACTTAGTCCGACTATAATATCAAATAATAGATAAGTGAAAAAAGAAGAAAAAAAGAAAATTTTTTACCAATCGCATGATGAAAAGAAGTGGAGGGAAGAGACATAGTAGAGGCAGCTAATCAGATTGTCTCAATCTTAGTAACAAAGGGGCTTCATGAGCTCCTTGCATTTGACATTGAACATGAGGATGGAGGAAATAGGGGAAAGGGAGAGTTCTTCAAAAGAAACTAAGGTGTGAGACAAACAGACCCCAATGTACATATTTCTGCCTATGATGTGATTAATACTGAGTCCAGTCACTGCAATTTCTTATGAACTTGCTGATGTCTCAGAAGAGTAGATGAATGACCAAATCTCTTCCCATATTCTGAGTAACTGAACCATCTCTCCCCAATATGAACTTGTTGCTGGCTGATTGAATCACCTCCCACATTTGCAGCACGTATCCTCCTCTCCCGAGTTAAATGTGTTGGTGTCTAAGGAAGGCACCTATCGTAGAATCATAAAATCCCTACAATGTGGAAACAAGCTATTCGGCTCAACAAGTCCATATCGACCCTCCGAAGAGTAACCCATTCAGACCCATTCCCCCTACCCTATATTTACCCTTGACTCATGCACCTAACCTACACATTCCTGAACACTAGCCAATTCACCTAACCTGTACATATTTGGACCATCAACCTCTTCCCAAACACAGTGAAGGAAACTGCCTCTCCCCAGAGTGAGTTTGCTGAGGTACAGTGAGGTCAGATGATTGCTTGCACCGAATCCGACAACAACAGCAAATTAATAGTCTCCCAGTGAGAATACCCTGATCAAGTCCCCAGAACTTTCACAAAGTCTGACCATTTAAATGGTCTCTCATTACTTGTTTGTTACACTACAACGCGAAGAAAAAGCAGAATTGGACCCTTACTGAGGATACATAATGACAACTAACTGTTTTAAAAGCTGGAGTCGGATACGTTCTTTCGAGCCATGCTAGCAGCAGTTGTCTTTGGGTTGAAACTAAAGAAGCTTCTCAGCAACAGCTTTTGGATTGGTTCAAAGTAACAATTCGACCACCAACTGTGAGGAAATGTACCAGACAGGCTCAGAGACCCCCAGTCACCGGTCAGAAAGTGAGATGCTTCTCCCTCCATGAGTTTGCAAGGATAGTGGGGTCAAGGGTGATTTATTGGAAAGGAGGCATGCAGCAGAGGCAAATGATCCGATTGTCTCAATCTCAGTGACAAAGTAGCTCCACGAGCTCTTCACACTTATTGTCGGAGGTGAGGACAGAGGAAGCAGCGGAAAGGGACAGCTCTTCACAAGGATCCAAACTGGGATAATACGGTGAGCAATTATAAAGACTCAACACAATATGTTTAATTCAAAGTTGATTTACTTGGCTTTTGTGCACAATATTAACCCCTGGAAGTGGGATGACTTTGTGAATAATCACAGAAACAGATCCCAATGAACATGCTTCAGGACTGGATGTGATTACCTGCAAAATCCATCATTGGAGTGACTTGTGAGCTCGCTGGTGTTTCAGAAGACAAGATGACCGAGTGAATTTCTTTCCGCACTCGGAGCAGGTGAACGGTCGCTCCCCAGTGTGAACTCGCTTGTGTGACAGCAGGCTGGATGACTGCGTGAATCCCTTCCCACACAGGGAGCAGGTGAATGGCCTCTCCCCAGTATGAATACGCCGATGTACAGTGAGTTCAGATGATGTCCTGAACCCAGTCCCACAGTGAGAGCACATGAATGGTTTCTCGTCAGTGTGAACACGTTGATGGGACATCAGTTCCTGGGAACTTTTAAAGCACTTCCCGCACTCTGGACATTTGAACGGTCTCTCGTTAGTGTGAACCCGTTGGTGTATCAGCAGGTTGGATAACTGAGTGCATCCCTTCCCACATTCTGAACACGTAAATGGCCTCTCACCGGTGTGAATTCGCTGATGTCTCAGCAAGTTTGACAAGCGAGTGAATCCTTTCTCACATTCGGAGCAGGTGAACGGCCTCTCTCCCGTGTGAATCTGCTTGTGTGTCAGCAGGTTGCAGGAATCAATGAATTTCTTCCCACATTCAGAGCAGATGAACGGTCTCTCCCCTGTGTGAACTCGCTGGTGTCTCAGCAAGCTGGATAACCGAATGAAGCCCTTCCTACACTTGGAGCAGGTGAACGGCCTCTCTCCAGTGTGAATTCGCAGATGTAAAGTGAGTTCAGACGATGATCTGAACCCAGTCCCACAGTGAGAACACTCGAATGGTTTCTCATCAGTGTGAATACGTTGATGGTACATCAGTTCCTGGGAACTTTTAAAGCACTTCCCACAATCTAGGCATTTGAATGGTCTCTCGTCAGTATGAACCCGCTGGTGTATCAGCAGGTTGGATAACTGAGTGCATCCCTTCCCACATTTGGAACACACAAATGGTTTCTCGCCTGTGTGAGCTCGCCGGTGTCTCAGCAGGTTGGATAACTGAGTGAATCCTTTCCCACACTCGGAACAGGTGAACGGTCTTTCCCCAGTGTGGCTACGCTGATGGATTTTCAGGGCAGATGAGTGATTGAATCCTTTCCCACAGTCACCACATTTCCACAGTTTCTCTCCAGTGTTAGTGCATTTGTGTCTTGACAGGCCAGATGATTGGCTGAAGCATCGTCCACAGGCAGTACACGTGAATGGTTTCTCTCCACTGTGAACGTAGCTTTCTCCTTTCATGTTCAAAGGCTGATGAGTTTCAGACTACATTAAATGGAGCAACTCTGTCAGATACTGATATGATGCTTGGTTTCAGTTTCCCAACTGCAAATCCTCCTCTTTAATACTTCTGAAATTAAAACAGAAATGACAGTTAGAGGGAACATGTATAAACACTAAAGCTGATAGTTTTCATTCTTTCATGGAATGTGGACATTCCTGGCAAGGTCAGCATTTATTGCTCATTCCTAATGTAACTGCAGAAGGTGATAATGGGCTGCCTTCTTGAACAACTGCTGTCGGTAAACCCACATTATAAGGGAGGGAATTCCAGGATTTTAACCTGGAGGAATGGCAATATATTTCCCAGTCAGGATGGTAAATAGCTTGGAAGGGTGCTGCCACCTATCTGCTGCCTTTGCTCTTCAAGATGGGAGTTGTTGAGAGTTTGGAAGGTACTGTTTAAGGAGCTTTAGTGAAGTTCTGCAGTGCATCTTGTGGACGGTACACACTGCTGCTTCGGAGCCTGGGCGCGATACAGAGTGGATGTTTACGGATGTTGTATCAGTCATGTGGTGCTCATCAGTTGGATACCTCTGTTCTAGATGGTGTTGAGCTTTTTGAATGTTGTTGGAATTGCACTCATCCAGCCAAGTGGGAATATTCCATCATTTTCCTGACTTGAATCTTATAGATGATGGACAGGCTTTGGGAAGTCAAGAAGTGTGTTACTTGCTGTAGAAATCCCAGACTCTGATCTGCGCTTGTAGCCACAGTATTTGTCTGGCTGGTGCAGCTAGTTTCTCAGAGACTGAGAGTTTTACAGTTTTAAACAGGCCTTTTGGCCCATCTTGTCAATGCCAGTCATCATGCACCTTTCCACTCTCGTCCCATTTTCCAGAACTTGGTCTGTGCTATGGTGCTTCAAGTGATGGGATCTAAAGAACTCCTAAACATTCTGGTAATTTCTACCTCTACCATTCTTTCAGACAGCAAGTGCTAGATACCCACCACAGTCTTGAGTTAAAAAAAACTTCCCTTTAAACCTCCTGCCCTGAACGGATCTCTCTATTCAGAAATTATTCTTGTTAGTAACCTTGTCTGTGTCCCTCATAAATTTTCCCATCTCAATCAGGTCTGCCCTTAGCCTTCGCTGCCCTAAGGAGAACAACTCCTAGCCCATCTAGTCTCTCTTCATAATGCAAATGCAGGCCAATGACAGAAAAGTTAACATGAGAGCAAGATGTCTCATTAAGTAACAACGCCTAATTTTTCATTTCAGCATTTTAGAGCCTTGAAGTCAAAATATTGAATCTAATAATTCCAATACTTTGTCACTGATGGACAGTAGATGACTAGAGCAAGGTCTTGAGTTGAGAAAGTCTATAGCCTTAAAACTTGTCTTTAAACATTTGGACTAACATGTAATGCTGAATTATAGAACACATTTACTGCACTAGAAAATAGAAAGGCATGAAGGCTCAAAAAAAAGGGGAGGGGGAGCTTAAAGACTGCAAAAGATAGAGACACCTGGGCTTACCAAGTGATAACAGAATGCTGTAAGGCAATTCAGAACATTCGCCTTAGCATCAGTGAATCTGTGTGAACAGGACACCATATGATAACATTCACAGCCATTCCTTTGTGAAATTAAGGACAGTGTTTGATTCTGATCCTAAAACGAAATTAGGTACTATCAAAAACTTTGTTATTAACGGTCAGATGTTGTCAATTATTGTATAATGGATTCTTATTACCCCTTGCAAGCAGGGCAGACACAGACAGAAAAAATAACTTTGCTGTTACAAAACCCTGACTTGAGTGTTCAAAAGGACACTAAAGAGAGAGAGACAATTTTAGTGCTGAGGCTGTTGATGCCAGTAGAAAATTAACTCTTAGTGCTTATCTACGATGGATTGAACTTAATTGCATTTTGGGACTTTGATGATATTGAATAGCCATAACCAGTTATTAAATACAAACTCTGTAAAAGGTAATATTGATGAAGCCCTAAGATACGTGCAGACCACTCTACAGACCTTACAGACTGCCCCAATGTTAATTCTGACTAATCAGATCTTACGTCTTATTTGAATTTGAATCACAAACTTGAAAAGAAGGCATGTTTAATTCGAGATCAATTAATCATTTTAAATACAACCTTGCAGTAACATTTCAGCCTCAGGTACAGAATGATTTTGTGCTTAAGATAAAAAGCAGGAATCTGCTCCCAGCTTAAAATTACTCTAAACCCACCATTGAAGAGATTCTGACACAATCTGTCGGGAAGCCATTTTATGGCCAAAAGTTTGCCCTCCTTGCTAAGAAGCCATTTTGTAAAATTGTATCAGACATGCAAGCTGTGCAAGGTTACTTTATGAACTTTCCAATTAGCTCAGACTGATAGGAGTTTATCTCGCTAGTAAGCTGGGTACGTTTGTCCCACCTGATGGAAAGCTCAAGGCCTGTAGGAGTGATCAGTCAAGCACACACAGATCTGTCAATTAACTTTTCTGCCTTACACATTATTGTCTTTCACTGTAATCTGTCTAATTAAGAACATGCAATGTTTTTGTAAACTTCTGTATAAAGGAAGCCACTTTGTAGCAGTACATCGGAGTAGCCTGACGGGGCACTTGAAGAGCTGGTACCCTATTCTCCTAGGTTATTAGAACCTAGCTAGTTTAACTTATAGGTATCAGTGTTATGTTGTAACAGTGATGCTATTAGTGAATAAAGGGGATGACTAAAATTAAACTAAACTGTAAGAGGTTTTTATTCCAGACTTCCAAAGAGTACGATCTCCAGGATGAACCAAGAGAGAGAGGCTTACAGGTCTGAGTCCACAAGGGATTCCCTGGCTGTCTCAAATCTGTACTACCTCTAATTCTACTTCTGGGCCAGAAGTTCAAATCCCTCATGCCCCAGAGGTGTGTCATAAGGCATCCAAACAGGTTGATTAAAAATAACATGGACCAACAGGGTGGGAATTGGCCAGATTGAATTTCTCCCACTTTATGTGGACTGGACAAACCTCAGCAACTTTTTTTCATGGCTGGTTAGATTCCTGTATTCGTTATAAGAATTGTCGCTGTTCTGGAACAGATTAAGCTAGGAGACAGTTAGTACTATCTGAAGAAATATTGTTTGAACACTGTATAAGCCCATAGTCTTTGCAACCGCCAGTGCCTTCAACAATTTTTTGATACTATGTGGATTGAATCTAATTGGGTGAAGACTGGTACCTGGAAATTTGAGAATATCAACAAGAGGCTGAGATGGACCACACTCTCTACCTTTGACTGATGATACTTGTGAATACTCCTCAAATCATGTTTTTTTTTCTATCTATCTTTGAGCTATCAGCAAATATACTTTCCATATCTTCAGTCTCTTTGTCCACATTAGTTACATAAATTATGTTGAGGAATCTGGGTGTCCTGGTATGTTACTGTTTACTGCAAGCTACGACACTGGCATCTAACATTTGCAAATGTGTTGCTGGTCAAAGCACAGCAGGCCAGGCAGCATCTCAGGAATAGAGAATTCGACGTTTCGAGCATAAGCCCTTCATCAGGATTTGAAGGGCTTATGCTCGAAACGTCGAATTCTCTATTCCTGAGATGCTGCCTGGCCTGCTGTGCTTTGACCAGCAACACATTTGCAGCTGTGATCTCCAGCATCTGCAGACCTCATTTTTTAATCTAACATTTGCACCCAAGTACACAGGCATCTGGTTTCACTACAGCATTGATCCTAACATAAAGTGTGGAATTACGACCAAGGATCAAGTGTAAGCCATTTCGATTCTGTTTTGCTCTTCAATAATATAATGATTGATTTGATTTTAACTTCAACTTTGGCACGTCCCTAATAATCCTACATCATTCAAAACGTGGAGTGAGAATTACTCCCCTCGTTACCATACTTCAGGCAGTATTTCACACGAGTTGAGTGTCATTAAGTCTTGTCAGACCCGGCTCAAGGGAAATCTGACAATATCAACCATCTACAAAGAGACTACAACAACTTTCCCGGTGGCATTTTGCCCCCTACAAATATGGCCCCCGCGCGTGCAGCGATTGATGCTGCCTTTATAAATATGCACGTGCACCAATCTGCCCCCTAAAAACATGGCGGCCGTAAAAGCGGCCCCCACCGACTGCCACCCAGCGGCCAAGGCGTCGTAAACGCGGCACCGCGTGACTCATATTTGTGGTTTGAAGCCCACACTGGTTATATACAAAGAAGTCTCTCTGATCAGTCACCTCCATTGACCTTACTCACCCGATGTATCTCGCCACTGCTCTGGTTACAAATAACCTACTCTTCTGGTTAGTGTCTGGTACTGCGCACGCTCCAGGAGGAAAGGTATTGCACATGCTCCGGCGAGAGCCAGATAATGCGCTTGCGCAAGAATCTTGTGTGAAGTTGGAGGTTACTCTCTGTTGAAGCGCTTGTTAACTCCAAAATAATGTTTTTTTCCCTGATCCCATAACAATGTGTACCATAGATATAAAATGATTAAGTCAATGAATATAGCAAGCAAATGCATGAGATTTGTGTTGTAATTCTATAGTGGATGTGGTGAATAACACAGAGAAAAAAATTCCCTCATGTCAGATGTAAACAGACTGATGGAGTTATGTGAGGTTTTCTCCCATTTAGGGAACACTCAAACCCTTTCTCACCTTAACCATCGACTATCAAATCCTTGGAATTTTTAAACTGGAGGAATGACAGGGGCAAAAGTTGAACAGGTCTTTTTTGCACAGGTAAATATCTGAACAATCTCCCTCAGTGTTACGATGAGGAGGTGCCATTATTAGACTGGGGTGGGCAAAGTTAAAAATCACACTAGACGAGGTTACAGTCCAACAGGTTTATTTGGAAGTACTCGCTTTCAGAGCACTGATCCTTCATCAGGTAGTGGGACAGGATCATAATTTATAGCTCAAGATGTTGTGCTCCTACACCTCTGGCTACCTGACAAAGGAGCAGCACTCCAAAAGCTAGTACTTGCAAATAAACATGTTGGACTATAAGCTTGTGGTTGTGCGATCTTTAACTTTGTCTCTCAGTGTGACAGTGCAATCCTGTCAGTAAGTGGGTTGACTGAGTGAATCGATTTACATATTCTCTGGGTAACAGTCCTATTCTAGTAAGGTGCAAATACAGAATTCAAGAAGGACTGTGACGGTCTTGAGCAGTTTCACCAAGGAACTGAGGAGATATTGGAGGATTTTGCAGGGTTAAACGTGGATAAATTCCCAGGTCCAGCTGAGTTGTCTCCCAGGTTGTTGTGGAAGGTGAGGAATGAAATTACACGTGCTCTGTCCCAAAGGTTTACTTTCTCCCTAGCCAAAAGAGAGATGCTAGAGGACTGGAGGGAAGCTAATTTAGTTCCACTTTTTAAGAAGGGTGGTAGACATGAACCAGGGAATTACAGTCCAGTGAGTCTCACATCAGTGGTCAAGAAACTGTTGAAAACTGTGAAGGAGGGAATTAATTGCCATTTGTCAAGGCAAGGTTTGATTCAGAATAATCAGCATGAAACTTTCTCAGAGGAAGGTCATAAAGTTACAGTCATAGACGTGTACAGCATGGAAACAGACCTTTTGATCCAACTTATCCATACCGACCCAGATATCTTAAATTAATCTAGTCCCATTTGCCAGCATTTGACCCTTATCCTCCAGACCCTTCCTATTCATATACCCATCCTTCTGCATTTTAACTGTTGCAATTGTACCAGCCTCCAACACTTCCTCTGGCAGCTCATTCCGTACTCACACCAACCCTCTGCGTGGAAAGAGTTGTCTCTTAGATTCCTTTTCAGTCTTTCCCTTCTCACCTTAAACCTATACCCTCTAGTAGACTGCCCTACCCTGGGGAAAAGACCTTGACTCTTCCCCCTATCCATAACCCCCCACCATGATTTTACAAATATTTAAGTCATGCCGAATATGTCTGATTAAATGTTTTGAGGAGGTATTCGGGTGTGCAGATGAGAATAATGAAGTTAATATAGTTAAATGGATTTCAGCAAAGTCTTTGACTTAGAAACATAGAAAATAAATGTAGATATGGTCCATGTGGCTGTTCAATTCTGTACTACCATTCAATATGATTGTGGCTGATCATACAATTTCTCTCCATACCCCCTGATCCCTTTAGCTGGAAGGGTCACAACCAGCTCCCTCCTGAATATATCTAATGAACTTGCCCCAATAGAATTCTACAGGTTCACAACTCTCTGAATGAAGAAATTCTTCCTCATCTCAGTTCTGAATGGCTTACCTCTTATTCTAAGACTGTGACCCCCTATTTCTGGACTTCCCCAATGTTGGAAACATTCTTCTCACACTCAGCCTATCCAGTCCCATCAGGATTTTATATGTTTCTATGAGATCCCTTCCCCCCCCCACCTCAATTCTTCTAAATTCCAGTGAATACAAGCCCAGCCGATCCAGCCTTTCTTCATATGTCAGTCCTGCCATCCTGGGAATCAGTCTTGTGAACCCTTACTGAACTCTCTCAATAGCAAGAATGTCCTTCCTCAGACTAGGAGACCAAAACTGTACACAATACTCAACGTGTGGTCCCACCAAGGCCCTGTATAACTGCAGCAAGACATCTCGACTCCTGTACTCAAATCCTCTCACTGTGAAGGCCAGCTTTCTTTACTGCCTGCTGTATCTGCATGCCAATCTTCAGCAACTGTTCCACAACTGCACCTCACCAACACAGGTCCCACAGAAAAGCCCATGAGATTCATGGTAACTTGGCAAGTTGGATTCAAAATTAATTTGGTGGTACGGGACAGAAGCCTGTTTGTTTGACTGGATGAAGGGCTTTTGCCCGAAAAGTCGATTTTCCTGCTCCTTGGACGCTGTCTGACCTGCTGTGCTTTTCCCACACCACTCTAATCTTGACTGGAACCCAGTGTCGAGTGACATACCACAAGGATCAGTGCTGGGTCCCTTTGTGATATATATAAAGGACTTATAAGAAAATGTGGGGGCAATGGTAAGTAAGTTTGCAGGTGACATGAAGACTGGCAGGGTGGTTGGTAGGGAGGAAGAAGGTCTTAGGTTCCAGGAGGATAATGAAGGATTGGTCAGATAAGCAGACCAACAGTAGATGGAATGTAACCATGAAAACCGTGAGTTGATGCACTTTGGAAATAACAAGTCAAGGGAGTACTCAATGAATGTCAGGACACTAGGAAGTTCAGAGGAACAGAGGGATTTTGCATGCTTGTCCACAGATCTCCAAGGTCAGCAGGATAGGTTAAGGCATACATTTCCCTTTATCAGTCAAGGCATAGGTTATAAGAACAGGGAGGTTATGTTGGAGCTGGATGAAACCTTAGTTGGACCACAGCTGAAGTACTGTGTGCAATCTGATCACCACATCATGGAGGGATGTGATTGCACGGGAGGTGGGGCACATGAGATTCCAAGGCTGTTGCCTGGGATGAAGAGTTTAGTCATGAAGAGAGGCTGGAAAAGCTCAGGTTGTTTCCTTCAGAGCAACGGAGGCTAAGAGGGTGTTGATTGAAGTGTATAGTATTATAAGGGGCAGTGATAGGGTTGATAGAAAGCACCCATTCCCTTAGTTGAAGGGTCAGTAACAAGGATGCATAACGTTAAGGTAAAAGGCAGGAGGGTTTAAAGGGGATTTGAAGAAATGTTCTTCACCCTGAGGGCGGTGGGAATCTGGAAGGTTTTGCCTTGGAGGGCAGTTAATTTGGGAAATCTCAACTGATAAACAGTACTTGGATGAGAGCTTGAAATGTCATAACATTGAAGGCTATGGACCAACTGCTAGAAAATAGGACTTGTTTGGATTGAGAGTAGTTTTTGGTGCTGCAGACTTGATGGGCTGCTCTGTACGATTCTATGATGTAGCTGTGAATTTATAACTCACAGCAGCCTTTCAAGCTTTTGAGGTAATGAGCTCCATATTCTCAAGGTTCTCAGGTTAAAGAAAAGGCAAAATGGCCGCCACTGTGAGACAAGTTAGGAAGTTGAAATTTCATGCTTAATTTTGTTGTTGTTATCACAATTGAAGCGTATTCGTAGATTATTCAAAATCTGTTTAACTGTAAGTGAAATAGCTTTTCATACTGGAATAACATATGACTCTGCTTAGCCTCACTTAACAGTGCAATGCACTATGGGATTGTGAACAGAATGAAGGGAACACATAAGTATGTGTAAATTGCAAGACTAGTTAGAGATCTGGGTTTACCTCATTTCCATTTCACAAAGCCTGGTTATGAGAACTTGCAACCTTCAAGTTTAAATGAGTGGGGTTTACATTTCCTCGCTTGTTCAGTCCTCACTGAGAGAAAACGGTGTTATCAACAGAGGAAGACTGGGAGAGTTACAACAGAGAGCCAACAGGAGACGATTGTCTGTCAGTCCTGCACTCTAAACAGAGAAAACCTTAACGGCTATGTTGGACTGCAGAGAGAATTCAAACGTAATTTGTCCTTTGTAAAGGAAGAACCAACTACGTGAAAAGCCAAGTTTGCAGTTCGAGAAAGATATCAGTTATTGTTTTTCCACAGTTTTGTTGCAGAAAGTAGTCAGCAGAGTTAGCTCGGAAGCTATCAGAATGCATTTACATGTCTGTTGGCAGCATATCTGAGCTGAGGCATTCACATTTGTGAAATTAAGGTTGCTTCGCCTAAAAATATTATCTCAGAGAAACCCTGTTCTCTCAGTTGTGTGTGTGTGTGTGTGTTTATTAATATTTCAAGCCTCAGGTTAACTGCTGTATTATGATTTGTTTTATATTTTGATGTCCCTGTGGTGTTATTTCACACAGTGGAGATGGTGGCGTGCAGATAAAGCTGGGCTCTTGCTGTGTAATTTTGCTGCAAAATGCTCCAACTCCCCCTTCCAGCTAACCTCTCTTTCATCCCAAAGAACTTCTGTTTGGAAAGATGCCATGTGAAGATCCAAAATGTCTGGGGCCAGGAAAGCCTTGAACAAGAACAACCTGCTCTTAGGGTTTAGAAAAGATTTACAAGGATGTTGGAGGCTTTGAGCTATAGGGAGAGGTTTAATAGGCTGGAGCTGTTTTCTCTGGAGTGTCGGAGGCTGAGGGGTGACCTTATAGAGGTTTATAAAATCATGAGGGGAATGGCTAGGGTAAATACATAAGGTCTTTTTCCTGGGGTGGGGGAGTTCAGAACTAGAGGGCATACGTTGAAGGTGAGAAAGGAAAGATATAAAAGGGACCTAAAGGGCAACTTTTTAATGATTAAGGTGGTGTGTCTATGGAGTCGAGAGTGTGGTGCTGGAAAAACACAGCAGGTCAGGCAGCATCCGAGGAGCAGGAGAATCGACATTTCGGGTAAAAGCCCTTCATCAGGTATGTGTTCGGAAATGAGCTGCCAGACAAAGTGGTGGAGGCTGATACAGTTGCAAGATTTAAAAGGCATCTGGATGGACGTATGAAGAGGAAGGATTGAGAGGGATATGGGCCAAATGCTGGCAAATGGGACTAGATTAGGTTGGGATATCTGGTCGGCATGGACAAGTTGGACCGAAGGGTCTGTTTCCTTGCTGTACATCTCAATGACTCTGTAACAGGAAGGAACAAACATGGAAGAGCAGTTTTTCTGTAAACTGGCTTTTTTTTAAACTTGTCGTACCTGAAGAAAACAAAATGCGTTTGGTTAGTGAAATTTTTGTCTGGCAGTTCACTTCTGCAACAGCGTGTGTTCATGGTTTGTGGGTATCTCATCATTTCGAATTTTACTTCTCAAGATTGTGCCTTGACCGAATGTATAAGGACATCTCTGAATCTCACTCTGTAAACATACTTATGTCTTTGTGTTAGACCGCCAGTGAAGCCATGTTCTGAAGTAGGATCCCAAGATTAGAATATGATTCCAACCAGATAATCTGTTTAGTCATGTCTTTGTGAGATAAATATTGAGCAATTCACCAACATCTCCTGATGTTTGGAAATAACATTATGAATGATCAATGGAGAGAGCTTCCTTTAATGCTCAATTCAATTCTTCAGATTTTATAAGGCCATTTCCAACAAATCTCCGAATCTTGAGAAAGGAATCTCCTTACTGACTTCTCACCTACCCAGCTATTTCTGAGCTCCAGCAGGTACAAATGTCACCGACTCACCCTTTCCTCATCAGATAATATGTCCATTCCAACCGTTAGTTGAATATTCTCTGAACTGCTTCCGATAGATTCCCTTAAATAAAGATGCCAATACTTCCAGTATTCCAGGTGCCCTTTACAGCTGAAGCATAATCTCTTCAATTTTGTATTTAATTTCCTTTGTAATAAACAATAACATTGTTTGAACTTTCCCAAACATTTGCTGTACCTGTATATCAACATTTTGCAATTTATGCAGGACACCCAGATCTTTCAGGATATGTTTCTCAACCCCATTCTCCTGCCTTCTCCCCATAACCCCCTCATTAATCAAGAACCTATTGCCTTGGGGAAAATCACCAGCCTCGGAGTCAGAGTCAGGGTTCAATGACAGAGTTTATTGGTCAAGGAAATATCGGAGCTCTAGGGAGAGAAAGACACCAACAGCACAGTGATCAGCTACGAGTCTTCTCTCAACCCAGAGCACATGTCAAGATACTTTTATACATTTTGTAATAATAGGTCAGTGATGAGGTTATTTGTAACATGGTTTGTTTATGGTAATCATTGTAGAATCGTTAATAGTTTTGGTGCAGTCATTGTCAGTTCCAGTGCGGCCTTTGTTAATTTCAGCACATTACTTGTCAGTTTTAGAACAGACATTGTCAGATTACTGCAGCCCTAACTATTAGGATTTCGTATTGAGTCTGTATCGAGCTGTTAGCATTTCAGTCAAAGGTTGGCTGGACCCGGACTCTCCAGCAGGCAGTGTACGCTACTCATGTGTACTCTCTCCCCCACCCACCTTAAACTAATCAACTAAGTTGGGAGTTCATTGTACTGGCATTCTGGTGGCCCCAGGCAGTGTCTGTATTCACTCTGCTGTCTTTCTCCATATTGTGGTGCGTTAGCCATCTTGTGTGTCAGGTGGCCAACTGATGGCTCGGTGGCCATCTTGTGTGTCCGTGTGCCTAGTGTCACCCTGCCCTGTGCCATCTTCGACTTCACTCTCCCCTTTGTGATCAAGGAGGCGACTTCGGAGATCTCCCACAGACCACCCAGTTCACATGTAGAGGTAGGTCATCTCTAGGAGCTCCTCGTTCCGAGGGGTATCATGGAGTGCCAATTTCATTGGGGGCTGTTCCGTGATGACACTCGCTGCTGGTACAGTTCTGGTCAGTAGCATCTTACAGTAAAAAGTGAGGTCTGCAGATGCTGGAGATCTGAGCTGAAAATGTGTTGCTGGTTAAAGTGCAGCAGGTCAGGCAGCATCCAAGGAACAGGAAATTCGACGTTTCGGGCACAAGCCCTTCATCAGGAATCAGGAATTCAGTAGCATCTTACAGCACCAAGGCCCACACAGAATACCAGCATAAGTGCAATGAGGAGAACTATCCCATTTGCTAAATAGAGTCCCCAATTTTGCCAGCTGTCTGTAATTGTGGCTCCCTGTCGAAAATTATCTAGCTCTGGTCTCGGATATTCTTGATGGCTTCTATAACGTTAAAAGAGGCATCAATAATATGGGTGATATAATTGTCACCAACAGTTGTATAAACTCCCCCATGCTGTGCTAATTGATAATCCACCACGTAATGCGTCTGCTGTGTGTCGATTCTGAGTTCAGCCAGCTCTGTATTAATTGTTTCCAGGGCTTTTGAGGTATTATTGCCTAAGGCCAGATACAAGATAATTTTGATTCTTAGTGCTGACAACCTCTACTATGTCCCCCAAAGATAAAGAATCCATATCCCAATGATGACCCCAAAGTGGTGGGGACCTGCTGGTCAGCACGGAACTCCTGACTGATGGAGCAGGTCACTATCTTTCTCTGAATATATCCCCCACTGGGGCATGGTACAGTAAGAGGTGCAATTACCCCTACTGCAAACAGGTTTGGGAAGTCTGGTGTGTCTGTGGCATAAGTCCCCCTAAACAGAAAAACAAATCCCTTTACCGTTGCTAACATACATTGTCCTGTCCTTCCATCTGTCTATCCACCCATATCGCCCCTGATCCCCTGGGCACTCCCTCCCCGGCTGGTAAGAACGGGTATGTCAATGTGGCAGAGCTGACATGGGTGCCTTTGCACTGACCACATAAGAATTGTCTGCCCGCAGTCACATTCAAGCATGTCTGCTTGCTGCAGGTGTAGGGTAACTATTCCCCTGTGCTTGTGTACAGTGCTGATAAGTGCACTGTGTCTGGATGCATGAGTCATGTTTTTGGGAATCAGGGTGTAAAAGCATCCCCATCCCTGACCTGCTGTGCTTTAACCAGCAACACATTTTCAGCTCTGATCTCCAGCATCTGCAGACCTCACTTTTTACTGGGTAATTACAGGGTTTGAAACAGGTGTTCCCTTCCCTCGGCTGAGGGACCCGGCCCCATGGGCCGATGGTCCTGTCCAGCTGCACACATCTACCCTGACATCCCTGTTTGTGTTTCCCTATCTGCCCCTGACACAGCACTCCTGAAGTGTCCACTGCATACAGTTCATAAGGGCTCAACACCGGGGTGGCCGCAAATAGGGATTATACTGATCCCACCAGTTCCCGTGCATACTTAGGTGGGTTTTATAGAAGAGGTTATCTTCAAATCCTGACACTTAAATACATACAGGTATATACATTTTGCAGTTAAATAAAGTTATCAGTCACAGTCTTTGTTTTCGTCCAGAGGTGCAGTCGTGCTTCTGGGTGGTTTGTTCTGTTGTGTTGTCAGTACTCCCCCCGGGATGACCACCATCCCTGTCTGCACCTGGGGAATGGTCAATGACATTAGTTTGGTCACAGGAGTCTTTAAACGGTGTTAGTTGGGGCCAGTACTTCCATGTGCCTTTCCCTTTAATATCCCCACTTATTACAACATCGTATGGCCCATTCCATTTTGGGGCAAAGCCTGGTCTGTCAGGCAATACTCACACTCGGACATCGCTTCCCGATGCTAGGACCTCAGGGAAGATTTTGACTTCCCCTGCTTTGTCCTTTTTGTCCTGTTTATCAATTACAGATTTCCACATCCCTTTCAATTGGGCAGTAAATTCTCTCACATATTGCCAAATTTTGTCTTTGATGGACCCACAGCGGTGCTACCTGTGATTATTGTTTCTGGCAATTGCATTGCTCACCCGGATATTAATTCATATGGTGTTATCCCAGTTGCCTGATTCATGGTGGCTCTTAATCTTATTATTATGGCTGGCAGCACTTCAGCCCATCTTCTGCCTGAGGTTGGTATAGCCTTAGCTAAAGTAATTTTGAATGCCATCACTGAGCTCTGGGGTGACAGGGAATTTGAGATTTTTGTCTAATGCCATGTGATTGGCAGACAGTCTTCATGACCTTCCCTGTAAAATGTGTCCCTTGGTCAGAGTTGATCTGGAGGGTTACGCCCACCTCGGGATGACCTCCTCCACCAATATTGTGGCTACAGTGGATGTGGTGCAGCTTTTGGGTAGGAATGCTTCTACCCACCAGGTAAATTGGTCTATGATGACCAGGCAGGACCTTTTCCCACGGAGGGTGGTAGTAGCCCTGTAAGATCTATTTGAAGGTGTCCCCAGGGTCCCCTAGGTTTGGATAGGTGTCCCATCCTAACTTTTATGAGTCTCCCTGGGTTATGTTGTGCACAAACCATGCATCTGTAGCAGTACTTGGCCACATCTCCTCCCACTCCCTTCTACCACCACTCTCTCTCTAGGCTTGCTCTCATGGCCTCTCTATCTGTATGGGAGAGCCCGTGGTGCAGTTCAAGTAATATGTTGTGTATACGTGCTGGTGCCAACACTTTGTCTGCTTATCTGCAAACACCATCCTCCCTTTTGACTGCTGCCTGCAGTCTCCATTGCTCTCTCTCTTCCTGCAGGGTGTCCTGTAGCTGCAGAATTTGGATAGCGTCTTTTGCTATTTCAATAGAGGCTATTGCAGCTTCGTCAATGGCTTTTTGTTCTGGGGCTTTCTGAGCTGCTCGGTCTGCTGCCTGGCTTCCTTTGAATTTTAGCAAACTTGGAATCTCTTTTGCTGGGTCCTTTTGATGGATTTTTATTTTTATTACTGCAGCCTCTTTGGGCTGTTCACTGGCACACAATAGTGCCTGAATTCATATTTGGTGTCTGATAGGGGCTCCCCCTGCAGTGGTGAACCCTCTTCTACCCCATGCCACCATGTAGTCATGGACTACACCAAAGGCATATTGACTGTCCGCATATAGATTCACAGTTTTTGCTTTTGCTGGTTGCAGTGCTTTGGTGAGTGCTACCAGTTCTGCTGCCTGGGCAGACTGACTTCCATCAATCCTCCTGAACATAACTGTTCCTAACTTATCATTCACTACAGCCCACCCTGTTCAGGACGACCCTGCTACGTATTTTCATGACCCGTCCACGAAAAGTGTCTCCTCGGCTGTGTCTTTTACTTACCCCCAATCCTCATCCCCATCTATATCCCCGCAGTTGTGCAGTTCCCCTGTGTCTAGAATTCCCTCAGCTGGGTTTTCTCCCGTATCCCTAACTATTACCACGGACCGACTTGATAAATGACTGCCTCCCACTTTGCCCCTTTCATATTGGAGACGGCCCTCAGTTTCCCCGTGATTAGCATCTCTACTGGGTATGATTAGAGTGGGAGGGTGACATTCCCTGTCATTACTCTGGGCTCGCTAACCCTAATGGTCCAAGCAGCGCAGTCTAAGGCTGCTATGCACCTAGGCAACCCAGTGACTCCTGGCCCTTCTGTAGTTGAGTCATACCCTACAGGCCTTCTCCTGGTGTTGGGTGACCACTGCAGAGTAAAACCCTCCCTCATTATTACAATGGATGTGAAAATCCTTGCTGGGATCTGGTGGCCCTAGCTCGGGGGCTGATATGAGCCAAGTTTTAAGCTGACTGTATGCCTCCTCCTGTTTTGGCCCCCAGGTTACAGGTTCCAAGGCGGACTTGCCTCCTTTAATTAATCTCTGGAGCGGTTCAGCCAATTTTGTGAACTCGAGTATAAAGTTCCGATAGTAGTTGAGTAGTCTCAAGACCTTTCTGACTCCTCCGATAGCCAAGTTCCGTAGCCATGAGGACCAGCTCAACCGTGACCTTGGGTTTATGTCACGCTACGTGTAACCCTACACTGTTCTGTATCTGTAAAATCTTCCTTACTGTCCTGTTTGACATCATCACCTTGATAACTTATGATCTATTTACCTTTGTTAGTTTGTACAGTTTTGGATTACTTATTACTTTGGTTACACCCTCGGCATGCAACTTGTGTAACTATCATGTCATTGCAGCCATTTGGTTGTCTCCAGCACCACCATATTCTGAATTTTTTTGTAATTATCTTTCTGCCTCAACTAATCGGATTATAGGTCACCTTTCTATTGATGTTGACACTTTGCTCACACCATCTGACGCTTTTGATCACCTGCAGAGACTTATTATTCAGCCTGTCGACCTCCACTCACACCATTTGTGTGGTCTTTTGATCTTACTGCATATAAATTCACTGAAGATTAGATTAGATTACTTACACTGTGGAAACAGGCCCTTCGGCCCAACAAGTCCACACCGACCCACCAAAGCGCAACCCATCCATATCCCTACATTTACTCCTTACCAAACACTACGGGTAATTTAGCATAGCCAATTCACCTGACCCGCACATCTTTGGACTGTGGGAGGAAACCAGAGCACCCGGAGGAAACCCACGCAGACTCGGGGAGAACGTACAAACTCCACACAGTCAGTCACCTGAGGCCAGAATTGAACCCAGGTCTCTGGCGCTGTGAGGCAGCAGTGCTAACCACTGTGCCGCCCATATTCTGTGCCTGTGAGCTTCTCTTCACTTCACCTGATGAAGGAGCAGCACTCCGAAAGTTTGTGATTTCAAATAAACCTGTTGAACTATAACCTGGTGCTGTGTGATGACTGATCTTGTCCACCCCAGTCCAATGCCAGAACCTCCACATCTCTGATCATGAATACTTGACGCTCTTCTAAATAAGTTTCCAAATTTGCAAAATTAGTCTTTGTATTATTCAGGGATCATAATTTCCCTTACATTCTCAAAACATTTCTCAGTTAGAACATTACAGTGGAGTACTGGCCCTTTGAGTCTCAATGGTGCGCCAACCTGTGGAACCAATCTGAAGCCCATCTAACCTACACTATTCCATTTTCATTCATATGTCTATGCAATGACCATTTAAATGCCCTTAACATTGGTGAGTCTACAACTGTTGCAGGCAGGACATTCTGCACCCCTACTACTCTGAGTAAAGAAACTACCTCTGGCATCTGTCATCCCTCAATTTAAAGCTATGTCCCTTTGTGCTAGCCATCACCATCGGAGGAAAAAGGCTCTCACTGTCCAGTCTATCTAACCCTTTGATTATCTTGTATGTCTCAGTTAAGTCACCTCTCAACCTTCTTCTCTCTGACAAAAACAGCCTCAAGTCCCTCAGCCCTTTCCTCATAAGACTTCCCCTCCAGCCCAGGCAACATCCTAGTCCATCTCCTCTGAACTCTTTGCAAAGCTTCCACATTCTTCCTATAATGCAGTGACCAGAACTGTATGCAGAGAGAGGCCCCACCAGAGTTTTGTACAGCTGCAGCATGACTCATGGCTCTGAAACTCAAACCCTCTACCAATAAAAGTTAACACACCGTACGCCGCCTTAACAACCCTATCAAGCTGGATGGCAACTTTCAGGGATCTGTGTACAAGGACACAGAGATCGCTCTGCTCAAGTTGACTGATCCTAGAATGTGTCTTTCTCCCTTAAAAATTCTATAAATATCTGATTAAGTTTCTTTCTTGTACACCTAAATTTCAATTAATGCGGAGTTTCCTGACACCTCTGATATGGAAAGTTCTACTCACAGACTTTGTGAAAACACTTGCCAGTAAAAAAAATGGTGGTGCTCAAATCAGCAATAAATCTGAGTGACTGGAATGGAAGGACTTCATTGGCAGTACTCGTTGGGATAGGGGGATGATTCTCACTTTAGGGGCTGTACAGGACAGACATGTGGGATGTGCAGAGTTCAAATCCTGGACAAGCCCCCATTGACTGTATTTATTCTGGGTGGCTCAATGGTTAGCACTGCTGCCTCACAGCGCCAGGGATCCAGGTTCAATTCCAACCTCAAGGCAACTGTGTGTGTGTGTGTGTGTGTGTGTGTGTGTGTGTGTGTGGAGTTTGCACATTCTCCCAGCATCTCCATGGGTTTGCTCCGGTTTCCTCCCATTGTCAAAAGATGCGCAGATTTGGTGGATTGGCTATGCTAAATTGCCCATAGTATCCAGGGACGTGCATGTTAGTGGGTTAGCCTTGGGAAATAGTGTTACAAGGATAGGGTAGAAGGGTGGGTCTGGGCGAGATGCTGTTTAGAGGATCGGTATGGACTCAATGGACCAAATGACCTGCTTCCACACTGTAGAGATTCTGTGACTACTGGGAAGGGTTAGAGGGTGTTAGACAATATCCTCTTCAGTTCACATGCTTTAGATACAAACTTACAGCCATTGAATATTGCTGCTTTGACAGTTTCATATGCTGCTGATTGTTGTCTGAGCTGGTGTACAGTCAGAGCTGTACCTGCTGAAATGCTTCATAACATTAAGATCCTCTTGGCCATTTTGTCTGTCCAACTACCTGCTCAAATTAGGTAAAATATATGTGTTGACTCCATCCTTCTTAAATTGAGGCACAAAGCTCAATTTCCTCAGTGGAACCATAATCATCTTTCAGACTACCTATTTCTTCCTTCTCTGTTCTAAGTTTTCCTTTGACAAACTCATGTTCTCCAATTTCCTTATCTCTTTGGAGTTTGCTTATTTGAAATCCATTTCATTTTCTCTCTCTCTCTCCATTATTCCATGTTTTTCTTCATCTTCTCATTCTGTTACTCTCCAATTTACATTTTCTTCAATTTCCTGTCTTATTTTTATTTTTTCATTCGCCATGTCCTGTCTTTTTCGTTGATACCAGCTAATTCCAACTGAGATACCCTGGTTCTAAGTTTCCTTTCTTCCAATTCTAAATGTTGTGTAATGATTTCAAGGATCTTGTCCTTACAATATCTTACGCTAACATCTACCTTCAATTTTTCTGCTCTCAATTTAGCCTTCATTACAAATTTTAGATAATCCATTGTTATATCTTGCATTGCCAGAAAACTCTTTGCAACATCCAAATCCATTGTTAGGATTTAAATCCTCCCCCCACAGTTGCTTCATGTCCCAGAACCATTCCATAGCTTTTAGTTTAACAAGACAGACACACATCCCTTTTAAATCCAATTTATTCTGAAATCCCATCAACAGCTCCCAGTTGCCCTCTACTTGTTATGATCCCAGCTGATGTTATTGTTGGAGAAGCCAAACAGAAACCTGATAATTTGATTTGAGATTAATAATATGGTCTCCTATTGAAACAAAGTGTACAATGCTGCAGACTTTGCTTTAACAATAAAACAGAAGTTTATTAGCAAGAGATAAATATAAAACAAAATAAACCAAGCTATTTACTTACAAAAGAAATTCAGTTTTTTTTAAACAGCACAATAAGTGTATAATCCCACTAATCACAAAAAAATTGTAAAGAAACAAAACAGCCTTTATATATAATACCCAAAACATCACTCATTGAAACATAGAAACTAGAAACAGGAATAGACTATTCAGCCTTTCAAGCCTGCTCCACCATTCAGTATGATCGTGACTGATCCTCATCTCTACCATCTTCCCACTTTCTCCCTGTACTGCCTGTTGCCTTTAAAATCTAAAAAGAATTATCCAACTGTTTCTTGAACATATTCAGCGACTTGGTTTCACAGCCTTCTGTAGTAGAGAATTCCACAGGTTCACTATTATTTCAGTGAATAAATGTTTCATCATCGCAGTCCTTAGACTTATGCAGTACTCACACCAGAGCCCATGTGTCTAACACCTTTGTAGGTTTAAGACACTTCTGGCTTGGACTGAAACTAGAGATATTTCTCCATGGAGCTACATGGCTTAAAACCTATTCAGCTTTAAATAACTGCTTAAGGTTTTAATTCCAACACCCCTGGTCTGGGACAAACACTAACTGTTCATTCTTAGGTAACCTAGTTCATTATACCTCCTTGCCTCTTTGCAACTACATGGACATCTATTCCAATCATCTCAGCTGGCTGCTCAAAACTCAAAAAAACTGAAACCTAAAGTTTCCCTCTCAAAGTAATGGGGATTTCCCTTAAGTGTTAAGAACAAAAGTTCTAGGAGTCTGTATCAAACCTTGAGGCCCCATTAATTTTCTTGCTGGATTGCACAACACCATTAGTAGTGCACACAAACACATTCAATCTACAGCCAGGCCTTCAAAAACAGGTTTTAAAATAAATCACCATGGCTACAATATGTACAATCTAATTATTAACTTAACAGAAAACATACCAATTATTAATTCAAATACCAAACCAAAATTGCAATACATGATATTCAATATATATGTATTTGTACAGTGGGTTAATACAGAAGACAAAATCACATGGGTGAGGGCTAATTTCTGAACTTGGATTGAGGATTGAATAACTAATTCAGATAAATGGGTCCTTTCTGGTTGGCAGTGAGTGGGGTGCCACAGGGTACAGTCCTTGGGCCCCAGCTATTTACAATCTTCATTAATGCCTTGGATACAGGATAAAATGTATTACAGCTAAGTTTGCAGATGACACTTTAATAGATGGAAAAATTCATTGCAATGATGAAATAAGAAATTTAAGAAATGGATTATGGACAGATAATGTGAGTGGGCCAAAGTTTGGCAGCTGAAATTTAACATGGGTTGGTGTGAGGTTATTAATTTTGGTCAGAGGAATAGAAAAGCAATTTATTATTTACCGTAAGTGGAGAGAATTATCAGAGTTCTTCGGAGCAGAGGGATCTGGGTGTCCTCATGTATTAATCGTAGAAAACTAGTATTAGGTCTCACAGTTTATAAAGGAAGACAAATGGAATTTGGCAGTTATTGCTATTGGAATACAGTATAAAAGTAGGGAAGTGTTGCTGTAACTGCACAAGGCATTTGTTCGACCATATCTGAAGTAACATGCATAATTTCAGTCCCTTTACTTGAGAATGGATGTAGTTGTATTGGAAGCCTGTACAGTGGAGGTTCACTAGATTGATTCCAGAGTTGAGGGGTTAGTTACGATCAGAGATTGAGTATGAATAGAGATTCAATAGTTTAAGCCGATACTCTCTGGAGTTTAGAAGAGTGAGAGAAGATCTAACTGAGGGATATTAGATGCTAAGGGGATTGACAAAGTTGACTTAGAAAAGATGTTTCCTTGTGGGGCAATTGCGAAAGAGGGGTCATAACTTTTGGGTGTAGGTTAACAGATTTAAAACAGGTAAGGAAAAATTACTTGTCCCCAAGGGTTGTAAATTGGTGGATTCACTATTCTAGAGTATGACGGATGCTGGGTCATTGAGTAAGTTTAAGGAGTCACTTGAGGTAGTTTACAGAAGGTGAGTAAGGCAAAGCTCTGAGAATTAACAGTCAAGCTGTAGTTGAGGTTGTGTGTGCCTGTGAGAAAAAGGGAGGTAAGTGCAGCAGGAGCTGAGCATTTACAATTGCCAGGAATACAGTCAGAATCATTTGCAATTAGATTTTAGTTATTTCCAATGGAGAAGAAAGCATAGTCCTGGAAACAAAAAGCAATAGAGGGGCAAAAGCAACCGACAGGGATATGGATCGAGTTTTTGAACTTCAGAAGATGGCAATGCAAAGTGAGAGGTGAGGTGAAATGACAGAGGGACAGATAAAAGGTGGGGTGATTAGGACATTGATGAAGAGCAAACCCACCGTAGTCAAAGGCCATATCTAAGCATTATAAAAGGTTCAACAAAAAGGATGTAAAGGCCTTTTCCAATCCATTTGAGATAGTGGCTCAACAAATGAAATGAGTATTGTTGATTCAAACAAAGTTGGTAGGCAGAGCTAATGAGATGTTAGCATCACTACCAGAGGAACAAGGGATAGACAAAGGAATTGCAGGCCAGTCAGTCTAATTTCAATAGTTAGCAAACATTCAGATCAGTTCTGAGAGAAAGAATAAACTCAGTTAGAAAGTCATGGATTAAAAAAAAGGCACTGATTAATCAACGTGAGGTTTGTGTCTGACCAACTAACTTGATTGTTTTTTTTAAAAGAGGGGACAAGGAGGATTGGTGAGAGTCATGCAGTTGGCACGGTAGGTGGATTTTGGCAAGGCTTGATAAAGTTTCACATGGCAAACTGGTTAAAATATAAAACCCCATGGGATCCATGGAAACGTAGCAGTTGAGGTACAAAATTAGCTCAGTGGCAGAAAAACAAAAGGCTAATTGTTGATAGTTGTTGCAACTAGAAAGCTGTTTCCATTCAAATTTCATTGGACTCAGGACCAGGGGTTCCCCAGCCTTTTGCAGTATATATTACTAATTTGGATGTGAATTTAGGAGGCATGATTTACAAGTATGCAGACAGCACCAAAACCACCCCTGTGATTAACAGCTGAAGACAGCAGAAAGATATAAATGGGTCAAGTGGGCAGAAAAATGGTAAATGGAATTCATCATGGAGAGTGTGATGCTGCATTTAGTGAGATAAAACAAGCCAGAGGAATGATGCAAAGCAAGTGAAGGACAATGGACTGAAATTCAACAGATCCCAGCCGGTAGCAGGATGGGTGGTTAAAAAGGGAATGGAATCCTTTCCTTTATTAACAAAGTTATAAAATATAAGAACTGGGAGGTTATGCTGGGACTATACAAATCATTCATTAGGTCAGAACATGAGTAGACACTGATCAGCTCCTTACAGAAAGCTTATAAATGCATTAGTGATTGTACAATGAGGATTTGTGAGGATGTACAAACAAAGGGGGCATAACTTTTAAAGTGGAGTGGCAGAAGGTTTCGAGGCGATTTGAGGAAGGTTTGTTTCAGAGTGGTGGGATTGGGAATTCACAGGCTAGGAGGGTAGTAGGGGCAGGAACCTTCACAACAGTTTAAAAAAAAAGTAAGTTTATCAGTAATTGAAATGTTATACAATGCAAGGCTATGGGACAAGTGCTGGATCAGTGTAGATAGGTCAGCACAGACACAATGGGCCTCTTTTGCCTTTTGTGCAAAGCAGGCCATTCAGCCTAATGAGTCCACACTGATACTCCTAACAGCAGCATTCCCAGACCCACCCCTACCCTATTTCTGCACTTACTATGGCTAACCCACTTAACCTGCACATCCCTGAACACCATGACCAATCCACCGTAATCTACACATCTGTCGACTATGGGACAAAACCGGACCACCCGGCAGAAATGCACACAGACACCGGCAGACAGGTGCCCAAGGCCAGAAGCGAATCTGGCTCCCTGGCGCTACGTGACAGCTGTGCTAAACACTGAACCACTACGCCGCCCTCTTATCACTCTGTCTTCGCTCAGAATAAAACAGACTGGGAAGGAGAAGCACAAAGCATTTTGTCTAGTCACATGGGAGACAGGGGAGTCCAGCACATCAGTGCAAAAAGGTCATGCTCCTGAAGCATTTCCGAGATTCTTCAGGCAGAATTGAGAGAAGATGATCCAGGCACAGACTCCATGGGTTGAAGTGCCATTTCTGTGCTGTAGAGCTGGACAATCCTGAAAATGGAAACTTCAGAACAAGAGTAGGTCACACGGCCCTTTGCACCTGTCCTGCCATTCAATACGATGGTACAGACAGAAGAATGGGAACAGGAGTCAGCCATTTGGCCCCTCAAGCCCACTCCGCGTTTCAATAAGATCATTGCCCGGAACGCTGTGCACCTTGATCTTATGCAGCAGTCTTATGTGTGGCACCTTGTTGAATGCCTTTTGGAAATCTAGATAGAGCACATCTACTGGGTTCCCGTTGTCCATGCACTTGTAACATTTTCATAGAGTTCCAATAAATGAGTTAAACGTGACCTGCCTTTCATGAATCCATGTTGTGTCTATCGAATGTCTTGATATTTCATTCTTGATGATAGATTCAAGCATTTCCCCCATTAAAGAAGTTAATAATTCCCCATCTTTTGTCTACCTCCTTTTTAAAAGTGACATCATATCTGCTGGAACTGCCCCACGGTCCAGCGAATTTTGGAAAATCATGAGCCCATTTGCTATTTCTCTCGCCATCTCTTAGTACCCTGGGATACATTCCAATAGGGTTAAGAGACTTGTCTGCCTTGAGCTCCATTAGCTTGCCCAACACCACCTCTTTTGTGATAATGATCGCTTCTAGGCCCTCAGCTACCTTGTCTCAGGCCCTGTCTCAAATTACTGGCGTACAGCACAGAAGCAAAGCCATCAGTCCAGCCAATTCATGCCGACTATCATCCTAAACTAAACTAGTCCCACCTACCTGCGCGTGGCCGATATTACTTCAACCTTCCTTATTCATATACTTTATTCAAAGATCTTTTAAACAATGTAACTGTGCCTGGACTCATCACTTGCTCGAAGTTTAATCCACACACAAATCAGTGTAATGAAGTTGCCCTCATGTCCTTCGTAAATCTTTCTCCTCTCACCTTAACATGCCCCCTAGTCTATACCCCTCATGATTTTAAAAAAACCTCAGTAAGGTCACCCCTCAAGCTCCAACACTGAAGTCCCAGCCTATCCAGTCTCTCCCTAGAACACAAACCTTCCATTCCTGGCAACATCCTGGTTAAACCTTTTCTGAACCATCTCCAGCTTGATAATATCCTTCCTATAAAAAGGGTGACTAGAACTGGACACAGTACTCCATAAGAGGCCTCACCAACATCCTGCACAACCTCAACATGACGTCGCAACTCTTATACTCAAATGGTCTGAGCAATGAAGGCATGCTTTCTAAACACCGTCTTAACCATCCTGTCTATATGCGATGCAAACGTCAAAGAACAATGTACCTGAACCCCTTGGTCTCTCAGTTCTACAACAATACTCAAGGCCCTACTTTTAACTGTCTAAATTCTGCCCTTGTTTGGTTTATCAAAATATAATACCGTGCATTTATCCAAATTAAACAACATCTTCCACTCCTCAACCCACTGACCCAATCAATCAAAATCTCTGCAGTCTTAGATAGCTGTCTTCACTGTCCACTATTCCACCATTTTGGTGTCATTCGCAAACTTACTAACCACACCTTCTGCATTCGCATTTAAAATCATTTTTATAAATGACAAGTAAAAATGAACAAAGTAATGGATGACCATCTCACTCAGCTCCTGCTTTTGCCTCAGCCAGGCTGTTCCAATGCATTAGACAACTGAGATTGGTACAATAAATTGAACAAAAAAAAAGCTATATCATGTCCACAAACGCAAGACAAATCTAACCCTACGAATTCATTCTGTTCTCCATTCTCAGCAAAATGGTGGAATTGGGCAACATTTCTATCAGAGAGTATTGGCTCAGCAATAACCAGCTCACTGATCCACCAGGGCCACCATTGCAGATTGTTGGGGTACACATGTCCTTTTGGGAAGGAAACTGCCACCCTTACCCAGACTGACTTACACATGTAATTGCATGCATTTTATCCTTTGCCATTTCTGCCACCTACAATCAGATCCCAACACCAGAGATATATTTCCCTCCCCTGTTCAATCTGCGTTCCGCAGAGATCATGACTCCCTCGTTAGGTCCATGCCCCTCCTACCAACCCATCCTCCACTCCTGGCACCTTCCTTTGGCACCGCAAGAGGTGTAAAACCTGCGCCCACACCTCCCCCCTCACCTCCATTCAAGGCACCAAAGAATCCTTCCACATCTAGTAAAGATTGTCCTGCATGTCCAAACACCTCATCTACTCTGTCCATCGCTCTTGATGTGGTCTTCTCTAAATAGGTGAGACAGGACGCCAACTTGCAGGACATTTCAGAGAACTTCGTCAGGACACACGCATCAATCAACTCCGCTGCCCAGTGACCAAATACTTCAACTCCCCCTCCCACTCTGCTAAGGACATGCAAGTCTTCCATCACCAACTTTTAGCCACCCGATGCTGGGAGGAACACTTCATCTTCAGTCTGGGGACCCTCCAATCTCACAGGATCAACTTGGATTTCACCAACTTCCTCAGTTCCCCTCCCCCCACCTTATCGCAGATCCAACCTTCCAACTCGGCACCGCCCTCTTGAACTGTCCTACCTGTCCATCTTCCTCCCCACCTACCCGCTCCACCCAACTTCATCCACCTATCGCATTCCCAGCCACATTTCTCCCAGCCCCAGCCTCAACGCGCCTCATTTATCCCTCAGTCCTCTTGGGCCACCCTAACATTCCTAATAAAGAACTTATGCTCCTCTCCTGCTCCTCAGATGGTGCCTGACTGGCTGTGCTTTTCCAGCACATTTTTTGACTTTAAAGTGAGGAGGACCAGACCGGATGAGAGCAAAAGCTGTTAAAAATTGCAGCTAACAGAGGGAAGTTAGACACTCCCGTGATTTAGTGGAAAGTGGGTCGAGGACTAGCTGTTGGGTCTTATGGACGTGAAGACCTC
This sequence comes from Hemiscyllium ocellatum, assembly GCF_020745735.1. Classification (NCBI taxonomy): domain Eukaryota; kingdom Metazoa; phylum Chordata; class Chondrichthyes; order Orectolobiformes; family Hemiscylliidae; genus Hemiscyllium; species Hemiscyllium ocellatum. Next base: position 14,460,569 of record NC_083446.1, read on the forward strand.
TGGGAGGTAGGAGAGGAAGTGGAGGAAGATGAGAGTTCAGGGGTCAAACGAGATGGAACTTCAGAGACAATTTCAGGGAAAGGAGGAACACAAAGAGGCAGCTCATCGGATTGTCTAATTCTGAATGACAAGGAGGCTCCATGAAAACCTCACAGAACGGAAGGTATAGAAAGGAAAAAAAATTCAAGAGAGAGTATAAGCACTTCAGAAAGCCTCATTTGGCTGTGAATTTAACATAAACGTGATAATAGTCTGGATTAAAACCCACAACTGGGCTGAAATTTAAAGATCAGCAGAAGAACATGGCTGTGGCTTAATGTGATTAACAGCAAAATCCAATTCCTCCAGTCAGAAGGAAGTCAATTCAAAGAACACCAACATGTGTTAGAGATTTTAAAACTACTTGATACATTACATTTAAGACAAAATTTCATTGTCACCCAGGTCATCCGGCAGATGAGGGGGGGAAAAAAACACAATGACACAGGGATTTCTTCACAGTAACAACCAGTCGCTGTCATTGCTCATGAACCCGCTGGTGATGCAGCAGTTTGGATTTCATAGTGAATCCCTTCCCACACTCGGTGCAGGCGAATGGTCTCTCCCCAGTGTGAATCCGCTGGTGTACAGTGAGTTGTGTTGACCACTTGAACCCAGTCCCACAGTGAGAGCACCTGAAGGGTCTCTCGTCTGTGTGAACACGTTGATGGGACACCAGGTCTCCAGATCTTTTAAAGCATTTCTCACAGTCTGAACAATTGAAAGGTCTTTCCTCTGTGTGGAGTCGCTGGTGTTTCAGCAGGTTGGATTTCTGAGTGAATCCCTTGCCACACTCAGGGCAGGTGAAAGGCCTCTCCCCAGTGTGTGTTTGCTGATGTACAGTAAGTTGAAATGACTGCCTGAACCCAGTTCCACAGTGGGAGCACACAAACGGTCTCCGATCAGTGTGAACCCGTTGATGGGACATCAGGTCCCCAGACCTTTTATAGCATTTCCCACAGTCTGAGCACTGAAAAGGTCTCTCCTCTGTGTGAACTTGCTGGTGTTTCAGTAAGATAGATTTCCGTGCGAATGTCTTCCCACATTCTGAGCAGCTGAACGGTCTCTCCCCAGTGTGAATCCGCTGGTGTTCAATGAGGTCAGAAGATTGCTTGAACCCAGCCCCACAGTGAGAGCAACTGAAGGGTCTCTCGCCAGTGTGAACACGTCGATGTAACTTGAGGGCCCCTGAACGTTTATAGCACTTTCCACAGTCTAGGCATTGAAAAGGTCTCTCCTCAGTGTGAACTTGCTGGTGTTTCCGCAGGATGGACGATCGCATGAATCCTTTCCCACACTCGGAGCAGACAAATGGCATCTGTCCAGTGTGAATGTATTTATGTTGTGAGAGGGAAGATGACCTGCTGAAGCCTTGTCCACATGTACAACACGTGTACGGTTTCTCCCCACTGTGAATGGTGCTTTTTCCTTCCATGTTCAAAATCCAATGATATTTAGGCTGCAATAAACTGGGCAACGCCATCAGATCTGAAGTGATGCTCGGTTTTAACTCTCCTCACTGCAAATCTTCTCCTTGTAATACTCTGTGAAATTGGTTGAAAACATAAAAAGGAAAGTGGAGTAAGAACACAGAAAAAGAAACAAAGGTGATAAGACCATAAGATGTAGGACGAGAAAGAGGCAATTCAGCCCAGTGAGGCTGCTGTCACCATTCAATGAGTTCATGGCTGATCTGGTAATCCTCAGCTCAACCTTCCTGCCTTGTCCTCTAACTGATTAAAATTGGATTATCACAGTCTTGGATACAATGAGCAGCCCAGCCTTTACAGTCCTCTGCAGTCAAGGATTACAGATTCAGTACCCCCTTAGAGAAGGAATTCCTCCACATCTCTATCTTAAATATGGGATTACTTACACGGAGATATGTTCTCCAGTCCTAGACTGTCAAACAAGAAGAAACAATCTCTCTGATCTACCCTGTCAAACCTCTAAGAATCTTTTATTTTGAATAAGGTCTTCTCTCATTCTTCTAAGCTCCAATGAGCAAGCTGGGCCTGTACTCAATTTCATCTCCTGAGAAAATCATCTCATGACCGGGATCAATCTCTCCAACATTCTAGAGACTGCCTACCCTAAAATAAGGAAACTAAAACTGGTCACAGTATTGCAGGTGTAATCTGAAAAATGTCTTGTACAGTTTTAGCAATGTATCCCTAATTAAATAGAATAGGGTAGAAAAATAAGGGTCAACCTTTCTCATTAAAGGAATCTACCATGCCTGCCTCTACCACCTCTGCTGGCAATGCGTTCCAAACGCCCACCACCTTCTGTGTGAAGTACTTGCCGCGTGTATCCCCCTTAAACTTTCCACCTCTCACCTTGAAAGCATGACCTCTCGTTATTGAATCCTTCACCCTGAGAAAAAGCTTGTCTATCCACCCCGTCTATACCCTTCATGATTTTGTAAACCTCAATCAGGTACCCCTCAATCTTTTTTTTTTCTAGTGAAAATAAACCTAACCTACTCAACCACTCTTCATAGCTAGCAACTTGGATGCCAGCTTTCTATCTTTCAAGCAGAAGGACCCACAATTCCCTTTGCGCTGCAGCTTTCTGCAATGTTTTTCTCCATTTAAATAATATTCAGCTCTACTAATCTTCCAGTCAAAATGCATAAACATCTATCTTTCCCACAGTATTCCCATCTGCTGAGTTTTTGTCTGCTTGTTTAACCTGTCTCTATCCCTGTCTTCTCTCGTTATGTCATCCTCACTACTTGCCTCCATCTACCCACCTGGAAATAGTACAAATCACTTCTGTCATCCACGTCATTTGTATATATTATAAATAATTGTGGCTCTAGTATTAATCCCGGTGGGACTCCACAAGTTACAATTTTCCATCACAAAAATGTTCTTTTTATCTCAACTCTTGCCTTCAACTCATTACTCACGGGATGGCATAGAGGCTCAGTGGTTAGTACTGCTGCCTCACAGCACCAGCCTCAGGCAACTGTCTTGTGTGGAGATTGCACATTCTGTCCATGTCTGCATGTTTTCCTCCAGGTGCTCTGGTTTCCTCCCACAATCCAAAGGTGAATTGGTCATGCTAAATTGCCCACAGTGTTCAGGGATGTGTAGGTTAGGAGTAAATATAGAGCATTTGGGTCAGGAAATGGGTCTGAAGGGTTACTCTTCAGAGGGTTAGTGTGGACTTGTTGGGCCAGTTGGCCTGTTTCCACACACTGTAGGGATTCTATGATACCAAATCCTTGATCAATGTTAATATATACCCAAACAACATGGGTTCATGGGTTCTTATCTTCTGAAGTAGTCTCATGTACAATACCTTACTGATTGTTTTTTTTCAAATCCATATATATTACACTTTCTTGTTACCCCCTCGAAATATTTCAACAAAATATTTCAACAGCTATGATTCCCTTTCACAAAATCATGGTGATACTGCTTGATTACATAATGCATTTCTAAACGCTGTTATTCCAACGTCCAGAACAGACGGTAATATTTTCCCAATGTCAGAGCAGATTGTGAAATTGAGCTGAATTAATCTGGTAAATTTGTGTAGCTGGAAAATGGCCCACATCAACTCTAGCCTCCCAGTCTGCCTCGATCCCTGCAATTTGCCTACTGGTGAAAGAGGAGCACAGTAGACACTATATCCATATGCCTGTACTCCTCCCTGGAACATCTGGATAACAAGGACACCTATGTCAGGTTCCTCCTCATCAACTACAGCTCCACTCTAACACCAGCACCTCGACCAGAATAATCTCAAAACTCTGAGATCTAGGTCTCAGCTCCGTCCTCTGCAACTGGATCCTCAGCTTCCTAAGCCACAGACTGCAACAGTGAGGATAAACAACAGCACCTCCTCCACAATAATCCTCAACACTGCCACTCCGCAAGGATGCATACTCAGCCCCTTACTGTACTCAGTGTAACTCACAAAACCCCTGGGATTGTATTCATTAGAGTTTAGAAGGTTGAGGGGACATCTAATAGAAACTTACAAGATAATGCATGGCTTTTAGAAAGGATGGACACTGGGAAGGTGTTTTCGTTAGGCAGGGAGACTAGGACCCATGGGCACAGCCTTAGAATTAGAGGGGGTCATTTTAAAATGGAAATGAAGAGACATTTCTTCAGCCAGAGAGTGGTGGGCCTGTGGACTTCATTGCCGCCGAGCGTAGTGGAGGCCGGGCTGTTAAATGTCTTCAAGGCAGAGATTGATAAATTCTTAATCTCACAAGGAACTAAGAGATACAGCAAGAGTGCGGGTAAATGGCGTTGAAATGCCCCTCAGCCAAGATTAAATGGCAGAGTGATCTCAATGGGCTGAATGGCCTTACTTCCACTCCTATGTCTTATGGTCTAAAACTACAAGCTCGCTGACAACACTACCGTTGTAGGCCGGTTGTCAAACAATGATGAGTGAGAATATAGAAAGAAGATGGCATGATGCAATGGTAACAACCTCTCTTAATGTTAGCAAAATAAAAGAACTGATCATTGACTTCAGGGAGGAGGACATGCTCTTACCTACGAGAACAAAGCTGAGGTAGAGAGGGTCGAGTGTGTCAAGCTCAGAGGATCGCCAATAACCCACAATGTATCCTGGACTTCTCACACAGATGCAACTGTCAAAAAAGCACAACAACGCTGCTTCTTCCTCTGGAAATAAGGACCCTCACCAACTTTTACAGATGCAGTATAAAAGCCATTCTGGCTGGGGGCATGACAGCTTGGTACAGCAACTGCTCCATCCAGCATTGTCAGAAAGCCCAGAGCATCATGGAAGCCAATCTTCCATCCATGGAGTCGGTCTACACTTCATGTTGCCATGAAAGGCTGCCAACATCAAAGACCCCTCCCACTCCGGTAATACTCTCTTCCAACCTCTTCTGTCAGGCAGAAGATACAGAATCCTGACACACACACACACACACACACACACACACACACACACACACACACACACACGCTCAGGAACAGCTTCTTCTCTGCTGTCATTAGACTGCTGAATGGACCTCTCTAATCTCAAATCCAATGTTGACCTTGCCTTTGTGCACCTCCTGTGTGTGTGAGAGAGAGAGAGAGAAAGCGAGAGAGAGACAGAGAAAGCGAGAGAGAGAGAGAAAGCGAGAGAGAGAGAGCGAGAGAGAGAGAGAGAGAGAAAGCGAGAGAGAGAGAGAAAGAAAGAAAGCGAGAGAGAGAGAGAGAGAGAGAAAGCGAGAGAGAGAGAGAGAAAGCGAGAGAGAGAAGGTTGATTACTCAAATAGAACTTTAACAAAACCTTCCAAACTCGCCACTCCATCACCACAAAGGACCAGAAGAGTAGGCATATGAAACCTCACCACCTTGAAGCTCCCTCCAAGTCACACAATGTCACTTCATCTACTGCTGGATGAATAGAAATTTCCACCAATTCAATCTCAAATTAGAGGGCATAGTCTGAGAATTAGGGCTAGACTGCTCTTGACAGATGTTAGGAAGCACTACTGAACTGGTTTGGAACTCTCCTCCAAAAACTGCTGTCGATGCTCAGTTGTTTGTTTTAAGTCTGAGATAGATAAACTTTTATTCAGCCAAGGTGTTCAGGGATATGTGCCAAAGGTGGGCATATGGAGTTAGACTAGAGATTAGCCATGATTTCATTAAATGGTGGAACAGGCTCAACTGGCTGAATGGCCTATACCTGATCCTTTGTTCACTGAAAGCTAATGGCTTCAGTCCCTGCTACAAACTTCCTAACTCCAGCTGCATCTCTCTCCCTAATAACGGTCTGACCAGGCTGTCTGCAACATTAGTGGATATCAGACTTGTGGCTAGGCTTTTGACCACAAAGACGCATCTCAATTTGATGTTGTATTTCCACATCAGTGACTGGTGAGACTTCAGCACAGTGTCAGCTCCATGTACTGAAAATCTCATCCAGTCTTTTATAACCTCGAGACTGAATGACCCAAACACACTCCTGATCCACTTCCCACTTCCAACCTCCCTGTAATCAAGCTCATACAACACTCACGCTCACTCACACTAAGTCTTGTTTACCTCACCCTGACCGAAAAAAACATGCCAGTTGAAAAGCAATAACGTTTAAAACTTCCTATCCTTGTTTTCAAATCCCTCCAGGACAGTGATCATTTCCATCCCTGAACTCTCTTCCAGCTGCACAATCCTTCACTCGCCTAATTTCAGCTCTTGAATGTGATCAATTAGTCACCCCACCCACGAATGGTGGGTGTTCTTTCAATTTCCTGGGCACCAGGATCTGGAACTCACTCCTTGACTCTCTTCAATCTCTTCCTCCTTTAAGATAATTAGATCGTAGAGTCATAGAGATGTAGAGCATGGAAACAGATCCTTTGGTCTAACTCGTCCATGCCAACCAGACATCCCAAATTAATCTAGTCCCATTTGCCAGCACTAGGCCCGTATCCTTCTAAACCCTTCCTATTCTTATGCCCATCCAGATGCCTTTTAAATGTTGCAATTGTCCCATCCTCCATCACTTCTTCTAGTAGCACATTCCATGCATGCACCACCCTCTGTGTGAAAAAAATTCCCCATAGGTCTCTTTCTCCTCTCACCCTAAACCTACGCCCTCTAGTTCTGGACTCCCCCACCCCACGGAAAAGACATTGTCTATTTACCCTATCCATGCCCCTCATGATTTTATAAATCTCTATAATGTAGCCCCTCAGCCTCTAACGCATGATGGAAAACAGCCCCAGTCTATTCAGCTTCTCCCTACAGCTCAAAACCTCCAACTTTGGCAACATTCTTGTAAATCTTTTCTGAACCCTTTCAAGTTTCACAACATCCTTCCCATGAGAGGGAGACCAGAACTGCACGCAATATTTCAAAAGTGGCCCAACCAATGTCCTGTATTCTTTTCTGACAAAACATTTAGTCACCTGCCCCAACACATGATGTGACACAGTATAAAATGTTGTTTTCTTACATGTCCGTGAACTCCATGGGAATTAGAGCACACTTTGAATATTGTGTGCAGTTTTGGAATTCTTATCTGAGGAAGGGAGTACAACACAGGTTGACTAGACTAATTTCTGGGATGGCAGGACTGTCGTATGAAGACAGACTGGGTCAGTTAAGATTCAACCCACTGGAATTTAGAAGAATGAAGGAGGATATCAGAAATCAATAACTTTTAACAGGATGTCACAAGGTAAATGCCGGAAGGATGTTCTTCAATGACTGCAGAGTCCTAAATCAAGAGTCACAGTCTAAGGATAGGGGGTAGGCCATTTAGCACTGAGATGAGGTAGCATGTTTTACCCAGAGTGGTAAGCCTGTAGAAAACTCTACCACAAAACAGTAAAAGCCAAAACATTGAATGTTGCCAATTAGAAGACAGATATAGTTCTGCAGGCTAAAGGGATCAAACTGGATCGGCAAAAGTGGGAATAAACCACTGAGTAGCATGATCAGCCACGATTGTACTGAATAATGGAGCAGGATCGAATGCCACGATGGCCTATTCCAGTTCCTATTTTCTATGATTCAATTGAAGTAGATATGTCAAGCATGATTTTCCATTTTGTGCATCCATGCTGACTCTGTCCAATCCTGTCACAGTTTTCCCAAGTGTTCTGCTATTAAATCTTTAATATTAGACTCTGGCATTTTCCCTATCAATGTCAGGCTAACTGGTCTAAAATTGATTGTAACTGACACAGATATCACCAGATGAAATTTCTATCAGCCCTTACCGAACAGCAATCTAGGAATAGCTTCCCCACACAGACTGCAGCAGTTCAAGGTCAGGGAGGTGCAGAGAGATTCTGGAGGCTTCTAGACTGACTGCTCTGTCTCGAGTTTTCTATCCGTTATCAACTTTTGATTGTTCTGAAAAAAGAACCATAGTATATAGGAAATAAGTAAATAAATGTGGAAGTTTGCTGAAACTTGACATTCAGTCCTAACCTAGAAATTAAGTCAAGTTTTACGTGCATGTGAGAAACACGTTATCCAAGGATTGCACACAAGCTTGGCATCCATTTTTCGAGACTGTTTAACTGAACTGAAAACTTAAATTTCTTTCATTTTCAGTTTAATTTATTCCTTAACTGTGCACGGCTACTGGTGAAAGTGGGGGTTATGAACATCCAAAACTCTCGGAACCAGCTATCTTTGGGATTTTTCGGATAAAAGGTTAAATGACATTTTCATAGTAAAACACAAAATAATTACCAAACAGCAGACCCACCTGTGATTACTACAAACACCGAGACAGAACTGATGCCTGCCAATGCTGGGCTATGCTGCTATGTCACAACTGAGGGACGTGGATCGAGTGGGTGTGGAGTTGCTGGAATTGTTTGCACGCCAAACAACCTTGTTAATGAGAAAAAACTTCCGTGAACAAAACTTCGGATTTCAGGTTTTGGATTGTCTACCCACACTGGGTACAAATCAGAGACATTGATTACATTGCCTGGTTGTTTATCTTTGCTTTGCTCATGTTATTGTTATTTCCTCTTTAAATTAAAAATTTGGTGTCCAAGATCTGTTATTCAAAGTCTGGTTGGGAACATTTGGGCAATTTTGATGGTCATTCAATGTTTCAGTTTCACTGCATTGTGAATCCAGTGACAGTGAGGCTAATTTGGTTTGGTTTGTTATCCTTGTGACATAACAAGTACCTAATGGTCAATATTAGCTCAGAAGCAGAAACGACCTCCAGTGCAGGACAAACAATTTCTGACCATTGGAAGATAAAGCTGGAAATCAGCAGCATTTAACAAAAGATATGCAGCAATGGAAACCTCATTTAGACACAAATCTGCAGAAATAATAACAAAAGAAGGTTCAAATAAACCCAGGATTAGAGGCAGAGGTAGTCAGACAACAGCTGAGAGATAGTGGGTAGAGCAATAGATGGACATGAATTCAGATCCACAGTAAGGAGTCACATCTGCCTCAAGGCTGTGAAACCACAACACTGCACAGAAAGATTAAAATTGTAATTGAATGCTCAAAATCACTCACCTCCCATAAAATCTCACTGTTTTCAAATCTCCTGCTGGTGCCTGCAGCTGGGAAGACATCAGAAACCAGGAAAATATATTCCTGCTGCCTACAAACTGTATAAATCCCTGGAAAAGGAGATGACAGAAATCAGACGTTTCAGTCAAGGAAAAGTATCCCACCTAGACCCAGTCCCCTACCTTATACCTCTCATCCCACATTTCTCATGGCTATCCCACCCAGCCGGCACATTCCTCGATACTATGGGCAATTTAGCATGGCCAATCCACTGAACCTGTACATCTTTGGACTGTGGGAAGAAACTGGAGTACCTGCAGGAAACTTACACATACACAGGGAGAATGCGCCCGAGGGTGGAATTGAACCCGGATCCACTGCGGCATCCAGCTCAATGGGCCAAATCAGACCACAAGATAAAGGAGCAGAAATATGCCATCCCATGCACTGGAGTCTGCTCTGCCATTCGATCATGGCTGATATGTTTCTCAAACCCCATTCTCCTGCCTTTCCCCCATAACTCTTAATCCCCTCGGTCTCAAATACGCTCAGGGACTTGCCCTTCACAGTCTTCTGCAGAGATGCATTCCACAGATTCGCCATCTTCTGACTGAAGAGGTTTCTCCTCATCTCAGTTTTAAAGGGTTATTCCTTCACTGTGCTCTTCGGTCCTAGTCTTTCCTACGAGGGGAAACATTTCGATGTACACTCTATGCCAACCTCTCAGTATTTTGTAAGTTTCAGTGAGATCTGAAGTTTATCCTTCTAAACTCCAGGACGTACACACCCAGATTCCTCAACTGCTCCTCATGTGACACCCCCAGGATCGTTCTTGTAAACCTCCCCTGTATCCGTTGCGAAGCCAGCACATCCTTCTTCAGATAGGAGACTGAAAACAGTGCACAGTATTCCAAATGCAGTCTGACCAGAGCCTTTACAGCCTTGGCTAATCCTGCTCCTATTTCTCTTGTTATTAGGATGGTCCTACATGCCTTCTAGTGTAATCCACCTTTAAAACTGGCCGTCATTAACCCCAGCCTGTGTCCAGCTTCTCTGGGCAAAGTGAGAACAAAACCAATGGGTCAAAGATTTTCTCTTGGTCACTGGGATCCTAAAGGCCCTCCCACTCTGCCATCTCACCATGATCCTCACACATGCTCAACACTCCCTGCTGAACAAAGATAGCTACTGTTCACCAAAATGGGGAGTTTTCTTGAACAAAGAGACCTTGGGGTGCAGGTTCACAGTTCCTTGAAAGTGGAGTCACAAGTAGATAGGATAGTGAAGAAGGCACTTGGTATGCTTGCCTTTATTGGTCAGTGCATTAAGTATAGGAGTTGGGAGGTCACGTTGCGCATGTACAAAACTTTGGTTAGGCCACGTTTGGAATACCGCGTGCAATTCCGGTCTCCCTCTATCGGAAGGATGTTGTGAAACTTGAAAAGGGTTCAGAATAGATTTACAAGGATGTTCCCAAGATTTGAGGGTTTGAGTTATAGGGAGGGGCTGTTTTCCCTGGAGCATCGGAGGCTGAGGGGTGACCTTATGAAGGTTTATAAATTCATGAGGGGCATGGATAGGATAAATTGACAAGATCTTTTGCCGAAGGCAGGAGAGTCCAAAACTAGCGGGCATAGGTTTAAGGTGAGAGGGGAAATATAAAAAAGGGACCTAAGGGTCAAATTTTTCATGCAGACAGTGGGGCATGCATGGAATGACCTGCCAGATAAAGTGGAGGAGGCTGCTACAATTACATAATTTAAAAAGGCATGTGGATGGGTGAGGTGGAGTGGGGAGGGTGAGACGGAGCAGTGGAGCAAGACAGGGGAAGGAGTTGGGTGGCGGGGGTGCAGTGTGGGGGGAGGGTGACATCAGGGGGAGGGATGGTGTGCGGCAGTGTGGAGAGGGGCAGCGTGGGTGGGGTGTGGAACAAGTGGGGGTGTGAGTCTGGAAAGGATAGCGAGGGGGCACCATAATCCCAGACTAAACTTGTCCCACCTGCCTCAGCTTGACCCATATCCCTCCAAACATTTCTTATTCATGTATTTATCTGAATATCTTTAAATGTTGTACTTGCATCCACTACTTCCTCTGGAAGTTCATTCCACACATAAACCACTGTGTAAAAACAAGGGCTTGTTGTTCTGTCATGTCTTTTTAAAAATCTTTTTCCTCTCACCTTGAAAATATGTCCCCAATCCTGTAATTCCCCACATGTCATTCAATGTATTTACACCCCTCATGATTTTGTAAACCTTTATAACCTCTCAACTTTATAAATGCCAGTGAAAAAAGTCCCAGCCTATGCAGCCTCTCCTCATAACTCAAACCCCTCCATTCCCAGCAATATTCTAGTAAATCTCTTCCAAACTCTTTCCAGCTGAATAATATCCTTCCTATAACAGGGTGACCAGAACTGGGCACAACCTCTAGGAGAGGCCTTCACCAACATCCAGTGCAACCTCAACATAATGTCCCAGCTCCTATACTCAAAAAGGTCTCAGCAACAAAGGCAAACATGCCAAATGCTTGAAGGGATAAGGGATATATTACAAAAAGGAAATAAAAACGACAGTAGTTTCCATGATGCATTGCTTCACAGGTACATAAGATCGTTCATCATGCTATAGCTTCAAGGGCCGAATTCCTTTTCTCAGAAAGCCATAGTTCAAAACAGTTTGATAAAACTCCAACCCTTCCTTCGGTTTGATCATATTCTCTTCCAGATTTGCTGGCATCAGTTCCTCCGTACTGACCTCATTAATTGCCAAACGTGTGCTATCTCATAGACTCAGAGTCCTGCCGAATGGAGACAGACATTTTGACCTAAACTGGTTCATGCCGACCAAAACGTCCACCCTGCTAACCCCATTTCCCTGCTCTTACCCATATCCTTTTAATTCTTTCCTATTCATTTATTTGTCCAAACACTTTTTAAATGTTTGGAATGTACCCACCTCAACCACTTCCACTGGCAGCCCATTCCAAATGCATACCAGCCTCTGTAAACAATGTGTCCCTCAGGTTCCCTTTTATTCTTTCCCCTCTAACCTTAAACCGATGCCCTCTAGTCCTCAATTCCCCAACTCTGGGAAAAAGACTGAGCACAATCACTCTATCCTTGCCTCTCATGATCTTATACACCTCTATAAGGTCCCCCCTTAGTCTCCTACACTCTAAAATGAAAAGTCCTGCCTTCTCTAACCTCTCCATAGAACTCAGACCATTGAGTCCAAGCAACATCCTTGTAAGTTTCTTCAGCACACTTTCCAGTTTAATAACATCCTTCCTATAACAAGGTGACCAAATCTGAACACAATACTCCATGTGCAGCCTCACCAACATCCATACTGTATAACTGCAGCATAACTTCACAATTTCTGTACTACGTGCCCTGACTGATGAAGGCCAGTGTGCCAAAAACCTTCTTCACTGCCCCGTCTACCTGTGACTCCACTTTCAGAGAACTTCAAGCCTAAATTCCAAGATCCCTCTGCTCCACTAGACTCCTTAAGACCCTACCACAAAATTTCTACCTTGATTTGATTTTCCAAAATGCAAGACCTCACACTTAAACTCCACTTGCACTTCTCAGTTCACTTCTCCAGCTGATCAAGTTCCTGCTGCAATTTCTGAAAACCGTCCTCACTTTCTGAAATAGCACCTGTTTTAGTGTCATCAGCAAAAATACTAATCATGCCTTGTACAGTCTCATCCAAATCATTGATATAGATTACAAACACACTGCCACATTCCAGAGTCTACAGAGTTCTTTGATCAAGAACCAACTTGCAATTTATTTCCAGGCCTGGCCTCAAAAACAAACAACCTGTCTATTCTTTTCAACACAAGCTACTGCTCACAGCCCAAAAGTCACCATTCAACTCTCAGATTCAAAAGAAAAGATATTTTTAAAACCAGCAAGGGTTCTAAGACAAGAGAAGAAGGCTTAAACCTTCATCAGCTGAAACATCAACTCCCTTGCTCCTCAGATGCTGCCTGACCTATTGTGCTTTTTCCCAACACCACACTGTATTGACTCTCCAGCATCTATAGTCTTCACTATCTCCTAGTTCCTTCTAACACAGTGCACTGACAGCTGAAAGAGCTTTAACTTTGACTGTTGAGAGAAACTATATGATTACAATTTATCTAATGATCCAACAAGGAGAGACAAAATATCTCTACATTATAGAGACCCTGTGGAAATATCAAGACACTGACAGGGATACAGTTAGCCAGCTCAGCTGGCCACCCAATGGTACAGTCACACCGGGGGCAGATCATGCTCCATGTACAGGAAGGATTCAGTCAAGACATCCAGCTGTTGAGACACCTGTAAGTTTGCAGAGGGTTACAGGAGTTCGATTCTGATGGGAATGCTGTTTTTGTATCACATAGTTTCATCTCCTGTTGGGGTGGCAGGTGGCTCAGTGGTCAGCACTACAGCCTGACAGCACCAGGGACCCGGGTATGATTCCAGCCTCGGACGAATGTCTGTGTGGAGTTTGCACATTCTCCCCGTGTCTGCGTGGGTCTCCTCCGGGTGCTCTGCTTTCCTCCCAGTCCAAAGATGTGCAGGTCAGGTGAATTGGCCATGCTAAATTGCCCCTAGTGTTAGCTGCATTAGTCAGAGGGAAGTGGGTCTGGGTGGGTTACTCTTCGGAGGGTTAGTGTGGGCCGAATAGTTAAACCTCTCACCAGGAGTAATCAAACAAAACTGCAGTGCCACATAGATGGAGACAGTGGTACGTATGGGGAAGGGGAAGATGGAGATTGGGAAACGTTGGGGTTGGGAACAAAGCTCCGCCCATTAGAGCTCTCCGCTAACGGCGCGTGCGCACTCCCCTTTCCCTGTCCTCGAGCTAAACAAAGAACGTTGGCCGGGGCCTGTTTTGGGAAGAATCCAGAGGTTGTCTGCAACACCTGGAACAGTGACGGTTAGGAATTGTGACGTAAACCGATGAATTCCTCTTGCTGGAATGCTGCGGCGAGCGCTGAGCTCCGCATTAACCTTTACATACCGTCTATGGATATGATAGACCAACATTGGTTTCCAGCCACCTCTCGTTGCACGCATGCTCGAATTCCGAGTTAGCTACGCACATGCTGCAGCCTCAGCCGGCTGGATTGACGGACCGATAGGAACCAGGGGGCGGAGCGGGCGTGCCCAGTCATTCAACCAGAGTGAACGAGAGGACCTAATGGGAGCTCTAACCAATCATAGAAAAGGAGGCGGGTTGGACCTTCAGCCTATCGCAGAGAATGAAGGGCGTGGTTAGAGCTTCAACCAATCAGCGAATGAGGAGGCGGGTCAATCTTGTACCGTTCTGGTGCTGGAGCCAGAACTTTGCTTTCCAGACTCAGGGGAGAACACAGAAGGAAAGACAGTAGGTGCAGGAGTATACCATTCGACTTTATAATCCTGCACCACCATTCAATACGATCATGACTGATCACGCAATCTTATTATCCCATTCCCACCTTCTCCCCATAGCCCTTGATCGCTTTAGCTGCAGGTGCCACCCAGCTCCCTCTTGAAGATATCGAATGAACTCGTCCCAACAGTGGGAGAGAATTCCTCAGGTTCACAACCCTCTGAGTGAAGACTTTCTTCATCTCAGTCCTGAATGGCTTACCCCTTATTCTGAGACTGTGAGCACTAGTTCTGGACTTCCCCAAATCAGGAACATTTTTCCCACATCAAGCCTGTCCAGTCCCATTAGAATTTTATGTTTCGATGAAATCTGCAGCCCCCCCAATTCTTCTAAATTCCAGAGAATACAGGCATTCCGCATATGTCAGACCTGCCATTCTGGGAATAAGTCTGGTGAATCTTTGTTGGACTCCCTCAATAGCAAGAATGTCCTTTCTCAGACTAAAAGACCAAAACTGCACTCAATACTCATGCTGTGACGTAGTCAAGGCCTGTATAACTGCAGCAAGACATCCTTTCACCAATACTCAAATCCTATTGCAATGATGGCCAGCATGCTATTAGCTTTGGAGTCATGTATAGACCTTCAACCAGTAAGGAACTGGGACGTGAGATACATCAGGAGATAGAAAAGCTGTGTAGGAAAGGCAAAGTTACAGTGATCATGGAAGATTCCAATACGCAGGTGGACTGGGAAAATCAGGTTGGCAGTGGTTCACAAAAAAGGAATGTGTGGAATGTCTACAAGATGGCTTTTTGGAGCAGCTTGTGATGGAACCCACTAGGGAAAGGCAGTACTGGATATAGTGTTGTGCAATGAGGTAGACTTGAGGGAGATTAAGTTGAAGGAACCCTTAGGAATCAGTGATCATAACATGATTGAATTTACTCTGCAATTTGAGAGAGAGAAGGTAGAAATCAGAGGTAATGCTTTTTCAGCTGAGTAAAGGCAACTACAGACAAACGAGGAAGGAGCTGGATAGAATTGATTGGGAGAGGAGGCTAGCAGGAAGGACAGTGGAACATCAATGGCAGGAGTTTCTGTGAGTACTTCGGGAAACACAACAGAGATTCGTCCCGAAGAAAAAGAAGCATGGTACAAGAAGGATGAAGCTTGACTAAGGAAATCAGGGATAGCATGAAGCCAAAAGAGAAACCAGAGAAAGTGGGAAACCAGAGGAATGGGAAGCTTACAAGGACCATCAAAGGGTAACAAAAAAGAAATAAGGAGGGAGAAGATTAAATATGAGGGCAAGCTAGCCAGTAATATAAAGGAAGACTGAGTTTCTTTAAATATATAAAGGGCAAAAGAGAAGCAAGAGTGGACATTGGGCTGCTGGAAAATGACATAGGAGAGAAAGTATTGGGAAACAAAGAAATGGCTGAGGTACTGAATAATTACTTTGTGTCAATCTTAACTGTGGAAGACACAAGTAATTTCCCAAAAATTCAAGAGAGTGAGAGGGCAGAGCCGAGTATGGTGGCCATCACCAATGAGAAGGTGCTACAAAAATTTAATGGTCTGAAGGTGGATAAATCATTGGACCAGATGGACTACACCCTAGACTTCTAAGGATGATAGCTGAAGAGATAGTGGAGGAGTTAGTGGTAATTTTATAGAAATCACTAGAATCAGAGAGGGTCCAAGAGAACTGGAAAATTGCTAACATAACACCACTGTTTAAAAAGGAAGTAAGGCAGAAAACAGAAAATTACAGACCAATTAGCTTAACCTCAGTCATGGGTAAGATCCTGGAATCCATCATAAAGCATGAGATGTCTGAATACTTGGAAGTGTATGGTAAAATAGGGCAGAGTCAGCAGGGTTTCATCAAGGGTAGGTCATGCCTGACAAATCTGCCAGATTTCTTTGAGGAAGTAACAAGCAGATTAGACTAAGGAGAATCAATGGATGTTGACAACATGGACGTCAAGAAGGCCTTTGACAAGGTGCCACACAGGAGGCTACTGAGTAAGATAAGGGCCCATTGTGTTAAAGGCAAGGTGCTACCCTGAATATACGTTGTCTGGCAGAAAGCAGAGAGTGGGGATAAAAGTGACAAGGTTCAGAAGTTGAAAGCATATACTGCACCATCAAGAGAGGGCAAATGTTGTATGCACTGAGAGCTTGCAGGCACCTGTCATGTGACTGACTAGAAGTCTTAGAGTGTACTGGAAAGTTGAAAATATGTAACACTTGGCTGTAAACTAAATACCTCAGTTGGTTTGATCATAATTTGAATCTAACCAATCAGCCCCAGGATATTAAAACCCAATCATGTTTGAATTTATTGTTTTTGGCAACCTCAGACCAATGAGACGATCCGATGTATGGGATACTAAAAAAAAGCAGACATTTTGGAAAGTTACATAGAGACCAACTGCCATCGACAGAGTAACTGTCAGCAAAATACTCTTTATCAACATTTTCGCATGGAATATTTTGCCGCAAAAGACCAAATACAACCCAGGGAAATCTTCAGCCAAAGGGAGACAGACACTTATGACAGCCACCATGTGGTTTTGAAATTAAGTTGATGTAATGTTAATAACTTATTTTTATTGGAAACTTATTGAGTATTGTTATAGAGTTGGAGGCAAATAGCATGCATTTAAGAGAAAGGAGGCTTAGAGTTGTAAACAGTTGTTTAAAGTTCACTTTTAGAGTTAAAGAATAAACTGATTTTTTTTCTTTAAATGGTGGAATTTGGGAGTTCTCTGTCACTCATACTTTAACAGATTATGATGTGAGGTGAGTTTTCCTGAGTTTTCCCGCCATATCATAACAGTTTGGGAGCTCCAGTCCATGGTTTGGACAGGTTTAGACAGATCCAGTCTGAGATTTGGACAGATTTGAATGGATTTAGAGTGCAAAGATCCCAGCAGATTTAAACACTTGCAAATTACTCTCCAAGACCTTTAAATAAAACATAGGTGAGAAAATTTGTTGAATCTCGGTTACTTATGTTTGGTTAAATTAAAAGTGAGAAAAATGGCTCTTAAGATTGCTAAACAGGTTCTGGAGTTTGAAGGTGATTCTCAAATTTGCCAAGGAAGTTTAGAAAGACAGAAAATGGCCATACTTTTAGAGTTAGCAAATAGGTTAGAATGGGGTCTAAATTGTAAGGAAGTAAGCCAAGTGCTTAGGTGTGTCAGAGAAACAGACAATTGCAGTAGAGTTAGAAAACTTTAAATTACAATTGAGGAAAATGGAGTTAGAAGATAAGCAAAGGGAGAGAGAAAGAGAGAGGGGGGAAAAGAAAGATACAGGAAAAAAGAGAAAAGAGAGAGAAAGGGAAAGGGAGAGAGGAAGAGAGAGAGAGAGAGAAGAAAGAGAAAAGGAGAGAGAATTTGAACTTTAGATGTTGCCACTTAGGAAAGTCAAGTTAACAGGATGGAGAAAAACAAAGGGGGTAGTAAAATATACAAATATGTTAAAACAGTGCCACATTTTGATGAAAAAGATGTCGAAGACTATTTTTATTTCATTTGAAAAATTGGCTAGGCAGATGGAGTGGTCAGAGAACTTGTGGGCAATGCTAGTTGAGACTAAGCTGGTAGGCAGAGCTTGTGAGGTATTTGCAGCGCTGTCAGATGAGGGGTCAAGAGGTTATAATCTTCGAGGAGAAAGTGAGGTCTGCAGATGCTGGAGATCAGAGCTGAAAATGTGTTGCTGGAAAAGCGCAGCAGGTCAGGTAGCATCCAAGGAACAGGAGATTCGACATTTTGGGCATAAGCCCTTCATCAGGAAGAAGGGCTTATGCCCGAAACGTCGAATCTCCTGTTCCTTGGATGCTGCCTGACCTGCTGCGCTTTTCCAGCAACACATTTTCAGGTCAAGAGGTTATGCAGAGGTCAAAGAGGCTCTTTTGAGTGCTTAGGAATTGGTACCAGAAGTATACAGACAGCGGTTCAGAAACATAAAGAAGGAATCAGCTCAGACTTAAGTTGAGTTCGAAAGAATTAAACATAGTTACTTTGATAGATGGTATGGATCTTAAAAATAGATAAGGCCTCTGAGACTCTAAGAGCTTATTCTGCCAGAGGAGTTTAAAAACTCACTTCCAGAGATGATAAGAATTTATGTGGATGAACAGAAAGTTCAAGAAGTGAGAAGAGTGGCCGAACAATATGCATTGGTGTATAAGGCAAAGTTTAGCTTCCAGCAAGAATTTCATCCTGTGAGAGATAGAATTTGGGAGAAGGGGCCTACACTACAAAACAAAGAGTAGAGCTCACTAGTAATAGTTTACCACAGGTTAAAAAAGAAGCCCAAGAGGGTGGAAAGGAGGTGAAAGGCCTCAGGTCACTGTAATGGAGTGGGACATAGAATATTACAGTGCTGTTGGTTTCAGAAGAGCACTGGGAAAAGGTGTTTTGACTGCCAGAAAGTAGGACATGTAAGGTCAGAGTGCTAGTCGTTAAAGAAAGACACCATGGGAAAATATGTGGTAAAAGAAGCTAAATCAGTGGCATTAGTGAAAGTTGTAACAGAAATCCCAAGAAAGATCAAGGAGATGCAGGAGAGTGCACAGCCTCAGCAGGGGCCAAGTTGCAGTTACTGCCTGATCTCTATAAAGACTTCATATCTGTGAGTAAAGTTTATTCAGAAAGAACAGGGGGAGAAGGAAAGTAACCTGTAATTTTGAGATACAGGATCTGACCAGTCTTTGTGGGCGGCATGGTGGCACAGTGCTTAGCACTGCTGCCTCACAGCGCCTGAGACCCGGGTTCAATTCCTGACTTGCACGTTCTCCCCGTGTCTGAGTGGGTTTCCTCCGGGTGCTCCGGTTTCCTCCCACAGTCCAAAGATGTGCGGGCTAGGTGAATTGGCCACGCTAAATTGCCCGTAGTGTTAGGTAAGGGGTAAATGTAGGGGTATGGGCGGGTTGCGCTTCGGCGGGTCGGTGTGGACTTGTTGGGCCGAAGGGCCTGTTTCCACACTGTAAGTAATCTAATCTAATCTAACAGTAAGAGATGAACATATTTCCATTCTTCCTCACCTGTTTCCAGAGAAAGTGGTAATTTGTGGGATAGATGGACAGAAACTTAGCATTCCCCTACGTGAGATGTGGTTGGAGAGCCAACTCAAGATTGGGGAAGTAACAGTGATTGACAGAGTGTCAGTTCCAAGAATACAGTTTGTTCTTGTGGACGATTTAGCAGGATCCAAGGTGGGGGTGACACCCCTTGTTGTGGAGAAGCCAAAGGAAGACCAGGGAACTGAGGAATTAAAAGAAAAATATCCTGGAATTTTCCCCCACCATGTAATAACAAGATCTAACTCTCATAACTCACAGCATGAAGCAAAAACTAAAGAGAAAGATGAAGGAGTTGAGGTTCAGTTAGTGGACATCGTTTAATGTAATGGTGCAGAAAAAACCTGAACAGGCAGAGGGTCAGGCAGAAGTGTTTAGTCTTGAAAGGCTAATGGACTTACAGCAGAAAGATGAGACAGCAAAAGATATTTATGTTGATACATACTCAGAAAAGTAGTCAGAGAATATTCCTGAGGGTTCTTATCTTAAAGATAGAATCCGAAGATGAAATTGGAGACCATGACAGGTTAATGCAGAGGAGAAATGGGCAGAACTGCACCAGACTGTGTTGCCGGTAGCATGCAGACAGGAAGTGTTATGGGTAGCACATGAACTACCTGTAGGAGGTCACCTAGATGTAAGGAAGACTCAGGCTAAGGTACGAAAGCATTTCTATTGGCCTGGAATGCACAAGGATGTGGTTAACTTCTGCCGTACCTATCATATTTGCCAAATGTAGGTAAGCCACAGGCAGGAATAAAACCAGCACCGTTGTTGCCAATTCCCACATTTGAAGAACCTTTTATGTTGGTATGATTGATTATGTAGGTCCCCTCCTGAGAATTAGAAGTGGGAACCAGTGCTTGCTAACCATAATGGATGTGTCTACCAGATTTCCAGAGACAATTCCATTACGGAGTATTAAGGCAAAAAGGGTGGTGGAAGAGTTAGTAGCTTTCTTCACGCAGTATGGGCTTCCCAGAGAGATTCAGTCAAACCAAGGGTCTAATTTTACTGCTATACTATTTAAGGAAGTCATGGATAGCTTAGGCATACAGCACGTAGATGTGAGCAGAAGAGGTATAGTTAGTAATTTTGCAGATGACACCAAAATTGGAATGTAGTGGACAGCGAAGAAGGTTACCTCAGATTACAATGAGATCTTGATCAGATGGATCAATGGGCTGAGAAGTGTCAGATGGCGTTTAATTCAGACAAATGTGAGGTGCTGCATTTTGGGAAAGCAAATCTTACCAGGTCTTTTGCACTTCATGGTAAGGTCCTTGGGAGTTTTGCTGAACAAAGAGACCTTGGAGTGCAGGTTCACAGCTTTTGAAGGTGGATTCACAGGTCGATAGGACAGTAAAGAAGGTTTTTTAGATTCTCTACAGCCAACAAGTCCACACTGCCCCGACAAAGAGAAACCCACCCAAACCTATTCCCCTACCTTATATTTACCCCTGACAAGCACAGCTAACACTGTTGGTAATTTAGCCTGGCCAATTCAACTGACCTGCACATTTTTGGATTGTGGGAGGAAACTCACGCAGACACAGGGAGAATGTGCAAACTCCACACAGACAGGTGGGAATCGAATCCAGGACCTTGGTGCTGTGAGGCAGCAGTGCGAACCACTGAGCGACCGTGCTGCCCATAAGGTGTTTGGTATGCTTTCCTTATTGGTCAGAGTATTGAGTGCAGGGGTTGGGAGGTCATGTTGCGGCTGTACAGGACATTGGTTAGGCCATTGTTGGAATATTGCGTGCAGTTCTGGTCTCCTTCCTATCGGAAAGATGTTGTGAAAATATGAATATGGAGGGTTTGGAGGGAAAAGGGCCAGGTGCTGTCAGATGGAACTAGATTGGTTTGGGATATCTGGTCAGCATGGACGAGTTGGACCAAAGGATCTGACTCTATGACTCTAAGTGTGTATCATTCTGAATCCTAGGGAGCTTTGGCAAGATGGCATCAGACCCTGAAGACCATGTTAAGAGCATACTGTCAGGATTACCCAAATGATTGGGATAAAGGTATCCAATTTGTATTGTTTGCCATTAGAGATGCCCCAACTGAACCTAGTTAGTTTACTCCCTTTGAGTTAGTATTCGAACATGAGATGAGTGGGCTTTTGAAACTAATTAAACAGAAATTGACAGGACTGAAGTTGGAGATCTCACATTTGGATTAAAAATTGGAGGTGAGGGAGAGATTAAATTGGGTAGGTGATTTAGCTAAACAGCACCTGAAAAGGACAGAGCATAGAATGAAGCAGGTGGCAGATAAAAGCTCTGAGACACGGGTATTTTCCCAAGGGGTTAACGTGTTAGTACTGTTACCAGTGATAGGAGATCCCTTCAAAGCCAGGTTTAGTGGTCCCTATCAAATTAAGAAAAAGTTACGTCAGTCTGATAAACCAACACTCCTTTCAAAGTCACACAGGTCCAGAAGGAAGTGGATGCGATGGTCACGAAGATATCATTGAACCGCGTCAGAGCAAGTGGAGTTCACAGATCATGTTAGTTCCTAATCCTAACAGTATGGTCTTCAGGGTCTGATTCCATCCTTCCAAAGCTCCCTAGGATTCAGAATGATACACACTTGATTTAAAGTGCTACATGCCTAAGCTACGAGACACAATTGGTTTAAAGTGCTACATGCCTAAGCTATCCATGACTTCCTTAAATAGTCCAGCTGTAAAATTAGACCCATGCTCTGATTGAATCTCGCTCGGTAAAGATGCTGGATAGGAAAAAAAACTTATTGGTATGCTATGTGAATATGCTGAAACCTTATTAAAATAGGGAGAAGGAACTGGAGAAAGAAGTGTTAGTTACAGCCCCGCAGAGGAATCAAATCCAGATCTTGCGGAGTTTGATGTGCCTCAAAATATGTTAAACAATGAGCAAGTCCTTGAGGAGTGGGATATATAGTGAAGTATCTGTCTGATGAGCAAAGGATGCAGTTGAAAGGTTTGTTGCAGCAATAGGAGAACACATGCAGGAATAAAATGGGAAGGATTGCTGCTATTGTGCATGAGTTGGAAGTAGGGAATGCTGTTCTGATAAACCAACACAGGCTTAATCCTTTAAAGCCACACAGGTTGAGAAGGAAATGGATGCGATGCTCAACAAAGATATCATCGAATCGAGTCAGAGCAAGTGGAGTTCACCGATTGTGTTAGTTCCTAAACCTGACAGGACTCACTGATTTTGTGTGGACTGTTGGAAGGTCAATGCCACAACAAAATCGGACTCATACCCAATACTAAGATTGAAGGACTATATAGAGAAAGTTGGAGCAAGCCAGTTGAATTTAATGCGCGTTTATTGGCAGGTACCTTTATCAAAGAAAGCAAAATAAATTTTTGCATTTGTAACCCCAAATGGATTGTATCAATTCAAAGTGATGCCTTTTGGAATGAAGAACATGCAGGCCACATCCCAAGAACTCATGAATAGAGTTGTGGCTGGGTCATCAAACAGTGCAGTATGGCTGGATGATGTTGTGATCTTCAGTGAGTCATGAAAAGATCACATGGTACAGTTGGCAGAGTTCTTTGAACGATTAAGAGAAGCAAAACTGCTAATAAACTTTTAGAAAACAGAATTCATGAAGTCAGAGGTGATGTTCTTGACACATAATGTGCAGGTTAAGTGAATTAGCTATGGTAAATTGCCCATAGTGTTTAGGGATGTGTAGGTTAGGTGTATTAGTCTGGGTGGATTACTCTTCCGAGGGTCAGTGTGGACTTGTTGGGCCAAAGGGTCTGTTTCCACACTGTAGGGATTCGACATCTATCTATAACATCAGTCATAGAACGCAAAGACAAAGGCCATTAGGGAATTCCCACAAGCAGCCTCAAAGAAAGAGGTGCTTTGATTTTTGGGACTAAGCGGATTCTAACAGACGTTTATTTCAAACTTCAGCAGCGTAGTGCCACTGCTAACGGATTTACTGAAGAACACAAAATTTTGGTGGATAGAACAATGCCAGGAGGCATTTGACAATTTAAGAGCAGTACTAACCACTGCACCAGTTTTAGCTACACCAAAAGTTTTGAAATACTTCAAAGTTACAATCGACGCTCACAACATAGGAGTTGGAGTTGTACTGCTACAGGAAGATGATGATGGAACTGAATAGTCAATTGGTTTCTTTTCAAAGAAACTTAACACCCACCACAGATCAAAAAGGACTTATTGAGTTTGGTAGTGGCCTTACAACATTTTAATGTTTATGTGACAAACAATGTTGGAGACGGTTATGTACACAGATCACAATCCTCCTACATTCTTGGAACAATTTAAAGAAAAGAATGAGACTATTTTATTGGAGTCTTATATTACAGACTTTAATTTACAAATTGTACATGTTATGGGTCGTAAGGTTGTGATAGCAGACACGTTATCATGGATTTAATGGATAAAGTATAGATAAGATTGGACAGATACCAATTTTTTAATGTGTGTGTGTGTGTGTGTGTGTGTGTGTGTGCGCGCAGAAATTAATATGAACTTAGATTAATGCCCAACGTATTTTCTTGTAATGGGGGTTAAGAATTAGAAAAAAGATTAAGCCGTCTTCTCATTATGATGGTTCATCTTTTTCTTAAGGGGGCGGTGTTATTGAAAGTTGAAGGTGTGTACTGTACCTTTAAGAGAGTGAATGCTGTATGCACTGAGAGCTTGCAGGGACCTGTCATGTGACTGACTAGCAGTCTCAGAGTGTACTGGAAAATTGAAAATATGTGACATTTACTGTAAGTTAGGCAGAAAACAACTTCCATTGACAGATTTGGAGATGCCGGTATTGAACTAGGGTGTACAAAGTTAAAAATCACACAACACCAGATTATAGTCTCAACGGGTTTAATTGGAAGCACAATAACTTTCGAAGTGCCATTCCTTCATTAGGTGGTTGTGGAGAACACAATAGTAAGGCACAGAATTTGTAGCAATACTGGCTATAAATTCTGTGCCTTACAATTTTGTCCTCCACAACCACCTGATGAAGGAGCAGCACTCCGAAAGCTAGTGTGCTTCCAATTAAACCTGTTGGACAATAACCTGGTGTTGTGTGATTTTTAACTCCATTGACAGAGCAAAACACTCACTATCAAAGGTATCTTTTTCATATGAAACATCTTTGCAGCAAAAGACCAAAGATGACCCAGGAAAATCTTCAGCCAGAGGGAGACAGATACCAGTGACAGTCACTGTGGTGGTTTTGAAATTAAGTTGATGTAATTTTAATAAACTTTTCAATTGGAACTGTATATGGTTATAGAATTGGAGGCAGATAACAGGCATTTAAGAGAAAGGAGGTTTAGAGTTATAAATAGTTGTTCAATATTTACTTTTAGAGTTAAAGAATAAATTGAATTTTTTCTGTAAATAGTGGAATTCGGGAGTTCCCGATGAGGTGAGCTTTTCTGGGTGTTTGGTTTCATTAGCATTAGGGTTCACCACCGTGTCATAACATGATGTTAGAGGCAAGGTGCAAGCATGGACAGAGGCTTGGTCGTCTGGCAGAAAGCAGAGAATGGGGAGAAAAGGGTCCTTTTCGGAATAGCAGCTGGTGACAAATGGTGTTCTGCAAGGCTCATGTTGGGGTCACAACTTTCACTTTATACATTAACGATCTCAATGAAGGAACTGAGGGCATTCTGGCTAAGTTTGCAGATGATACAAAGATATATAGAGGGACAAGTAGCATTGAGGATGGGAGGCTGCAGAAGGATCTAGACAGGTGAGATGAGTGGGTAAAGAGGTGGCAGATGGAGTACGACGTGGTAAAGCAAGGTCATTCACCTTGGTAGGAGGAATAGAGGCACAGACTTTTGTTTTAAATGCACCTCATATGTTAAGCTGTTCATTCTGTGACCATTCTTGTGCATCTCCTCTGAACACGCTCCAGGGCCAGTACATCCTTCCTGAAATATGGGGCACAAAACTGCAGACATTGGGAGGTCATGTTGCGGGTGTACAGGACATTGGTTAGGCCACTGTTGGAATATTGCGTGTAATTCTGGTCTCCTTCCAGATGTTGTAAAATTTGACAGGGTTCAGAAAAGATTTACAAGGATGTTGCCAGGTTTGGGGGATCTGAGCTACAGGGAGAGGCTGAACAGGCTGGGGCTGTTTTCCCTGGAGCGTCAGAGGCTGAGGGGTGACCTTATAGAGGTTTACAAAATTATGACGTGCATGGATAGGATAAATAGGCAAAGTCTTTCCCTTAAAGTCGGGGAGTCCAGAACTAGAGGGCATAGGTTTAGGGTGAGAGGGGAAAGATATAAAAGAGACCTACAAGGCAACTTTTTCACGCAGAGGGTGGTACGTGTATGGAATGAGCTGCCAGAGGAAGTGGTGGAGGCTGTTACAATTGCAACATTTAAGAGGCATTTGGATGGGTATATGAATAGGAAGGGTTTGGAGGGTTATGGGTCGGGTGCTGGCAGGTGGGACTAGATTGGGTTGGAATATCTGGCCGGCATGGATGGGTTGGACCGAAGGGTCTGTTTCCATGCTGTACCTCTCCATGACTCTATGACTCTATAAAAGCAGGGATGTACTTCTGAGGCTCTGTAAGCCTCTGGTCAGGCCACATAGAGTCATAGAGATGTACAGCATGGAAACACACCCTTTGGTCCAACCCGTCCATACTGATCAGATATCCCAACCTAATCTAGTCCCACCTGCCAGCACTCGGCCCATATCCCTACAAACCCTTCCTATTCATATACCCATCCAAATGCCTCTTAAATGTTGCAATTGTACCAGCCTCCACCACTTCCTTTGGCAGCTCATTCCATACCCACACCATCCTCTGCGTGAAAAAATTGCCCCGAAAAAATTACCCACACATCTTTCCCCTCTCACCCTCAACCTATGCCCTCTAGTTCTGGACTCTCCGACCCCCAGGGAAAAGACTTTGCCTATTTACCTTATCCATGCCCCTCATAATTTTGTAACCCTCTATAAGATCACCCCTCAGCCTCCGACGCTCCAGGGAAAACAGCCCCGGCCTGTTCAGCCTCTCCATTTAGCTCAAATCCTCCAACCCTGGCAACATCCTTGTAAATCTTTTCTGAACCCTTTCAAGTTTCACAACATATTTCCGATAGGAAGGAGACCAGAATTGCACGCAATATTCCAACAGTGGTCTAACCAATGTCCTGTACAGCCACAACATGACCTCCCAATGTCTGCAGTTTTGTGCCCCATATCTCAAGAAGGATGTACTGGCCCTGGAGCGTGTTCAGAGGAGATGCACAAGAACGATCACAGGAATGAAAAGCTTAACATATGAGGTACATTTGAGGATTCTGGGTCTATACTTGATGGAGTTTAGAAGGATGCAGGATGATCTAATTGTGAAGATGTTTCCACTGGTAGGAGAGACGAGAACTCGAAGGCACAGCCTTAGAATAAAAGGAAGACATTTCAGTACAGAGATAAGGAGAAACTGTTTTAGCTAGAGAGTGGTAAAAGTATGGAATTCAATGTCACAGAAGGCTGTGGAGGCCAGGTCATTGAGTATATATAAGACAGAGATAGATAGGTTATTGATTGTAAAGGAAATCAAGATTAAGGAGAGAAAATGAGAGAATGCGGTTGAGAAACCAGTCAGCCATGATTGAATGGCGGAGCAGACTCAATGGGCTGAATGGTCTAATTTCTGCTCCGATGTCTTATGGTCTTTCCTCAGTCTGCTGAACCTGCAGGCCAACCTTCAGCGATTGTTCCACCATTACACCCAGGTCTCGTTGCACTTCACCTTTTCATAAACTGCCACCATTCAGATAATAATCTGCCTTCCTGTTTTTAACCACCAAAGTGGAAAGCCTCACATATATCCACATTGTATTGCATTTGCCCACTCAGCCAAGTTACCCTGCAGCCCCTCAGCATCCTCTTCACAGCACACAATGTCACCCAGCTCAGTGTCATCTTCAAATTTGGAGATATTGCATTCAATTCCTTCTTCCAACTCATTAATGCATATTGTGAATAGCTAAGTTCCAGCAGTGAGCCCTGCAATCCCTTACTTGTTGCTGCATGCCACACTGAAAAGGACCTGACACAGGAATTGTACAAAACAGGTATGTGCCCTTCGGCCCATGATGTTCTGTCAAATTAAAACTAATCCTTTCTGCCTGCCCTTCGTCAATATCCCTCCATCCCTTGCATATTCGTGTGCTTATCTGTAAATTACTTAAATGCCCATATAATCTCTGCCTCCCTCACCACCCCGGCAGCGTATTCCAGACTCCTACTACTCTCAGTTTAAGAAATTTGTTCATCACTTCTCCTTTGATCTTTCCTCCTCTCACCTTAAATGTTTGTCGCCTAGTTTTAGACATTTCAGCTCCAGGAAGATTTTGATTGTTACACCTATCGTGAATCTCATTATTTTATACTTTTCTAACAAGTCTCCCCATAGCCTCCGCCTCTTCAGAGAAAACAACTTGAGTTTTTTCTAGCGTCTCCTTTTCGCCCATGTCTTCTAATCCAGGGAACATCCTGGTAAACCTCTTCTGCACCGTCTCCAGAGCCTCCGCCTCCTTCCTGTAATGTGGAGACCTGAATTGAATGCAGTACTCTTTAAGTGTGGCCGATCCAAAGTCTTATAAAGCTGCACCTTGACATCCCAACTCTTGTACTCAATGACCTGACCAATAAAGGCAAGCATGCGATACATTGTCTTGACCACTATCTATCTACTTGTGTGGCCACTTTCAGGAAGCTCTGGACTTAAACCCCAAGAGCCCTCTGTGCATCAATGCTGTTCAGGGTCCTGCCTTTAACTGTGTACTCTTCCTTAACATTTGCTCTCCCAAACTGCAGCACTTCACATTTAACCGGATGAAACTCCATCTGTTATTTCTTCACCCACAACTGATCCATATCCACTGTTTCCTTTGACAACATTCTACACTATCCACACTTCACCATTCTTTGCAACATCTGCAAATTAACTAATTCACCAACTACATTTTCATCCAAGTCATTTATATATAAGCAGAGGCCCCAGTATGGAGCCTGCAGAACACCACTCATCACGGAACTTCAGCCGGAAAAATACAATTACCCTCTGCTTTCTATGGGCAATTCTGAATCCATGCGGCCACTGTGGATCCCATGCATCTTAATCTCCTGGATGAGTCTATCATGAGGGATCTTGTCCAAACCTTACTAAATTTCATGTAGACAACGTTCACTGTACTACCCTCATCAATCACCTTTGTCACTTAATCAAAACATTCAATCAAGTTACTGAGACATGACAAAGCTATGCTGACTGTTCCTAATTAGGCCATACTTTTCCAAATACACATAAGTCCTAGCTCTAAGAATTCTCTCCAGAAGCTTAGTTTCCTGGATTATCTCTCTTTCTCTTCTTGAGCAGGGAAACATTAGCTACTCGTCAGTCCTCTGGGGACTTCTCCAGTGGCTAATGGGGATACAAAGATATTGGTCAAGAACCAAGCAATCTTCTCCCTTGCCTCTCTCAATAACCTGGAGTAGAAACCATCGGGCTCTCGGGGCTTATCCACCTCAATGCTCAAGGATCCCAACACCACTCCTTTTCTGATTTCAAAATGCCCTAGCAAATTAGCACGCTCCATACTAATCCCAGTATTCTCCACATCCTTCTCCTGTGTGAATACCCATGCAAAGTAGTCATTTAGGATCTCACCCACATCCTCTGACTCCAATCAAAGTTTCCTCCTTTATCCTGATGAAGGGCTTATGCCCGAAATGTCAAATTTCCTGTTCCTTGGATGCTGCCTGATCTGCTGTGCTTTTCCAGCAACACATTTTCAGCTCTGATCTCCAGCATCTGCAGACCTCACTTTCTCCTCCTTTATCCTTGAGCGCACCAACCTTCTCCCTAGTTACCCTCTTATTTTTAATGTATGTATAGAATGCCTTGGGATTTTCTTCAACCTTACTTTCCATGGTCAGTTCATGGTCCCTCCTTGCTCTTCTAATTCCCTGCTTGAGTTCTTTGCTGTTTTCTTTATATTCCTCACAAGCTTCCTATACCTTACATATGCTTGGTCTTTCATTTTGACTAAATTCACAACCTCCTTAATTATCCAAGGATCCCTTACTGTTTCATGAAACCCTCTGGCATGAACTTAATACTATCTAAGCCTCATGTTCTAAAGAAGGGCAACTTTCTTGCACTCTTTTGACAACACAATCAATAGCAAGTATTTCCAGATTATCAATTCCAAGCGGATACCACAGCAAAATCTAATAGGGTCCTCCATTCACTAGCACCTCAATATAATGATCTTTCACTGCGAGGTAAAAGGATTGTCCGTTGGGTTTGTGCAAAAAGATTTCCAAGATTAGTATCAACGTAAAGGTGTCACTGGTTTGAGTACCTCACCTGAGGAAGGAAAGACTGGGGAGCAGTCCAAATGTACCCCATTGATTCCTGGATTATATTATGAGCAGAGGCTGCAGATGTCAATCTTGGATTCATTACGGCACAGAAAGAAGTAATTTGGCTTGTTTCATCAATGCCAACTCTCTATAAAGGAATGTAGTCTCTCTAATTCCACTACACCCTCCCCAAAGCATTGCAAGCTTATTTCCCTTACATGTTTATCTACTTTCCTTTCCTTAAGTCATTGATAATCTTCATTTCCATCCATAAAGAGAGAGTTCTGGGTAATACCATCAGGCTTATGCCCAAAACATCAATTCTCCTGGTCCTCAGATGCTGCTGGCTTACCGTGCTTTTCCAGCACCACACTCTCAACTTCGTAAATGGTTGGGTCTAAAACACTACCCAACCTTGTAGTTAAGTGACGGGACTGAAGCCATGGGTAGCAAAAGATGGATAGAAAACTACGTTAAGGGGTTTACAAACAAATTTTGATAGATTTGATGAATAGGCAAAATATCTTGCAGATGGAGTCATGCATTTCATCAGGAAGAATAAATAAAAGCGGAATACTACTTTTAGGTGAAAATGACTGCAGAATTCTGAAGTACAGTGGAATTTAAAACATGAGTCAGAGTTAGTTTGCAGATGCAGCATGCAATCAAGAAAGCTATTGGGCAGCTATACTTTATTATGACAGGAATTGAACATAAATATAAGGATGTTCTGCTTCATTTGTGCAGGGAATTGGTGAGTTTCGCATCTCAAATATTATATGTGGTTTTCATCATCTCCTTTCAGAAAGGGTGTAAACTAATTTGAGTTGTTCAGAGGTGGTTTACAAGATTGGTGTCTGGAAAAGGTGACTGTGACAGTGAACCCGAGAAGCACCTTCTGGGGAGGAGATTTGGGTTAAAAGCAAGGTGATCATCGGGAATGAATTAACTTTTCAAACTTAGATAAGGAAGGAATATGCAGGATGCAGTAAGTTATATTTTCCACCATCCAGTATATTCACACCATCCAGTATAATGTGTTCTGAATGTCTAACATGGATATAAAATACGTTTTGTACAACTATATTCTCCTTGAGCAGTCGGTGAAGATTGAGGATGACTTTCTTCCACTCCGGGGTCGTGGGTTGAGATTATTAAGTAGTGCAAGGTTAATCAATAGTTCACAAGCACTGGGTGCAATGCTTGGGATTTTCACATGCTTTTTCCATTCTTAAATGTTGATTTTCCATCTGAGCCTGTTTGAGATGCTCAGAACTACTGACTTCTTCACAGCTGCTACTACTGCAAAGTGGATAGTACTGAGTGAATGGGGATATTGTACTTTTTGTTTCAGGGAAAATGTGGAAACATACTAAATGTATTTCTCGGTCAATCTGGAAATCTCTTTCCATGAGGATGCTCATTCAGATTAGGGAGCTTGTTTTGGAGTTTCTATGTTAGACATGCAGATGATGTGAACTGCCCAATGCAGCTGATTGAACTGAGGCACTGGCTATGATCAAATTCTTCAGCTTGATCTGCACTTTTTATAACTTTTTATAAGGGTGAGGTACGAAGCGAAACAGATACCAATACCAAATCAATAAGCCACAAGAATAAAAATAGATAGAATATCGTGACAATGAATGATAAAATGCAATCAATGCTGGATTGAAAAACTGCTTCCCAAATCCCTTTTAATATCTCAGAATCGGTGTCATCTAAAAGTAATGTTTTTTGGTGGGGGCTGAGAATTGCTAAAGTGGAAGCAGATGGTGTATTAATAACATGTTCGTAATGTACTTGGAGCTTGATTATTAATGCAATTACACCCAGTTTATTCATCTTTTATAAGCAGCAAATGAGTGTAACAGGATCCTGATTATTCATGTTGTAGGGCTCTGATTATTAATTGTAATAAATTTGTTTCTCTAAATATTAGTGGCAATTATTGGTGAAACATCTCCCAGTTATTGAAAGAAGAAATAATTGATTATGGATGAAACAGAAACTGTGTAAATAATTAAATACGGCTTCATCATAAACCCACAAAATTGAATCTTAAGACCAAGGTTGCTATTTGGCCCATTGCACTGGTACTGTCTCTGAAAATCTCTCATTCCCCTCCTTTTTCTTCAATGGCCTATGCCATTGAAGTCCCCAGGTTCTAAACCGAACAACCAGGGAAGACATCCAAGCTACATCCACCCTGTAAGAACCTTCCAAGTTTCAATGAGATCATCACTCATTCTCCAAATGTTATAAGTTCATAAGATATAGAACCAGATTAGGATGTTCGGCCCATTGAGTCTGCTCTGCCATTTAATTAAGGCTGATATGCTCCTCACCCCCATCTTCCTGCCTTCTCTCCATATCCCTTCAACTCAGTACCAATTAAAAATCTGTCTAACTCCTCAAATTTACTCACTGGACCAGCACCAACTGGACATTGGGGTAGCAAATTCCACAGATTCATAACCCTTTGGGAGAAGTAATTTCTCCTCAGCTCTGTTTTAAGTTTGCCACCCCTTATCCTAAGAGTATGATCTCTCATCTTAGATTGCCCCACAACAGGAAGCATCCGTTCCACGTCTATTCTATCCACACCTTTTATCATCTTGAATACTTCAATTTGATCTTCCCTCGTTTTTTCTAAATTCCAGAGAGTATAGGCCTAAACTTTTCAATCTCTCTTCACATGACAAGCCCTTCATCTCTGAGATCAATCTAGTGCACCTCATCTGAACTGCCTCCAATGCCACTACATCTTCCTGCAAATAACGGGACCAAAACTGTGCGCGATATTCCAGGTGCAGTCCCACCAATACCTTGTATCGTTGCAACAATACTTTCTTATCTTTATATTCTATTCCTTTAGCTGTAAAAGCCAATGATCCATTTGGTTTCTTTATTATCTGCTGTACCTGCATGCTAGTTTTCTGTGACTCATGAACAACGACACCCAGATCTGTCGGCAAAGGAGCACCCCGAAGACTCTCCCCATTGAAATAATAGGTCGCCTTCCCACTTTTTCAACCCAAATGCATGACCACGCCATCTGTTAAAACTCCATCTGCCATATTTTGGCCCAGACTCCTAACCTATTTATATATCCATCTGTAAGGATCTTATTTCCTCATTACAATTTACTGTCCTCCCTATTTCTGTGTTGTCCACAAATTTGGCTATACCGCCTTCCATCCATGTATCGAAATCACGACTGTAGATTGTAAATAGCGGGGGTCCAAGGACCAAACCCTGTGGCACCCCACTACTTACATCTTGTCATCCAGAAAAAAAAACATTTATCCTCGCTCTCTGTCTTCTGTCCTATCCATGCTAATAAACTGCCTCAAATCCCGTATGATCCAACTTTGTGAATTAACCTTTTGTGCAGCGCCTTAATCAAACACCTTCCAGAAATCCAGATAAATTACATCTACAGTATCCCCATAATCCACTTTGCTTGTTACATCTTTGAAAATCTCTAACAAATTAGTCAAACATGATCTGACCTTCATAAAACCATGCTGACTCTGATGGATGGACTCATGATCCCAAACTATGGTAATACTGCACAAGTTAGATCTCTGAATAAAACCTGGCTTGATATGTCATGTGTTTTGTTTTTGTAATTAACTTAGGATGATAGTTAATTATTGGATATATTCGCATGAGACTGCCAAAGTTCTTTTAATAAAACAACACAAGTTCATTGCACAAAATAAAAAAAGGCTCTGTATGGATATAACAATTTTGAAAGGCTTTAACACAAACAGCAATTTTCCCAGCAACATCCTGTTCAAATACTCAATTTCAGTGAAGTAACACGCCTTCATTTTTTAAAAAAATCTATTCATGGGATTTAGGTGTTGCTGGCTTGGCCAGTATTTATTGCATAACCTTAACTGCCCGGGAGAAGGTGATAGTGAGATGCCTTCCTGAATGTTTACACTCATCAGGATGTTGGGGCACCCACATTGCCATTCTATAACATCAAATATGATTGAACATTCCACAATATTAATGTCACTATTCAACAAAGGCTCCTTAACAGCAAAGGTTATTAAATACTTCCTCTTTACAGACAACTAAACCTAAAACGAACTGATACCTACTTGGCCCTTCAATGTTCTACTTCAGAAATGTTCAGCACAAATGCCGAATTCCATCCTCCACAGCATGTATGTTGGCTAGGTTCACCCAGTTTATATGAGCATTCAAGTCACCCATTATTACTGTATCACCCATATCAGTTTTATGATTTATATTCATAATGAATTATTTGGGATATGAAGTAGATTCAGCAAACTTGGATTTTAATGCCAAGTCCAAAAAATTATCTTTACATGTTGCATTAGCACCTTAAGCTGGGCTGGATGTTATAACAGGTTTGTGACTGCGATGTGATTAACAGCAAATTACAACTCCTTAAATCACCGATGAACTTGCTGTTGTCTCAGCACCTATGTAATGAGATGGGATTTCTGAATGAATCCTTTCCCACATTCAGTGCAGATGAATGGTCTCTCTCCAGTGTGAACTTGGTGCTGTACTGGTTCAGATGATATCTGAACCCAGTCCTGTAAAGAGTGGGAAGTTGAGCAGTCTCTCATTGGTGTGAACACTGTTGGTGTAGCATCTGTTCCCCAGAACTTCTGAAGCACTTCCCACAGTCTGGGCATTTAAAAGGCCTCTCATCAGAGTGAATGCGTTGATGGCGTATCAGATCCCAGGATCTTACATAACACTTCCCACAGTCTGTACATTTAAAAGGTCTCTCCCCAGTGTGAACTCGCTGATGTGTTATGAGGTGGATTTTCTGAGTAAACCCCTTCCCGCACTCAGAGCAGCTGAATGGTCTCTCTCCAGTGTGAGTGCGTTGGTGTGCAGTGAGACGAGATGACCACTTGAACCCAATCCCACAGTGAGAGCACTTGAATGGTCTATTGCCTGTGTGAACACGTTGGTGTAACTTCAGTTCTCCAGAGCTTTTATAACACTTCACACAGTCAGGACATTTGAAGGGTCTCTCCTCAGTGTGAATTCGCTGGTGTGCCTTGAGGTGGGATGACTCACGAAATCTTTTCCCACACTCAGTACAGGTGAATGGCCTCTCCCCAGAATGAACTCGCTGGTGTGTCAACAGGGTGGAAAACCGAATGAATACCTGTCCACATTCCGAGCAGATGAATGATCTCTCCCCAGTGTGAAGTCGCTGGTGTATCGTGAGTTGGGATGATCGTTTGAACCCATTCCCACAGTGACGGCACCTGAACGGTCTCTCATCAGTGTGAACTCGTTGATGGACAATCAGCTCCCTGGAACCTTTAAAGCACTTCTCACATTCGGAACATTTAAAAGGTCTCTCCTCAGTGTGAACGCGCTGGTGGGATTGCAGGTAGCTAGAACTTTTAAAGCACTTCTTGCAGTTTGGACATTTAAAAGGTCTCTCCTCACTGTGAACCTGCTGGTGTGCCTTGAGGTGATATGACTGAGTGAATCCACTTCCACATTCAGAGCAGATGAATGGCCTCTCCCCAGTGTGAATGCGCTGGTGGACAGTGAGTTGAGATGACCACTTAAAGCCAGTCCCACAATCAGAGCACCTGAACCGTCTGTCCTCAGTGTGAACACGCCGATGAGACATTAGCTCACTGGAACTTTTAAAGCACTTCCCACAGTCTGGACATTTAAAAGGCCTTTCCTCAGTGTGAACTCGCTGGTGTGTCAGCAGAGTGGAAAGCTGAGTGAATCCCTTTCCACACTTGAAGCAGATGAATGGCCTCTCCCCAGTGTGAATACGTTGGTGAATCTTCAGTGCAGAGCGGTGACTGAATCCTTTCTCACAGTCCCTGCATTTCCATGGTTTCTCCCCAGTGTGAATGCATTTGTGGTTCTCAAGGCCAGTTGATTGACTAAAGCCTTTTTTGCACACAGAACACAAGTATTTGTTCTTCCCAGTGTGAACAGTGCTTTGCCCTTCCATATTTAAAATCCGTTGATATTCTGGTTGTGATAAACTGGGTGACTCCATTAGGACATAACGTGATGTTTAGTTTCAGGTTCCTGACTTCAAATCATTCTCTTCGCAAACCCTGTGAAATCAATTTAAAACAGAAGAAATGAATGAGAAAGACGATACAAAAACAGAGAAAGATTGGAAAATTGTACTGAGCGAATCTGGCAATTTGCAGGCTGGCCCTTGGGAAAAATTACCATGAGTGATGATGGATTGTCATGGAAGCGTAGCTATGGCTAAAATTAATATCAATCAGGGAGGCAACCTGGTCTAAGCCAACACAAGACTGTGGAACCTATATGAATCAGATGGTGAGAGAAAAGAAAGAGACTGAGGAGGAATTAGGAGAGGCAGGGGACAAAGGAGAGGGATTTTATAGATGTGCAACTTGTGTAGAAATTTAACAGGATGTCCAAATCCTCAATCTCCACCTTAAATGATCAGAGTTGCGGATCGATGTGAAGATTCTGAACGCTTTGACGTCCAGCGTTAGAGGAACAAAGACTTTCGACTGAAGGATGGAAGTCGATGCCTTTCAGTCCATTCAGTTACAATCTCCATTTCTCAGCCATTGACTGAATCTCCGTACGGAACTTCGGTGTCACACTTCATCCCCAACGGAGTTTCCAAACCACATGTTCACACCATCAGTAAAACCGTATATTTCTACCTCAGTTCCATTACCCGACTCCGTCCCATCTCAGCTTCTAAAACTCTCCAAGGTGGCGTCCGTAAACCTGGGCCTCTTCCCGGGATAAAGACACAGATCTCCTAACACGGGGCCCGGTTGGTCTCAATTAGGGTTTGCGAAATAACACGGAGGTCTTTACGAATTCTCTCCACACATTCCCCTTTCTCTCGGCCGGCCGCAGCCGTTGGAGAAAATGGTCGCGAGCCTTCCAGAGCTTTGAACAAAATGACACTGCGCATGCTCCGCTACAATCCACACTGCGCATGTCAGCAGACCGGTTGTTGAGTGAATGAAATACATTGACGTCTTCAAGGAATGTGGAGTGTCAGGAGCATCACTGTAGGGACTTGAAACTGTCTTACTCGATTTCTGTACATTAATTGGAAAATAGATTACTTATCGAATCTCCACCTCAATTATTTCTTAAAGTCTCTCATAAA
The DNA here is from genome assembly GCF_020745735.1 of Hemiscyllium ocellatum. NCBI lineage: Eukaryota > Metazoa > Chordata > Chondrichthyes > Orectolobiformes > Hemiscylliidae > Hemiscyllium > Hemiscyllium ocellatum. The sequence continues at coordinate 14,497,630 of NC_083446.1, forward strand.
TGTCTTAAGAGATATTTAATGCCCCGCTATCAAGTGGCAGTTTGTAAAACCGTTCATTCCCTTTCCTGATCGGTGCACGCCCCCTCAAGCCTCTAGCCCCGCCTCCCATTCACACTGATTGGTTGGCCGCGCCCGCTCGGCCCTTTATGACCGCCCCACCCCCACTCGTCCTGAGCAAGTTACTGCAGCTGCTGCAATCTGTCCTGAGCGAAGGAGACAGAGTAAGTTATTGCTTGGATTCGAGATGACTTCATCTGAGCTGACGTGAGGTATGGAGATGGCAGCATTTATGCAGCGGTGGGGATGAGTGGGGAGAGAGGTGTGTGTGTGTGTGTGTGTGTGTGTGTGTGTGTGTGTGTGTGTGTGAGAGAGTGAGTGAGTGTCTCTGCTGAAAGTGTAGATTAGTAATTGGAATGTGAGGATGGCGTGTCTAACTGCCAAACTGGAACGAACAGATGGCCCACTAGGGTGGGGGAGAGAAGAGAACACATGATGATGGAGAATCTAACAAGTAAAGCTAAAACAACGGGAAGCAATGGGAATGGATTCACAATTTGAAGATGTTGAACTCAATACTGAGTGCAGAGTCTGAAGTTTGTGCTGTAATTCAACTGGAGCATTGCAGCATGCCAAAAACAGACAAGCTGTTTTAAAATGACCGGTTACAGAAAGGTCAGGGTCATGGACCGGAGGTATTCTGCAAATTGGTCACTTCACCTGCATTTGATTTTTCCAACGTAGAGTAGGCCACACTGGGTGCAGCAAATGCAGTACACTAGATTGGAGGTGGCACAGGTGAAGTGCTGCTTCACTTGGAAAGATTGCTTAGGCCTTTGGAAGGTGAAAGCAGGGAGGTGGTGAAGGGGCGGCTGTTGCACCTCCTGCGGTTATGTGGAAAGGTGCTGTGGGAAAGGGGGTGGTGGTGGTTTGGATCAAGGAATGGATGAAGGTGTCCCCAAGGGAACAGTCCCTGTGAAATGCAGATGGGGGAGTGAGGTGAAGATGTATTTAGTGGTGGCATTCTGTTGGAGTTGTTTGAAATGGCAGAGAATGATCCTTTGAATGTGGATGAAAAGTGAGGACAATGGGGACCCAATCACGCTGTTGAGTGACGGGAAGGAGGAAGGGCAGAAGCACAGCTGAACAGTTTCTCCTCTAATTCATCTCACTTCTGCCAAGTCAAAAGGAGTGGTGTAGGTCCCAGTTTTGCATGCCTCTTTATGGGGTGTGTGGAACTATTCTTCCAGTCAAGAGTGTGCTTTTGCCTGAAACGTCGATTTTTTTTCCTGCTCCTCGGATGCTGCCTGACCTGCTGTGCTTTTCCAGCACCACACTCCACTCTGATCTCCCACATCCGTAGCCCTCACTAGTCCTATTCTTATTCCAGTCTTACACAGGCACCCTATCAATGGTACATCGGCTGTTTTTGTGCAGCTTCATGCTCCCGTTTGGACCTTAAAACATTTTGTTAATTTTGCCTCCAATTTCCACTCCTCTAAAACTATCACATGGTTCATCTCCCAAGACTTCCCTTCCTTTCCTTAACCTTTGTCTCCATTTTGGGGAATAAACTGCAATCCACTACAAAGTCATTGATCCTATAGCTACCTTCATTACTGCTCTTGACACCCCATGTCCTGCAAGGATTCCATCCCATTCTCCCAGCTCCTCTGACTGCATTGTACCTATTCGGATAATGCCACCTTCCAAAGTAGCACTGCTGACATGGCTTCCTGTTCCATAACCATGATTTCCCACCCTATGTGGTTGGCAGGGCCCTCAACCGCATCTGATCTATCACCCATGCTTCTGCCTTGCCCCTTCCCATCACTTACAAGAGTGTCATCAGTTCCACCTTGTCTCAATTTTCATCCCACCAGCCCCCGATTCAAAGGATCATTCTCCGCCATTTCAGACAACTCCAGCAGAATGCCAACATACCTTCCCCTCACTCCCCTGTATGCATTGCATATGGACTGTTCCCTCCAGGACATCCCAGTCCATTGCTCGACTACCAACACCATCTCTCTTTCCCATGGTTAAAAATCAGACTATAACCTGGTGTTGTATAACAGGTTTAAACCTGTTGGACTATAGCCTGGTGTTGAGAGATTAACATTGTACACCCCAGTCCAACACCAGCATCTCCAAATCATCATCTCTTTCCCGTGGCACCTTCTCATGTTGCACCTTCTGCAATTACACTTGCCCCTTCACCTCCTCCCTGTTCCAAGGGTCTAAACAATCTTTCCAGGCGAAGCAGCATTTCACCTGTACTGTACCTCCTGTAATCTGGTGTATTGCATTCACTGCACCCAATGTGGCCTACTTTACTTGGGAGAAACCAAACGCAGGCTGGGTGACCACTTTGCAGAACACCTCTGTTCCGTGCGCAATCATGACCCTGACCTTGCCATAGCCAGGCATTTTAATGTTGCATATTGCTCACGTGCCCACTTGTCTGTCCTTGGCATTCTTTATACCGCTAAGGCCAAATGCCAGCTTGCAGACACCTCCTCCTATTGTCCCCTTGACCATGACCCCACCTCCCACCACCAAACCATCATCTCCCAGACCATCCATGATCTCATCACCTCAGGGGATCTCCCATCCACCGCCTCCAACCTCATAGTCCCACAACCCCGCACCGCCCGTTTCTACCTCCTGTCCAAAATCCACAAACCTGACTGCTCCGGCCGACCCATTGTCTCAGCCTGCTCCTGCCCCACCGAACTCGTCTCCGCGTACCTCAACACAGTTCTGTCCCCTTTAGTCCAAGAACTCCCCACCTACGTTCGGGACACCACCCACGCCCTCCACCTCCTCCAGGATTTTCGCTTCCCCGGTCCCCAACGCCTTATCTTCACGATGGATATCCAGGCCCTGTACACCTCCATCCCCCATCACTAAGGACTCAAAGCCCTCCGCTTCTCCCTTTCCCGCCGTACCAACCAGTACCCTTCCACCGACACCCTCGTTCGACTGACTGAACTGGTCCTCACCCTGAACAACTTCTCTTTCCAATCCTCCCACTTCCTCCAAACTAAAGGAGTTGCCATGGGCACCCGCATGGGCCCCAGCTATGCCTGCCTCTTCGTAGGATATGTGGAACAGTCCATCTTCCGCAACTACACTGGCACCACCCCCCACCTCTTTCCTCCGCTACATCGATGACTGTATCGGCGCTGCCTCGTGCTCCCACGAGGAGGTTGAACAGTTCATCCACTTTACCAACACCTTCCACCCCGACCTCAAATTCACCTGGACTGTCTCAGACTCCTCCCTCCCCTTCCTAGACCTTTCCATCTCTATCTCGGGCGACCGAATCAACACAGACATCTACTATAAACCGACTGACTCCCACAGCTACCTAGACTACACCTCCTCCCACCCTGCCCCCTGTAAAAACGCTATCCCAGATTCCCAATTCCTTCGTCTCCACCGTATCTGCTCCCAGGAGGACCAGTTCCAATACCGTACAGCCCAGATGGCCTCCTTCTTCAAAGACCGCAGATTCCCCCCAGACGTGATCGACGATCCCTCCACCGCATCTCCTCCACTTCCCACTCCTCTGCCCTTGAGCCCTGCCCCTCCAACTGCCACCAGGACAGAACCCCACTGGTTCTCACCTACCATCCCACCAACCTCTGTATACAGCGTATCATCCGCTGTCATTTCCGCCACCTCCAAACGGACCCCACCACCAGGGATATATTTCCCTCCCCTCCCCTATCAGCGTTCCGAAAAGACCACTCCCTCCGTGACTCCCTCATCAGGTCCACACCCCAACCAACCCAACCTCCACTCCCGGCACCTTCCCCTGCAACCGCAGGAAATGCAAATCTTGCGCCCACACCTCCTCTCTTACCTCTCTCCAAGGCCCCAAGGGATCCTTCCATATCCGCCACAAATTCACCTGCATCTCCACACACATCATCTATTGCATCCGCTGCACCCGATGTGGCCTCCTCTATATTGGTGAGACAGGCTGCCTACTTGCGGAACGCTTCAGGGAACACCTTTGGGACGCCTGGACCAACCAACCCAACCACCCTGTGGCTCAACACTTCAACTCCCCATCCCACTCCACCAACGACATGCAGGTCCTTGGACTCCTCCATCGCCAGAACATAACAACAGGATGGTTGGAGGAGGAGCGCCTCATCTTCCACCTGGGAACCCTCCAACCACAAGGGATGAACTCAGATTTCTCCAGTTTCCTCATTTCCCCTCCCTCCACCTTGTCTCAGTCGATTCCCTCGAACTCAGCACCACCCTCCTAACCTGCAATCCTCTTCCTGACCTCTCTGCCCCCACCCCACTCCGGCCTATCACCCTCACCTTGACCTCCTTCCGCCTATCACATCTCCATCGCCCCTCCTCCCTACCTTTTTATCTTAGCCTGCTGGACACACTTTCCTCATTCCTGATGAAGGGCTTATGCCCGAAACGTCGAATTTCCTGTTCCTTGGATGCTGCCTGACCTGCTGCGCTTTAACCAGCAACACATGTTCAGCTCTGTCCTTGGCATTCTGCAGTGCTCCAGTGAATTACAGTGCAAACTGGAGGAACATCATCTCATCTTCAGACTCAACACTTTACAACCTTCGGGACTTAATGCTGAGTTCAATACCTTCAGATCAGAAACCCATACCCATTCCTTCGCTTTCTTTTAGCTTTGCTTGTTACATTCCCTGTCACCATTCCCTCTCTCCCCTCCCCCGTGTTCTTTCCAGCTTGGCAGTTAGATACACCATTGTTCTGCATTCTCACATTCCCATAATTTAATCTGCACTATCAGCAGCCTTCTCCACCCCAACCACTCCACCACTACATAAATGCTGCCCTCTCTGTACTTCACATCAGCACTAATGAAGTCATCTAGACTCGAAACATTAGCTTACTCTCTTCGCAGATGCTGCCTGACCCGCTGTGACTTCCAGCAATTTTTGTTTTCACTCTTTGTCCACAGCCAGCGAGAATCAACTGGGCATGATGCGTTACTTAGCATGCACAGTATCAATGTGGAATCAGCATTGTTGAGGTGAGTGAGAGAAGATGGTGGGTTTGGAGACATCCCATGTGGGGCCACAAACCCCGAATTCAGAGACCTGGTGGAACAGGCGAAAAGGACTCTGGCTCTGTCTGCAAACTAGAGGAGCAAATGGTGATCCAAACTGGAGTTGTCTGCTCTGAATCTCTATCCTGAACTGACAACTGTGCGCGTGCGTGTCTGTGCGCGTGCGTGTCTGTGCGCGTGCGTGTCTGTGCGCGTGCGTGTCTGTGCGCGTGCGTGTCTGTGCGCGTACATACGGACTGTCTTCAAATTCTCTTTGCAGGGTGTGGGGAGGCAAGGATGCACAGAAACAAAACTCAAACCAAACATAATGGTACAGGCACTCAGGACCTGGAAATCATCCATCTGGAAATGTGAAAGGAGGAATGTTTGTCCACTCTCAATGTGGAAAAACACCGAACATACAAGCCTATTAAACTGCAGAGTGGTTAGAGCTTTAGGCAGTTATACAATCTGAAAAACGCCACACCAGGGAGGAATTGTACGTGTGTTGTCTGTCTGGGGCAGGCTTCCAACTTATCATCTTTCCAGGAGATACTGGAGAGTACTCGCAACATGGGAAAAAAATTGGAAATGAGAGGTGTGTTCAAATGCCCCTCTAAATTGGAAACTCATCAACACAGTCACACTGGGGAGTGGCCATTCACCCGGTCAGGATTCACTCAGTCAGCCCACCTGCTGACACACCAGGTGCTCAAACAGACAAGAGACCTTTTTGTCCAAACTGCAGGAAAGTCTGAAGACATGCTGAGGAACTGATGTTCCATCAATGTGTTCACACTGATGAGAGGCCATTCTCCTGCTCTCACTGTGGAACTGGGTTTAAGTAATCATCTGATCTCACGGTACACCAGCTCATTGTCCTGTTCAGAATAAGGGAAGGGATTCACTAATTAACCCAACCTGCTGACACACCAACGACTTCACTCTGAACAGACTATTCACCTGCCCTGAGGATGGAAAAGCATTCATTGATTCATCTGAGCTGCTGATACAGCAGTGAGTTCAAATTGGCCGTTCACCTGCCCAGTCTGTGGGAAATGATCACTCAATCGTTCACTTTATTACGATAGCAGCAAGTTCACATTGAGGAGAACCCTTGACCTCCCTCCTTTGTGTGGGAAGTGATTGAGTTCTTCCTCCCACCCCCTGAGGCACCAGCAAGTTCATAGTGGGGAAAGACCATTCCACTGTCCTGAGTGTGGAAAGGGATTAATTAATTCATTTGAACTTCTAAAACACTGCTGATTTCACATGGTCAGAGGCCATTATCCTTCTCCATATATGGGAAAGGATTCTCATAATTATCCAACTTGTGTGTCACCAGTGAGTTCACAAATGACTACAGTATTTTATTTTCTGTTTATGACATCCTAGACCTAACCATGTTGAATGCGATCTCCTGCTGATGTTAATAAGCTTCAGCCCAATTACACTGTCTAACACAAAACAATGCCGGAGATCTGAAATAAAAACAGAAATGACTGGAGAAATTCTGCGGGTCTGATAGCATCTATGGGAAGAAAGCAGAGTGAACGCTTTGAGTCCAGTGACTCTTCATCAGAAATGAAAACAAATTGCTAGAAAAGCTCAGCAGGTCTAACGGAAACTGAAGAGAAAATAGAGTCAACATTTCAGGTCAAAGAGTCATGGAATCCTACAGCACGGAGACAGGCCCTTTGGTCCAAACAGGTCTATGCTGACAAAAATGTCCATCCACACTAACTCCATTCCCCTGCATTTGGCCCATATCCTTTTAACCTTTCCTTTTCATGTATTTGTCCAGATGCCTTTTAAATGTTGTTACTGTACACACCTCAACCACTTCCACGTGGCCGCTCATTCCATGTGTATACTACACAGTATAAAAACGTTGTCCCTCAAGTTCCCTTTTATTCTTTCCCTTCTAACGTTAAACTGAATGATTCATCAACTTAACTAACACATTCTCTACATTGTGAAGACAGGGTGCCAATTCGTACTGAGAATGTATAAGGTATGAGCAGGTAGTGAAAGAACACCAAACCCGATCGCAACACTGACTGGGAAGGAATAGAGGCTAGTGAGTGGGTCCTAATCCGAAACTGGGATCCCACTGGAAAGGGCCATTCCAGCAGTTGCTCTAAACCCCCACTGCAGTGACAGGGAAGGGAAAGAATCGCTGGATTCACCTGAGCAAATGTAAACGATGGATGACAGACCAAGGGAAGGAGAAAAAGGACTGATAAAAACTAATCTGTACTTCTGTATTGCCAGTTTTGCTAATAATAAATCACGTGCATCTACACTTGCCTCTAGTAAGGTGACGGGATGGGGTTACTGTGGGAGATTATTAGCATTATGATGGGCTTAGCAGGGATATGTCTACATCTGTCTAACCAGAGTATTGAAGGGAGGGTCAAGATTTGCAGGCTGGATCGACGTAATCAGGTCCATCATTTGTGCAGGAGAAATGTTCTCACTTGTACCAATGAGCAAGGGACCAGTTTGAGATACAGAAGGTTACTAAAATCAATTACTGCAATGGATTGCTCCTCCAAACCGATTGTAAGTTGGTCCTCGACCAAAGAAATCTGTGACAACTCCCATGTTGGTACTGGGACTGCAAGTTTGATTATACCTGCAGGAGGGACTCTGGAAGGGACAGACCATCACCTTATTGTATGACAGAAGTGCTATAAGGGAGGCTCTGAAAAATAACTCCTCCCTGCAAGAAATATCCCCCCCACCCCACTACTGTGTCCATGACTCAGTCCCGCAGAGCCCTCCTGATAAACCGCAATCGGTACAGGAACGCACGGCCTGCAATTATTTCTACCAGGTCTACCCACAGGCTGTATGGTGATTGCACCGCTGCTTGCTTCCCTCGGTCCACTGGAGTGAACTCTCTCTTCTCCAGTGTCTCTCAGTGGAACCGTGGCCGACACTACCAGTGCTCTCTGGCCAGTAACAGTTTGCCGCGATGCTGAAGAATAACTCTTCAGTATGAACTTGCACAGGCCCCAATGGCAGACTGCACGTATCTTCCCAGCCTTTTGACCACGTGGGCAGAGTTTGGCTGAAGGGGGATATAGGGTGGGGAGGCAGAAGAGGGAAACTTCCCCAGTAACCACTGGGGAGATGAGAGATGCTTGTGTGTGTGTGTGTGTGTGTGTGCGCGCGCGCGCGGCAGTTGTGTGTTCGGAAGTGTTCATTTATGGTGAGAAAACCTCTCGCCTTTACCGCTCCTGCCATCATCACAAGCGCGGATCACAAGAGTGTCAATTACCATTACAACAGCTCCAACTGTGTTCTCTTTAAACGAGGGGAATGGCCCCTATGTGGTAAAGTCAACTGTACCCACCTCACAATGGATGCCCGTGTCCTTGCCCTTCCCCAAAACAGAAATGGAGTTAAGGAAGTATCGTGTCCCACTGGCGCCATATTTGCCTGGATTAACCATGATTACTCTCACAATAAAGGCTATTCAGAAACCCTTTCTACAGACCCGGGCTATTTTTTCTTCTTTAACGGTATGGCCACAAACACCCTAGAGTCCCCTTACTCTCACTCGGTGGCCCTTGGAACCCTACTTCCCAGGAGGTTACCCTGTCCGGGGCGTGAGGGACTGGCACCCGGCCGTCAGACGTGTGATGTCTCTGAGGGGTTTGCGCTGCCTATAAAGACCTTCCCACTCTTACTGCCAGACAGGCAGCTGGTTACGGGGCAGCAGGCGTCTTCTGCCAGCTGAGGCCAACATGGCCACCCATAAATGTAACTATCTTGCATGCGGACTGACCATGCTGGGCAATGCTACCCACACAGTGCTCAAGGTCATCACTCAGAACCTGAACCAACTCAGACTTTTGTCCATGCCTCCTTGCCTGCCAGGGTGGCGTTTGCCCTATAGCACAGGACAAATGCATCATGGACCTAGACGATGTCATAGCTAGTGTCACCCGTTATGTCCACAAAATAAATGAACAATTAGGGTCTATAAAGGAGGGCAAGGGATGGGTCGGAAGGGGAGACTGGGAGCTGGGAGGACGGAAGGACTGGCTAGTCAACATGGCTATTTAGGCAGGTGTGGTTATAGTAAGAATCTTCCTGGGAATAGCGGTTCTGAAATGTATCTTACATCAAATGATAGACTCCATGCAGGGATTATTTCCAACAGGACGGGCTTTGGTGACCTGATACCCAGCTCTTGAGGATTCAAAATGGCAACAGCACTGAGATCGGTCCCTATGCCATCGTTATCACAAAATGATAAAAGGAGGGAATGAGAATGTATATCAGGGATGAGCAGGTAGGGAAAGAGTTCAGTTTAGGGTTGCGTGACAAAGGCTCAACTGGCATGACTTTGATCGGATAAAAACTTGCAGGAAACAATGAGGTGCTGGAGGCAAGGGTGGTGGCTTAACAAGGTGAAGTACATCCCGGGTCTGGTTAAGAAGAAGAAGGAAGCATATGTCAGGTATAGACAGGATAGATCGAGTGAATCCAGTGCTTTTCCAGCAACACATTTTCAGCTCTGATCTCCAACATCTGCAGTCCTCACTTTCTCCTGTAGGTAAATAGATGGTGACATCTTGCAAAATGCCCAGATTACAGAGGAGGTGGTGCTGGATGTCCCCAGGACCTGATCAGGTGTACCCTAGAACTTTGTGGGAAGCTAGAGAACTGATTGCTGGGCTTCTTGCTGAGATATTTGTATCATCGATAGTCACAGGTGAGGTGCCAGAAGACTGGAGGTTGGCAAACGTGGTGCCACTGTTTAAGAAGGGCGGTAAAGACAAGCCAGGGAACTATAGACTGGTGAGCCTGACCTCAGTGGTGGGCAAGTTGTTAGAGGGAATCCTGAGGGGCAGGATGTACATGTATTTGGAAAGGAAAGGACTGAATCGGGATAGTCAACATGGTTTTGTGCGTGGGAAATCATGTCTTATAAAATTGATTGAGTTTTCTGAAGAAGTAACAAAGAAGATTGATGAGGGCAGAGCAGTAGATGTGATCTATATGGACTTCAGTAAGGCATTCGACAAGGTTTCCATGGGAGACTGATTAGCAAGGTTAGATCTCATGGAATACAAGGAGAACTAGCCATTTGGATACAGAACTGGCTCAAAGGTAGAAGACATAGGGTGGTGGTGGAGGGTGTTTTTCAGACTGGAGGTCTGTGACCAGTGGAGTGCCACAAGGATCGGTGCTGGGCCCTCTACCTTTTGTCATTTACATAACTGATTTGGATGCAAGCACAAGAGGTACAGTTAGTAAGTTTGCAGATGACACCAAAATTGGAGGTGTAGTGGACAGCGAAGAGGGTTATCTCAGATCACAACAAGATCTGGACCAGATGGGCCAATAGGCTGAGAAGTGGCAGATGGAGTTTAATTCAGATAAATGCTAGGTGCTGCATTTTGGGAACGCAAATCTTAGCAGGACTTTTCCCTTTATGGTAAGGTCCTATGGAGTGTTGCTGAACAAAGACACCTTGGAGTGCAGGTTCATAGTTTCTTGAAAGTGGAGTCGCAGGTAGATAGGATAGTGAAGAAGGCGTTTGATATGCTTTCTTTTATTGGTCAGAGTACTGAGTACAGGAGTTGGAAGGTTATGTTGCGGCTGTACAAGACATTGGTTAGGCCACTGTTGGAGTATTGCTTGCAATTCTGGTCTCCTTCCTATCGGAAAGATGTTGTGAAACTTGAAAGGGTTCAGAATAGATTTCCAAAGATGTTGCGAGGGTGGGAGGATCTGAGCTACAGGGAGAGGCTGAACAGGCTGGGGCTGTTTTCCCTAGAGAGTCAGAGGCTGAGGAATGATCTTTTGAAGTTGATAAAATAATGAGGGGCATGGATAGGATAAATAGACAAAGTCTTTTCCCTGAGGTCAGGGAGTCCAGAACTAGAGGACATAGGTTTAGGGTGAGGGGAAAGATATAAAAGAAACCTAAGGGGCAACCTTTTCACACAGAGGGTGGTATGTGTATGGAATGAGCTGCCAGAGGATGTGGTGGAGGCTGGTACAATTGCAACATTTAACAGGCATTTGGATGGGTATACGAATAGGAAGGGTTTGGAGGGATATGGGCCAGGTGTTGGCAGGTGGGACTAGATTGGGTTGGGATATCTGGTTGGCATGGACGGGTTGGACCAAAGGGTCTGTTTTCATGCTGTACATCTCTATGATTCATTGTGTAAAGCCAGTTAAGGAGGTGAGGAACATCTACTGTGTAACTCCAGATGGCTTCACCTTTACTGTTGATGCTTACTGATTGTAAAGGTCACCCAATCAATATAGATGTTGCCTTATTTGGATGCTGCGCCCTCTAAGCGACGATACAATCCTTAAGAATCACCTGTTCGAGAGAAGACCGAGAACTCGTGTTTGTGTACGTGGACGATCCCGCAATCTATCCATCCATCCCTCCCTCCCTCCCTCCCTGGCCCAGAATAAAGGCGAAGAAGGTAGAGCCATACAGTATCTCTGAGCATTTCCTTTGACTGATAGGGAAACGGGATAACAGCAGTGTGTTTCAGGGAACATCACTTGGACACATGCATCAAACAACCCCACTGACCTGCGGCCATCCACTTCAACTCCCCTGAGGACATGCAAATTCTGGGCCTCCTCTACTGCCAAATCAAAGCCACTTGCCAACTGGAGGAAGAATACCTCATCTTCTGCCTTGGGATCCTTCAACCACACAGTATCAAAATCAAATTCACTAGTGTCCAAATCCCCTCTCCCCTTACCTCATCCCGGATCCTACTCTCCAATGCGGCACCACTCTCTTGACTTGTCCTGCCTGTCCATCCTCCCTCTCATCTATCCGCTCCACCTTCCCTTCCAACCTATCACAATTACCCCTCCCACCTGGATCCACCCTTTGCCTCCCCACCTACCTCCCCCCGCCACATTCGTCATGAAGGGATTCTCCTGCTCCTCGAATGCTGCCTGACCTGCTGTGCTCGTCCAGTGTTACCCTTTTCGATTCTGACTTCTCCAGCATCTGCGGTCCTCACTTTCTTCTTAACTGATGCCTAGTCCTGGATTCCCCAACCCTGGGAAAAAGACTGAGTGCATTCACCCTATCCATGCCTTTCATGATCTAAAATACTTCTACATGATCCCCACTCAGTCCAAAGCTCTAAAGAAAAACGTTCAACCTCTCCCTATAGCTCAGATCCTTGAGTCCTGACTACATCCTTATAACTTACTCCTGCACTCTTTTTCAGTTTAATCACATCCTTCCTCTCGCAAGGTGAACAAAATTGAACACAATACTCCAAATGCAGCCTCACCAACATCCTGTACAACTGCAACATAACTTCCCAATTTCTAAACTCAATGCCCTGACTGAAGGCCAGTATGCCAAAAGCCTTCTTCACTGTCACTTTCAGGGAATCGTGCACATGAACTCCAAGGTCCCTCTGTTCCACTATACTCCTTAAGGCCCTATCATTAACCCTGAAACTCCTACCTTGATTTGACATTCCAAAATGCAAGACCTTACACTTTTCTACATTAAACTCTATTTACCATTTCTCAGACCACTTTCCCAGCTGATCAAGATCCTGCTGTAATTTCTGATAATCCTCCTCACTGTCCGCGATACTGCCCAGTTTAGTGTAATCTGCAATCTTACTGATCATGCTTTGTACATTCTCGTCCAAATCATTGATATGGATAACAAACAGCAACGGACCCAGCACCAAACCCTGAGGCACTCCACTAATCAAGGGCCTCCAGTCCAACACTAAATCCTTCCACTATTACCCTCTATTTCCTACCATCAAGCCAATTGTGTATCCAAAGGTCCGGTGACCTTTCCTCAGAACTGACAGTAGCTTAGGAAATGTCATTTTTTATGCAGAAGATGGGGGGGGGGGGGGGGTAAGGAGTAAACAATAGGTGTGGCAGAGCCCAAAGAGAGGGAAGAACAGTTGCACAGGCAAAGGACTGGATAAAGATCTGGCTAAGAGGATGATTATCTATTAATGGAGACTGTTAGTGACTAATAACGGGTGATAATAAGGCTTGGTGAATGGGGGAGTGGGCTAGGATATAGGAGAGTTGAAGCCCTAAAGTTATTGAACTCCGTATTGAATCCAGAAGGCTGCAGGGTGCCCAAGCGCAAAATGAGGTACTGTTCTTCCAGCTCACACTGGGCTTTGCTGGAGAACTGCAGCAAGCCTGAGACACAGGGTGGGGTGCTGAAGTGGCAGGCAACTGGAAACTTGGTCATTTTTGCAGGCAGAACGTAGGTGTTCTGCGAAGTGGTCACCCAGTCTATGGTTTGTTTCCCTAATGTAAATGAGACCACATTGTGAGCATCAAATACAGGAAACTAGATTGTGTGAAGTACAGGTAATGTGCTGTTTCACCTGGAAGGTGTGTTCGAGCCCTGAGATACTGAGGAGGGAGAAGGTAAATGGGTGAGTATTACACCTTTGGTGACTGCAGGAGAAGGTGCTGCAGGGCTGTGGGTGTGGCAGCGGGGTCTTGGGAGTGAAGGAATGAACCAAGGTAGACCGGAGGGAATGGATTCTGCAGGTAGACAAGGGAGGGGAATGTGTATCTAGTGTTGGCATCTCGCTGGAGGTGATGGCTAATGATCTCCTGAACATGAATGCTGATGGGATGGTAGGTATGGACAAGGGGAATCCTATTGCTGTTACAGGAGGGAGGACAGTGAGTAAGGGCTGAGGTGCGGGAGATGCATCAGCCCCGGTCGAGGGCCCTGTCAACAACGGTGCTGGGGAATCCTCAGTTGAGGAAGAAGGTGGATATTTCAGAGGCTCCTTTGTCGACGTTGGCCTCGTCGGAACATAGACGAAGGAAGTGGGAGAATAGAAGAATCTTTAAGGAAGCAGGGTGTCAGGATGTATAATACAGGTAACTGTGGGAGTCGGTAGATTTATAGTGGATATTAGTGGCCAATCTATCCCCAGAAATAGAAACAGATGTCCAAGATGGGAAGGGAGGAGTCAGAAATGGATCAGGTGAAAAAGTGAGGACGGGGTGGAAATTGGAGATAAAAATGATAAACATATCCAATCCTGGATGGGAGGGGGGGGAAACAATCCGGACGATATCATTCCTAAATCTCAGAAAGTAGTGTGTGAGTGGGGGTGGGGGGAGGTGGCGCTGGAACAAGTGTTCCACGTACCCCACTCTTCATCAGAACTCCATTAACTCTGCTTTTCTCCCCCCACAGATGCTGCCAGATCCCCACTGAGTTTCTCACGCAACTTCCGTTTTTGTATACTGCCTAATGTTCTGATTACATAAAATAATCAGCTGTCTGTTAAATAAAAGGGCTTTGCTCTCTTTCGTTGAAATACTGAGTCGACAAGTTAATTCCTTTTGCAGGCCTCTCCCCGTTCCCCTTCTCCTCCCTCATCATCTCCAACAGTAAGTGCAAGGAGCTCATGCAGTTTCTTTGTCAGTAAGATTGGATTGTCTCAATCTGCTGCCTCTGCTGCTTCTTTCCATTTCACTAGCTCACTGGGCCAGACAAAGTCTCTAAAATTCCTCCTTGCCTGACTTGCCTGACTTGGATCTTTCTTCGATGTCTGTCCTATCTCCTATCATGACCTTTGAGGTCATCTTGTCCATGACACCATCTCCAAACTGAATTTCTGAGCAATCAGTTTCCCCAAGTTGTAAATGGCGCTCTCAGGTACTTAAACCTACCATCACACCAACCTAAGTGAAAAAGCCTTTAACCCCTCCTCGCGAACTACAGCCCCATCTCCAACCTTGCTTTCTTTCCTTGTTAAGAAAGGGTCACCTCTAAAATGGCCTTTACACAATCTTCAGGGTTCCTCATGCAACTCAACCATGATTGGAAGCTGCAGGAGAACTTCAAAGAGAAACTAGGAAATGTGTGTCACACACAGGAGTACGGCCCACAGTCATGCTCAACCAAACAGGACATTTGTTTATATCTGTCAGGGAGGACTTCAACATCTGCTGATTTTGGGGAGAAACTCTGGTGATAGTTGCAGCAAATACATAGTACAATGACTTTGTATTCTCTGGGCTACTTGCACATTATGTGGTGCGTGAGCTGGTGGGTTCATGTTGTGCATCAGGCTGGCTTTTTTTTTACTTCAATGCCAAATGTCATCTCTGCTGAGTGGGTCTCAAACCAGTCTTTGTTGTGGGTTCCACTCTAAGTCACTAACAGCTGTCAGCAAGGATTAATTAGTACTTTCTAATTGAAGATTGTAATGAGTGGAATCTTTCAGACACTAAATCTATTTATGATTAAAGTAAAAGTTCATCATGTTATCAAAAAAAAATCTTGTTGAGAGTTTTTGAGGGATCTAAGATGGAAGTTTTAAAAAGGAATACTCCAGCCTCAAAAATTAGCAAACACTCAGAATATTAAGCTCCAGTCAGTTGTGGGGGTTTTAAATATCAGAAGAAACAAACTAAACTGTTCCACACTATCACTCCTAGTTGTGATTACCAGTAACATCCAAATGATGCCATCATTTAAGAACTCACTGATTTACCAGCAGGTGTCACGACTGAGTGAATCCCTTCCTACATACATAGGAGGTAAACAGCTTCTCCCCAGTTTGAGTGTGTTGCTGTACAATGGGGATTGGATAACTGCTTAACACTCTTTCAGAAGAAAGTGCAGCTGAATTGCTTCTCTTTCGTGTGATCTCAATGGTGTGACTGCAGGCTGAATGACTGAGCAAATTCTTTCCCACACACAGGGCAGGAGAGCACACGGGTGTCTCTGCAAATCCAACGATTGAGCAAATTTACTCACACACAGAGCAAGTCTGCTCTTTCACCCATGAACTTGCAGGGATGAGGATGCTGTGAGAGTAGGCAAATTGTTGAATTTCTTTCTACAGTAAATGCAGTTGAAGACCGGTGTCCTCAGTGTGAACTCTTTGGTGTGATAGCAGGGAGATACTGGAGTAAACATTCTCTGACTTACGGAAGAGACAAATGTCTTCTCCCTGGCACGACTGTTCTAATTTCTCCGTAGTGTCAGTGTTCCTTCAAGTTGGATAATCTGTTGAAGCCCTGACCTTACTCACAACTATAATTCCCTGTTGTCAGTGATTTGATGATTTTTCAAGCTGCATTAAAGCTCTTTCTACAGTTCAGTGCTGCACTGAAATCCGCTAACTCAGGTTGTATTTCTCTTGGTGATTTTCCAATTACATTGATTTCTGAACCCTCCCCTCCAAAACAGAACAAATATTTCTCCTTCCACATTCAAAGATCAATGATATTCCACTCTGGATTAATCAAATAGTTCTGTTAGATTAAATTTTAAACTAAACTTTGAGTTTGAGTCAATAAATTGAGGGGTGATAGATATAGGAGAGATGTCAGAGGTAGTTTCTTTACTCAGAGAGTAGTAGGGGTGTGGAATGCACTACCTGCAACAGTAATGGACTCGCCAACTTTAAGGGCGTTTAAATGGTCATTGGAGGCATATAGATGAAAATTGAAAAGTGTAGCATAGATGAGCTTCAGATTGGTTTACAGGTCGGCGCAACATCGAGGACTAAAGAGCCTGTACTGTGCTGTAATGTTCTATGTTTCCCATCCATAAATCCTCCCCTAATATTGTGTAAATGGAGTTCACAAAATTCACCACTCAGTCTGGTATACAAATACAGAACAGACAATTTCAGTTTCTGTGGAAATTTCCTTCCTCTTTTACTCTCCTGTATCTCTAAATCCCAGCCCCATACAGCCTCTCACCTCTTAGGGCCAAAATCCAAATCCACCTCCACCATTTCCTTCTTCCCCTACTTATGGTCACTCTTCACTTTCTAATTGGAGACATTAATCAGTGGAATATTTCAGACGCTGAATTGTAGATTTTACACAAAACATCAGTTTAGTGTCAAGTGAAACATAATAATTTTATTGTCTACAAGTTCTTGAGAACTCTTGAATAAGGGAGGGAGTTAATCGTGACTCACAAGTCACACAACACCAGATTTATTTGAAGTGACAAGCTTTCGAAGCGCTGCTCCTTCATCGGGTGAAAGCTTGTCATTTCAAATAAACCTGGTGTTGTGCAACTTCTGACCTTGTTCTCCCCAGTCCAACATTAGCACCTCCACATTTTCAAAGAATCATTGCAGCCTCATAAATCAACAATACTGACAGAAAATTATGCCCCAGAGTTAAACGGCTGTTAACCACAGAAAAAACAAAGCAAATTGTCTCTCTCAATAAATCTTGGATCTGATTGACAGCAGCAATAACAGCAAAATCCAACCATTGCAGTTAATCATGTTTACTGACAGAGTGACACACACACACGTGAGTGCATTCTTTTCTCTCACACAGCAGGCGAATCGTCCCTCCCAGCGTGAGTACCTTGGTATACAATGAGAGCAGATGACTGTCTGAAACTCTTTCCCCATGAAGTACAGGTGAAGGATTTCTCCTGTGTGAATTCACTGGCATATCTGGAGGCTGAAAGTATGAGTGAATTTCTTCCCACATACAGAGCAGTGGAATGGTCTCTCTCCAGGCGAGAGCACTAGTATGTTCTGAGAAGACATGACTGATTAGATTAGATTACTTACAGTGTGGAAACAGGCCCTTTGGCCCAACAAGTCCACACCGACCCGCCGAAGCGCAACCCACCCATACCCCTACATATACCCCTTACCTAACACTACGGGCAATTTAGCATGGCCAATTCACCTGACCCGCACATCTTTGGACTGTGGGAGGAAACCGGAGCACCCGGAGGAAACCCACGCAGACACGGGGAGAACGTGCAAACTCCACACAGTCAGTTGCCTGAGGCGGGAATTGAACCCAGGTCCCTGGCGCTGTGAGGCAGCAGTGCTAACCACTGTGCCACCGTGCCGCCTGCGCTGGTGTGCATGCGCTGGTTGGATGAACAAGTAAAGCAGATTGGATGAACAAGTAAAGCTTATGCTGGTGCCGACACGGGGCGACTCTTTGCCAGCTCTCCACAGCAGATCTTATTCACACATTCCTTATTATTGTTCCGCACTTTTAAACTTAAATTCTAAGTCTATTAAAAAAATTACTAATACTGTTCTCTTAAATCTACTTACAGGTCTGACGATCCTACAACTGTCCAGACGTGAGTATTAACAACGCTGGATGTGTAGGCCTGGGGCAAACCTACACTACCAGCTTCCTGCAGGCCCCACGAGGATACCTGGAACCAAGGCCCAAACCCTGAGCCTGCAGCAACCTGATTCCGCAGTGACCCGACCCAACTCAGAATGAAACCTGCCCCCACAGTGACAAGTCCAACGAGGCCCTTCAGCCCAGGACTGAACTCTGAACCCACTTCGACACAACCCCAAGGGGACCCGACCAACACAGGGCTGAACTCCAATCCCACGGCTACTCGAGCGCGAGGAGGCAGACCTGGCCGACCTACCGTCCCGGCTTACCTACCAGAACAGTATACTCACACCACCAACACCGGGCACCACCCAGAAGCAGGAAACCTACCAGAAAACAGGGAAAATATGCAGGGCTGTAGCTGAGACCGAAACAACACTGTTTCAAGTACCCCCCCCTAAACCTGCCCCATCCCCATCATACTCCTGGCAAACATCCAAGCAGTTGAAAAGAAAATAACCAGACCGAGCCTCAACTTCCAAAGATAACTGAGAGAAAGCGGTGTCCTCTGTTTTATGGAGACATGGGTCACTCCTGCTATACCTGACTGTGCCTCGCAAGCTGAGGGGTTCTACTTGCATTGCAAAGGGTGATGGGTCTGCCTCATAATCAACACTTTCTGATGCTCAGACATGGCAACCCTAGAATACCTCACAGTGAAATGCCATCCCTCATACGTACTACACAAGTTCACGTCCACCACCCTGCCAGTTGTGTACATGGTGAAGAATGCTTTGGATGAAATTTACGCTGGGACAAATATTCTGGAGACAAACCCCCCCCCCCCCCCCTCCCACCAAGTCCCTATTAATCGTGGCTGGAGACTTCAACTAAGCCAACCTCAAGATGGTTCTACCAAAATACCACTAGTAAATCTCCTGTCCCAGACAACTCAATATCCTTGACCACTGCTACACAACCAAAGACGTCTACTGCTCCATATCCCATCTGCACTTTGGAAAATCAGATCACAACGCTATGTTCCATCTCCCAGTTTACAAGCACCAGTTGAAAGGGGAGGAACCTTCACAGAAAGTAATTCAATGTTCATCTGAGGCAATGAAAGAACTGATACAGGACTATTTGGAATTGATTAGATTAGATTACGTACAGTGTGGAAACAGGCCCTTCGGCCCAACAAGTCCACACCAACCCGCCGAAGCGCAACCCACCCATCCCCCACATTTACCCTTTTACCTAACACTACGGGCAACTTAGCATGGCCAATTCACCTGCACTTGGTAGAGGAATTGAGTTCCGGAGTCCTGAGGTCATGTTGCAACTGTATAAGACTCTGGTGCGGCCTCATCTGGAGTATTGTGTGCAGTTTTGGTCGCCATACTATAGGAGGCATTGGAACGAGTGCAGAGGAGGTTTACCAGGATGTTGCCTGGAATGGTAGGAAAATCTTATGAGGAAAGGCTGAGGCACTTGGGGCTGTTCTCATTGGAGAAGAGAAGGTTTAGGGGAGATTTGATAGAGGTGTATAAGATGATTAGGGGTTTAGATAGGGTCGACACTGAGAACCTTTTACCGCTAATGGAGTCAGGTGTTACTAGGGGACACAGCTTTAAATTAAGGGGTGGTAGGTATAGGACAGATGTTAGGGGTAGATTCTCTACACAGCGGGTTGTGAGTTCATGGAATGCCCTGCCAGTAGCAGTGGTGAACTCACCTTCTTTATGGTCATTTAAGCGGGCATTGGATAGGCATTTGGAAGTTATTGGGCTAGTGTAGGTTAGGTAGGATTCGGTCGGCGCAACATCGAGGGCCGAAGGGCCTGTACTGCGCTGTATCTTTCTATATTCTATGTTCTACATCTTTGGACCGTGGGAGGAAACCGGAGCACCCGGAGGAAACCCACGCAGACACGGGGAGAATGTGCAAACTCCACACAGTCAGTCGCCTGAGTCGGGAATTGAACCCGGGTCTCTGGCGCTGTGAGGCAGCAGTACTAACCACTGTGCCACCGTTCCGTCCAATTAGTGGATTGGACCATATTCAAGGAGTCAGCAGACAACCTAGACGACAAATATACCACCACTGTCACAGACTTCATTAGCAGGTACGTGGAGAACTATGTGCCAAAGACGACAACAGTGTGTTCCCCAACAGGAAACTATGGATGAACCAGGAAATCCACTGCCTACTGAAGCCCAGCATTGAAGTTGGATGACCCACACCTATACAGGAAATCTGGACAGGACCTCTGCAAAGCCATTAAGAGATGCTGAGAGGTCATACTGGACCAAATTAAAGACCCAAACAAACCATACGGACACCCGCTGCCTGTGGCAAAGCCTACGTAACAGGACATAAAATGAAGCAGAACAAAATAACGGACAAAGCACATCCCCCTCCTGACCCAGTCAATGCTTTCTATGCTTGGTTCGAGCAGAACTCCAGTGGCATGGTGTCACCTGCCCCAACAGCCCCAGGCGTACCTTATCCCTCCATCAACACTACAAATGCCAGATCGCTCTTCTTGAGTGTAAACTGAGGATGGAATCCCCAGCTGTGCACTCAGATCCTGTATGGACCAGCTGGCTGAAGTATTCACTGACATCTTCAATCTCTCCTTGCTACAATCTGAAGACCTCAACTGTTTCATGGAGACCACCCTCATCCCGGTACCAAAGAATGGGGTGGCACAGTGGCTAGCACTGCTGCCTCATGGCACCAGGGATCCGGCTTCGAATCCAACCTCGGGGGGACTTTCTGTTTGGAGTTTGCACATTCTCCCGGTAACTGCGCGGGTTTCCTCCCACAATCCAAAGATGTGCAGATCAGATGAACTGGCCATGTTAAATTGCCCATAATGTTCAGGGATATAAAAGTCAGGTGTATTAGTTTGGGGTAAATGTAGAGTAACAGGGTAGGGGTATGGGTCTGGGTGGTTCCTTTTCGGAGTGTCAGTGTAGATTCGTTGGGCCAAATAGCCTATTTCCACACTGTAGGGGTTCTATGAAAACACACACAACTTGCCTCAATGATTCCCACCCAGTGAGTCTGACCTTCATAATTATGAAGTGCTTTGAGATCTTAGTCATGACCCACATCAACTCTAGCCTCCCAGCTTGCCTTGATCCCCTGTAATTTGCCTACTGGTAAAACAGGGCAACAGCAGATGTTATTTCCCTAGTCCTGCACTCATCCCCTGGAATGTCTGGATAACAAGGGCACCAACAATAAACCAAACCAATCGCTGGTGTCTAGAAGTGACATGATCACCTAAACCTCCTTCCACAGTCAGTGCATCTGAATGGCTTATCTTCAGCATGAATCCACTCATGTGAAATGAGACTTAGTAAATTCTTTCCCCCAAATGAAACGTGAATTATTTAGCCCAGTGTGACCATGATAATTTTCCAGAAAGAAAGGACAGTTGAGTGCTTTACTGCAGTGTCCACACTTTCACTGTTTCTCGATGGTGCTGACCTCTACATAACTGCAGCAGTGTTTTTCGCAGCCAGGATCATAATTACATACTCCTAACATTTCTACAGTTTTTCTATGGTGCCAGTGTCCTTTTGACTCTTCAGATTGGATGATCAGTTGAAACCTTATTTACACACAGAACACTCAGTTTCCTTTCAATGTGCATGGTGCAATGTATTTACAGACTAAGTGACCGAATAAAGCTCTTATTTAGTGGTGAGGACAATCTCAGACGTGTGTCTCAGAACATTTGCAGTCACACAATCTTTGAATTATTTTCTCAGACAGAACAGGCAAACGTTTTTCCTACCATATTCGAAGGGCAATGATACTCAGGTCCTGATAACTCATGTGATCATCAAATCTTGATATGAAGTTTAGTTTGAGTTTTCCACCTGAAACTTGTAACACCCTATAAAAGGAACTTACAAAAGACACCACTGTGAGCACAGGATCAAAACCCAGGAGACAATTCTAGTTTTTAATTGAACATTCTTCTCTCCTACATGAAAAAATAAATTCCAGTCCTACATACGCTCCCTCCTCCCTACATTATAATTCAAATCCGTCTTCAAAATTTTTTCCTCCACTCCCAGTGGTCTCCCTCTTTTTCGTTTCTACAAACTTAAAAACAACATGATCATGCCAATGATTTGCTCTCCTGATCACTGGGATCTTAAAACACCCACTTACTGCTCCAGCGCCACAAATTACCAGGTCAGAAGTCACACGATGCTGAAAATGTGTCGCTGGAGAAGCTCAGCAGGTCAGGCAACATCCAAGGAACAGGAGATTCGACGTTTCAGGCATAAGCCCTTCTTCAGGAATGACGGACAGAGTCTATCTCCAGCAGACACATTTCACAAATGCATATCTGCCAGAACTCTACAAAGACGTGGGCGGCACGGTGGCACAGTGGTTAGCACTGCTGTCTCACAGCGCCTGAGACCCGGGTTCAATTCCCGACTCAGGCGTCTGACTGTGAGGAGTTTGCACGTTCTCCCCGTGTCTGTGTGGGTTTCCTCTGGGTGCTCCGGTTTCCTCCCACAGTCCAAATATGTGCGGGTCAGGTGAATTGGTCATGCTAAATTGCCTGTAGTGTTAGGTAAGGGGTAAATGTAGGGGTATGGGTGGGTTGCGCTTTGGCGGGTCGGTGTGAACTTGTTGGGCCCAAGGGCCTGTTTCCACACTGTAAGTAGTCTAATCTAAGTAAAAAGACAGCAGAATCTGCCAAATCAGCAAAGTGTTTTCATTCCTGTTGCGAACAGTCGGCTTGAAGTCTCTGCTAAAGTTCTGGTAACCTCTGCCTCCAGAGGCAATGGCAACTGAGCTGACTTTCTCTTTATTGACAACTTCTCAGGCTGAAGACCGGCTTCGAACCCACACGTCCGGGTCATCGACTATCTCACAGATGGAACCCTCATTCCTGAAGAAGGGCTTATGCCCGAAACGTCAAATCTCCTGTTCCTTGGATGCTGCCTGACCTGCTGCGCTTTTCCAGCAACACATTTTCAGCTCTGATCTCCAGCATCTGCAGACCTCACTTTCTCCCAGAAGTCACACGATACCAGGTTATAAATCCAACAGGTTTATTTGAAATCACAAGCTTTCGAAGCGCTGCTCCTTCGGTAGGTGAAGTCAACAGCACTCCGGATACTTGTGATTTCAAATAAATCTGTTGGATTATGTCTCGTATAACTTTTACCTTCTCCAGCCCAGTCCAACACCAGCACCTTCACATCATGACAAATCACCAGATTCATTCACCTCCAATTCACAAACCGCCTTTCCCGTTTTTTTCTAGACATGCCTTTTCCTGTTTTAAAGGTACACAGTCTAAACTCAAAGCCGGGTCTCTCAAGGGTGAAGTGAGGCAAGTCTCATTGACACAAAAGCTGCCCCAAGGTCGGAATTCTCCAGCAGGAATTACAATAGATCACACCCTCACCAAGATGGCCGCCCGCCCCTAAACAATCCGCGCCGTACCCTCACCAAGATGGCCGGCCGCCCCTAAACAATACGCGGTACCCTCACAAAGATGGCCGCCCGCATTCCCCACCCCAAAACAACACGCGCCGTACCCTCACAAAGATGGCACCCAGTTGCTCAATAACCTGAGAAGACCATCCCCACCCGCGGGATGAACAAGTAGGCCTGCGGGGCACTTATTCCGGTCCTCAGGCCTCCTCCAGATGTTGATTAAACCCCCCAGGTTCCTTCCTGCTGCCGTTTCCATTCATACCTTGTCTCACAATCGCCTACGCCGGAGGCGAGATCTTTTCTTTCCGGTCTAGCGACCTCCCCATTCAGCAGCCGGTCCCGCTCTCCCCACGATACCCATCACAAGAGACACCTCCCAGTCCATGACGTCACAACAGTGGCAGGGGCGTGACTGAAGACGCGTGAGTCCTACAACCAATCGAAGAGAATGGGGGGCGGGGCGGTCATGTCTTGTCAAAGTTTTAACCTTCTTTCGAACGAAGCTGTTCAGAGATGTTCTTGCAGACCCCTGGAGTAGGCGGGGCTTGAATCCGCACCTCCCAGCTCAGGATTAGGGTCATTATTATTGCACTACAAGGTGCTCCAAAGAGTAGTAACCATTCCCTGATAGTGATTGCCCACCCCCCCTCTCTTTGACAGGTGGGGATACGGCAGAGAACACTAGCCATGTAAAAGACTATGGAGGTGCAGTGGAAAATTGTATGAGTTGGATAAATGTTTCAGGAGCTCAAATAGGCATGATAGGCTGAATGGCCACCTTATGTACTGTAAAATTCTAACATATGCTAAGTCAGCCAGTCATCTTACCCTGGGGAGAAACTGGAGGTACGTAGGCGCGAGAAGAAGGGATTCAATTCCCATTTCAGCTGTAAAGTAATTTTCACATGCGCACCGGCGAGAGGTGATCCACCTCCTCCACATATGGTAGAGATTCAGTCTGTTGTGAACGGTGGCTCGGTGATGAGCCCTACTATCCCACAGCGTGAAGGAACTGGGTTCATTCTAGCCTGTGTTGAGTTTGTACATTCTGTTTCCCCCCCCCCCCGGCCACAGCCCAAAGATGGTCCTGCTAAATTGCCCATGGTGTGCATGCTAGGTAGTTTAGTTGTGGGAAATGCAGAGTTACAGGGATGGGGTGGGTCTGGGTGGGGTGCTTTTTAGAGGATCAGTATGGGCTGCTTTGATTCACAATTTATATCTTTTTGCATTATTCTCTCACTCCATTACTCTGGGCTTGTTGTGAGTCTTTTACATAGAGCCATAGGCTCATGCAGCACAGGAACAGACCCTTCGATCCAACTCGTCCATGCTGTGAATGATAATCTAGTTCCATTGCTTTGTTTAACCCCCTCCTCATCCTGATCAACTCTTTGCCACGGTCTAACTAGCTCTACCTTTAATACTAGGTGCATTTCAACACTGTTTGGTATTTAACAGTTATTTTTGCCAACTGTGTATAAATGAGATTTCCATTGCTACCCATCGTCTGAGTCTGTAATTCATCAGCTTTATCTTGCTATGGTCAGGAATTGTTTTTCCTGAACTAGCAATCATTTCTGTTCCTCTGCTGAGCTAATGTGAACCATAACATTCTGTAGTCTTTTCATTCACAATATTCTTCCAGCACATCCTCAAATGTTAACTCTGTTGCCTTCACTACAAATACTACCTGAGCTGCTGAGCTTTCCAATGTTCTACCATTTCTTGTTTTATTTCAGATATCTGACAATTTGCAGAATTTTCCTTGTTTTATTCCAGGAGTTGGTCACAGAACCAAGTCTAGAAACATAGATAAAGCAGCTAAGAGCTGGTTTGCAGTAGGACAGTGTTGTTTTCAGAGGTTTACTCCCTGTCTCTGGTTTAGATCCTTTTTCACAGAATTATGGAATTACAGAACAGAAGGGGGCCATTTCATACATCGTGCCCCAGCTAACCCAGCCAGAGCAAATCACTCCCCCACCCTTTCAGTGTAGCCCAACAATTTTTTTTTTTACTTTTGGTGTTTATTCAGTTCTCCTTTGAAACTATTTGTTGAAATAATTTCAACTGGAATGAAGATGGAGCAGGAGCTCCTGGCTTTAGCCCCAAGAACGTATCAGTTTGAGCTGGAGTGAAAATGGAGGAGAAGTTGCTGGACTTAATCCTGAGGCATTCAAACCCAGTCACTTCCAGGTATTTCTGACATCTAAATGTCACAGAACGGTAAACTTTAGGGGAGATCAGATTGCAAAATGGAAATGATGTAATGAGGTGCACCCTTAGGAACAAGTATTTCTATGAATGGTTTTAGCCCATTTTACATACATATATTGTGAACAGTTCTTCTTGGGATTTGAGCATCATTACCAAGATCAGCAGCTTATATTGTCAGCCTCCAGTTACCTTTGGAGGAGATGATGCTCCTTGAATATTGCAGTTCAGGGGGTGATGAGGAGACATTTGGATAAAGTGGTCAGTTTTAGGAAGTACCTTGAAGAAGGATGTGAGGCTGTAGAGATTTAAGGAGGTATTTCCAGAGGCTGGGCCTAAGAATATGAATGAATGGTCACCAGTGATGGACAATTTCAAATTTGGAAAATTCAAAAGGATGTAATTAGATTAGGGGGCAGCTCAGTGGTGAGCACTCGGACGACCGTCTGTGTGGAGTTTGCACGTCCTCCCTGTGTCTGCATAGATTTCCTCTGGGTGCTTTGGTTTCCTCCCACAGTCCAAAGATGTGCAGGCCAGGTGAATTGGCCATGCTAAATTGCCCATAGTGTTAGGTGCATGAGTCAGAAGAAAATCGGTCTGGGAGGGTTAGTCTTCAGAGGTGTGGACTTGTTGGGCCTTCGTCACTTCTGCGACCTCCAAACAGAATCCTTCATCATTTCTGCCACCTCCAAACAGACCCCACCACCAAGAATATATTTCCCTCCCCTCCCCTATTAGCGTTCCGGAAAGACCACTCCCTCCGCAACTCCCTCGTCAGGTCCACACCCCCCATCAACCCAACCTCCACTCCCAGCTCCTTCCCCTGCAACCGCAAGAAATGCAAAACTTGCGCCCACACCTCCCCCCTCACTTCCCTCCAAGGCCCCAAGGGATCCTTCCATATCTGTCACAAATTCACCTGCACCTCCACACACATCATTTACTGCATCCGCTGCACCTGATGTAGCCTCCTATACATTGGGGAGACAGGCCGCCTACTTGCAGAACGTTTCAGAGAACACCTCTGGGACACCCGCACCAACCAACCCAACTGCCCTGTTGCTGAACACTTTAACTCCCCCTCCCACTCCGCCAAGGGCATGCAGGTCCTTGGCCTCCTCCATCGCCAGACCATGGCAACACAACGCCTGGAGGAAGAGCGCCTCATCTTCCGCCTAGGAACCCTCCAACCACAAGGGATGAATGCAGATTTCTCCAGCTTCCTCACTCCCTCCCTCCCCCCCCCCCCCCCCCCCCCCCCCCATCTCAGTCCCAACCCTCGGACTCAGCACTGCCTTCTTGACCTTCAATCATCTTCCTGACCTCTCAGCCCCACCCCCTCTCTGGCCTATCACCCTCACCTTAACCTCCTTCCATCTATCACATTCCCAATGCCCCTCCCACAAGTCCCTCCTCCCTACCTTTTATCTTAGCCTGCTTGGCACACCCTCCTCATTCCTGAAAAAGGGCTTATGCCTGAAATGTCGATTCTCCTGCTCCTTGGATGCTGCCTGACCTGCTGTGCTTGTCCAGCAACACATTTTTCAGCTATGATCTCCAGCATCTGCAGTCCTCACTTTCTCCTTGTTGGGCCAAAGGGCCTGTTTCCACACAATAGGGAATCGAATCTGATCTAAGATGAGCACAGGTGTCTCTGAGTTGTGTGGTTGGAAGAGATCGGAGAGATAGAGATGATGGCAGCTGGGGAGGGATTTGAAAACAATGCTGAGAATTTTTAAGTGTTAATGCTTTGTAGGCAGTGAGCACATCTGCGATGGATGAACTAGTAAAAAGACATGGCTGTGAATCAAGACATAAATAACAGAATGAGGATAGCCTTGAGTTTACAGGTAAGATGTCCTTGAACATTTAAGCTAACAAAGAACTGGATGAGCTTTTCAGATGAGTTGAAATCAGGGTGGAGTTGAGTGGTGCTGTTCAGCTGAAAATAGATAATTTTGGTTATGAGGGTATATAGGCTGCTCTTTCAGCCTCTCCCTCATGCCCCTATGCTCTCATTACCGCTCTTGCCCCTCACACTTCTTGCCCCTGTCATTGTAGCCCATTGTGCACTGTCTCGTCCCTTACGCACTGTCTTACCTCTTCTGCACTCTCTCTCCTCGTGCTTTCCCTCACCCCTCATGCTCACTCTCACCCTTCCAGATCCTTCCTTTCCAATTCTTTCTCCTCATCTTCATCCCAGATTGTGTATAAGGGTGTGTGTGCGTGACTGTGATGGAGTATATGCCTGTGAGAGGGGGTGTGTATGTGTGTGTCTGAGAGAATGTGTGTTTGGGAGAGGGTCTGAGCTGAGATGTCACTTTTTATAATAAAACCTTAAGTAATTTTGGGAATCCACAGACTCCCTACAGTGTGGAAACAGGCCCTTCTGCCCAACAAGTCCACAGTAACTCACCCAGACCCATTCTCCTACCCTATTGTCCTACGGGCCTAGCCTACACATCCCTGACACTTTGGGCAATTTAGCATGGCCAATTCACCTATACTGCAAATCTTTGGATTGTGGGAGGAAACTGGAGCACGTGGGGGAAAGCCACGCAGACACTGGGAGAATGTGCAAACTCCACACAGACAGGCACCCAAGGCTGGAATCAAACGTGGGTCCCAGGTGCTCTGAGGTGGCGGTGCTGTGAGATAGCAGTGCTAACCACTGAGCCACCATGCTGCCCAGACTTGAATGTGACTTGAAAGTGTGTTCAATGATCCTGCCCTACAAGCTACCTGATGAAGGACAGAGCTCTGAAAGCTTGTACTTACAAGTAAACCTGTTGGACTGTAACCTGGTGTTGTATGATTTTTAACTGTTTCTTGTGACCATCTCATAAATTACCAGATTCATTCAGCTCAGTTTCTCAACTGGTCTTTGTGAATTTGTGTTTTCTCTGTTTTAATTCAATTTGTTTCTGTTTCTGGTATAATTCAATTTCACACAGTATTCAAATGGGAGAATTCACAGTCAGAAAATTCAAACCAATTATCATATCAGGATCTGACTGAGTCATCCAATTTATTGGAACCTGAATATCATCAGATTTTGAGTATGGAAGAAAAGGCACCATTCACACCAACATAAACTTTACAGGACATTGGTTAGGCCACTGTTGGAATATTGTGTGCAATTCTGGTCTCCTTCCTATTGGAAAGATGTTGTGAAACTTGAAAGGGTTCAGAAAAGATTTACAAGGATGTTGTCAGGGTTGGAGGATTTGAGCTATAGCAAGAGGCTGAACAGGCTGAGGCTGTTTTCCCTGGAGCATCGGAGGCTGAGGGGTGACCTTATAGAGGTTTACAAAATTGAGGGGCATGGATAGGGTAAGTAGGCAAAGTCTTTTCCCTGGGATTGGGGAGTTCAGAACGAGAGGGCATAGGTTTAGGGTGAGAGGGGAAAGATATAAAAGAGACCTATGGGGCAACTTTTTCACGCAGAGGATGGTTCCAGGTATGGAATGAGCTGCCAGAGGAAGTGGTGGAGGCTGGTACAATTGCAACATTTAAGAGGCATTTGAATGGGTGTATGAATAGGAAGGGTTCAGAGGAATATGGGCCCGGTGCTGGCAGGTAGGATAGATTGGGTTGGGATATCGGGTTATTCTGTATTCTGTTCTCTTTTGTTTGTGTTTAATTCAGCAATCTTGCAAACAAATTCTGTTTTGTCTAAAACTAAGTAGTTAGCACTGCTTGCCTCACAGCGCCAGAAACCCAGGTTCAATTCCTGCCTCAGGAAACTGTCTGTGTGGAGTTTGCACATTCTCCCCGTGTCTGTGTGGGTTTCCTCCGAGTGCTCTGGTTTCCTCTCACAGTCCAAAGATGTGTAGGTCAGGTGAATTGGCCATGCTAAATTGCCCATAGTGTTAGGTTCATTAGTTAGGGCTGAATGTAGGGGAATCAGTATGGGTGGGTTGCTCTTCAGGGGATTGGTGTGGACTTGTTGGGCTGAAGGGTCTGTTTCCACACCGTAAGTAATCTAATCTAGTCTCTAACTATCCTTCCTTGTCCATATTTGACAAAAATTAGAAGTGTCAATAAAAGATGGAGGAGCAGCTCTTTCCTATTGAATGGGAACCATGGACTACTCTAGGTTAGAAACATCACTTGCACTTGGGAATGTGTGAAGCTGTTGCCAGGATACAAAAGTAAAATCAAAATATTTTTGAATGCTAGAGATCTGCTCTACCAGACTCGAAACGTTCATTTTGTTTCTGTCACCACAGATATTGCCAGACCTGAGGAAAGACCATTCGAGCTGAAACGTTAACTCTGATTTCTCTGCCCAGACCCTGCTGAGCTTTTCCAGCAGTTTCTGTTTTGTTCCCGCCCACTTGATGTTGCGTCACCGTGTTGGTGACGCATGCGCGCTGCTCCCGCGGAACCAAGATGGCGGCCGTCAACCTGAACCTCTTCACGGGAAAAGGCAACGGAATCGGAAATATGGGACTTGCAGGTTATTAATGGAGCATTGAGATGTCTAATAACTGTTTACACACCGTTTCCGTGCCCACCCTCCTCCCCGGCTCCAGCGCTCCTTCCGCGGACCCGCATCTTCACCGCCTGCTGATGAGAAAATACAGTGTCTTTGCCTCTTGTCAGCACCGCCACTGCGCATGCTCGAGACACAATGGAGACACAACGCATTGCTCTCTCGTATCGTGACTGAGGGGACAATAACCATCACGGTTATTGGACAGAGGTGGTTATTAATAGAATTGGGAACCAAATTATATTGGACTGATGAAACAAAGAATGCATGAGAAACTCAGCAGCTCTGGCAGCAGACAGAGAAACAGGTCAACTATGACTCCTGAAACCTCAAAGGTTATGACACTGGAGTAATGGTTGTGTAAAGTGTATAGGGCAAGAGTTCCTGAAGTGTGTTCAGCCTTTAGTCTTTCCCCATGCAGATTAGAATTATGAGAATTGATTGGGGAATAAAAGGCTGAAATGGGATTATTGTGTGATTGGCACAAGAACCAAAATTGTCGTGAGGAGTGCAGTTAGTGGTGAAGATATGAAATGATCAACGAGAGAGGAAGTAGATTTCAGTTTGGCTTTCCAAATGGAATTGGATAAGCAAATGAAACTAGTCTGTGGATGGGACAGGGAACTAGATGCTCTGCCTTGCTCTGATCAAGATGTGGCAGAGGCATAATGGGCCACCTGTCAGAGCAGGACGCAATTGGAAGCCCAAGTAATTGAAAGAATGCCTTTTGAGAGAGCCATTACAAGCAATGAAAAGATGTGACTTTGAGCAAGCCTGATAGTACTTATTTATAGTTGAAATGTCTGGTGCTGGAAAAGCACAGTAGGTCAGGCAGCATCTGATGAGCAGGAGAATTGATGTTTTTGGCTTAAGCCCTTCATCATAAATGTCTGAACATCGATTCTTCTCCTCCGCGGATCTGCCTGACTGCTGTGCTTTTCCAGCACCACATTTTTCGACTCTGATCTCCAGCATCTGCAGTTGTCACTTTTTACTAATACTTACTTTAACTTGATTAAACTTTCCAAGGTATTTCACAGAAATTTGCAAGGCCAAAGTTTGACACTGAGTCATGTGAAGAAATATTTGACGATGCTGTCCTTTAACAGGGTTGTTTTGTTTTTGTTTTTTTCGGGAGGGGTCCTAAAGGCAGGGTTGCCAATATGTCTGGAAATAGTTATTTTAAATAACGGCAAGGGGAGTGGCCAGTTCTCCCAGTTCAGATAACTTATCTAGTTTGTTTTTTTTTAGCAGGCAGTTAGAAACTGCTGGTAGCAGAGAAGCTGTTACTGTGAAGAAAATGGTTCCATGCTTCAACAGATGTTTCTTGCCTGACTGCTCTCTCTGCAATCTCTCCTGTCTGTAAGAACCTGAGTTTGAATTTCCAATTTGCGAAGAGATTTTGAAATATTGCAGGTATTGGAACAGCTCCTTCATTAAGTTATGATTTGAAGTTGGTTGCACTTCCACATATTTAAGTTATTTTAAATTCTTTTATTCTGTTTGTGTTTCATCCATAGTGCGTAAATAACCTCTGCTTTGCTTAAAGCTGAGTGTTTTGACCAGCTGCAACACTCCTGGAATATCCACTTTACATCTGCCTTTAAAATAAGAAGAAGTTAATGTCTGGGTTACCTTAAAGTGTTTTGAGGGAGTCTGGCCTGGCCCATCACAAATATTAAATCAGACGATCAGACATTTGGTCAAAGAGGTAGGTTTTCAGGAGAATTTTAAAGGAAGAAAATTAGAACCATTGGAAGTAGGAGCAGGTGTAGGCCATTCAACCTTTAAGCCTACTCCAACATTCAGTGTGATCTTGGATGATCATCCAACTGAGCACCCTGTTCCTATGTTCTTCCCATAGTTTTTCAGGATAAAGAAATCAAAATATAAGTTAAATCTTCCTTGCAAAATTGCCTTTCTGGATGAAGAAATTTCTCCTTATCTCTGTCTTAACAGCCTAACCTAAATTTCTATATTGTGGCCGCTACTTCTAGACTCCTGGTCCTCGGCGACTCCATGAGGGAACTAGTTCAGTGTCCCTGTGAACTTCTGGAAGATAGAACCCAAATCAACCATTCTAAAATCCTACAGTGTTGGTCCGTATTCTTCGGGGTTTCTTAATTTCTACACCATGTCTTTACTCAAACCAATTTCTTTGAATTTCTAGTCTTGTCAGACCATTGATGCCTCCTTATTTCCAGGCATGTTTTTATTTTCTATCAAGGAAAACCTTTGAGAAACCCAGAGAAAGTTACCATCTTAATTGAGACTGAGCATGTGTATGACTATCCTCACATAGGAAGCAGAAGTCTCATGTTGTCCGTTTATCTCCTGGATATAGGTTATAAAAACTCATCTTGCAAGGGAATAGATGGGGATAAATTGCACACTGCAAACTCAAACCAAGATAATTGTTTGTCTCCTCTTAAATTCTGTCTTTTCTTAACATGACTTTTTTCATATCCTTTTACAGGGTGTTAAAAAGTTTGAAGACTGAGAGATTATTCTGTGACTCTGGAGTTTCCAATATCTTTCAAGATGCAGGATCCAGCCAGAGATTTTAAAATTGAAGACAGTGAAATTGTATCAGAGGTTAGAATTGTTGAGCTTTCATTTACAGTGTAAGGCATCAGTACTGTGCTTTTGTTCTATGGCTCTGAGACTGCTGTGGCTACTTTACTATCGATCCAAATCCATGTCATCCATTGCTTTGTCACATCTCTGTCTTTCCTAGTCACCTCTCTCCCATTGTCTAACTACCACTGCCTCTAATAATGTGTACTTTAACCACGTTTAATGTTTTGTTCCTGTTTCTGCAAATTGTGTCTAAATGAAGTTTCCACTACTGCCCATTCCCCAGCAATTTTATCAGATTTACCTACTCATTGTTAGGAACTGTGTATCCTTCACTGCAGTTAATTTCCCTTCTGCTTTTGATCTCCTGCGGAGAGTCAAATTCTCCACTACTTTTATTCCACTGAGGGGTGACCTTATAGAGGTTTACAAAATTATGAGGGGCATGGATAGGATAAATAGACAAAGTCTTTTCCCTGGGATTGGGGAGTGCAGAACTAGAGGGCATAGGTTTAGGGTGAGAGAGGATAGATATAAAAGAGACCTAAGGGGCAACCTTTTCACGCAGAGGGTGGTACGTGTATGGAATGAGCTGCCAGAGGATGTGGTGGTGGTTGGTACAATTGCAGCATTTAAGAGGCATTTGGAAGGTTTATACGAATAGGAAGGGTTTGGAGGGATATGGGCCGGGTGCTGGTAGGTGGGACTAGATTGGGTTGGAATATCTGGTCGGCATGGACAGGCTGGACTGGAGGATCTGTTTCCATGCTGTACGTCTCTATGACTCTATGACACAATTATTACCTCACCTGCTAATTATTTCCAGTTTTTTCTCTTTTCAATTTCCAGCATGTGCAGAATTTACAGAATGTAAGCAGTAGAGTTTTGGATCACCTCAAAATTACTGAAAGCTTGAATGTGTGAGACCAGCCAGGAGTGCAGAGTCATAGAAACCCTACAGTGTGGAAACAGGCCATTTGGTCCAACAAATCCACACCAATCCTCCAAAGTGTATCCCACCCAGACCCATTCCTCTACCATATTTCTCTACATTTACCCCTGACTAATGCACCTAACCTACAACACCCCTGAACACTATGGGCAATTTAGCTTGGCCTACTCACCTAACCTGCACATCTTTGAACTGTGGGAGGAAACTGGAGCACCCAGAGGAAACCCATGCCGACATGGGGAGAATGTGCAAACTCCACATAGACAGTTGCCCAAGGGTAGAATCAAATCTGGGTCCCTGTAAGGCAGCAGTGCTACCCACTGAGCCACCATGCTGCCCATAAGTCTAGAGATAAGAAGAGAGTGGAGGAGGGTTTCAAAACCATATGAGGCAAGACTAGGAGTTGGTTGATATCTTTGAGGTGGTCTTGGTGATGATATGAATATAATGTCAAAACTTTATGTTGAGCATGGCATTATTGTTCTGACAGTCTGTTTCAGCATCACAGTTGCAGGAAAGAGAGATGGTATTGGTTACTAGGGTACGGGGTTTGGAACTGAAGACAGCTCCTTTCATCATTGGAGGATATTTCTATATGTCAGATGTCATACAGGTCAGGAGGCTGAGAGATTTGGAAGGAATTCGGAAGTTACAGTGTCCACATAGGTCTCTAATCTTAGTCCTTCTAGATAGTGAAGGTTGAGAGTTTGGGAGATTCTGGGCAAGTTGTAAATATATACAATCTCTCTCCTTTGTCACTGTTCCTCTCACTTCTCCCTTTGCTTCATCCTATGGAGGCCAGATTCTTGAGCATGTTCAGATTGGGATGGCAGATTGCCTTCCTAATGAACCACGTATGTTTTTACAACATGATGGCAGGTTTCACAATAAATTTCTCTGACCCAACAAATTACCACATTCGTTCAGCTCAATGTCACAGCTTGATTTTGTGGGTGTTCTCTCATTCCTTTTTTTTTCCCTGATTTAAAACCATTTCAGAGGATGCCAGAGGAGGAGAAATTACAGTCAGGGATCACAGATCCAGCAGCACCTCAAACAAATCTGGTGGAGGCTTCCAGGTTATCTCAGTCAGAGTGTTGTTTAATTTTGAATGTGAAAGGAAAGAGCACACTTCACAATTGTCCCTACGTGTGTCCTGTATGTGGACAAGGCTTCAGCCAATCATCTGGCCTGTTCAGGCACAAGTGCAGTGGCAGTGGGGAGAAGCCATCGAAATGTGGAGACTGTGGGACAGAATTCAGCAACCAATCTGAGCGGGAACTTCATCAACACAGTCACACTGAGGAGAGACCATGGAAATGTGGGAGCTGCAACGAAGGTTTCAGATCCCTGACTGAGCTGGAAACCCATCGACACAGTCACACCGGGGACAGGCCATTCATGTGCTCTGAGTGTGGGAAGGGATTCATTCGGTCATCCCACCTCACGACCCACCAGCGGGTGCACACTGGGGAGAGACCTTTTAAATGCACAGAATGTGGGAAGTGCTATAAATGTTCTGGGGAATTGCTGTCCCATCAACGTGTTCACACTGAGGAGAGACCATTCAGATGCCCTCACTGTGGGAAGGGATTCAAGACATCATCTGAAGTCATTGTACACCAGAGAATTCACACTGGGGAGAGGCCGTTCACCTGCAGTGTGTGTGGGAAGGGATTCACTCGGTCATCCCACCTCACAATACACCATCGAGTCCACACTGAGGAGAGACCTTTTCAATGCCCAGACTGCCGAAAGTGTTTTAAAAGTTCCAGGGAACTAATGCGTCATCGACGTGTTCACACTGATGAGAGACCATTCAGGTGCACTCACTGTGGGACTGGGTTTAGACAGTCATATCATCTGACTGAACACCAGCGAATTCACACTGGGGAGAGACCATTTAAATGTCCAGACTGTGGGAAGTTCTATAAAAGTTCTGGGGACCTAATGTCCCATCAACGTGTTCACACTGAGGAGAAACCATTCAGGTGCTCTCACTGTGGGGCTGGGTTCAAGCAATCGTCTCAACTCACTGTCCATCAGCGAATTCATACTGGGGAGAGGCCGTTCACCTGCTCCATATGTGGGAAGGGATTCATTCGATCATCCCAACTCGTGACACACCAGCGGGTGCACACTGAAGAGAGACCTTTTAATTGTTCACTCTGCGGGAAATGTTTTAAAAGTTCTCAGGAAGTGATGACCCATCAACGTGTTCACACTGAGGAGAGACCTTTTAAATGCTCAGACTGTGGAAAGTGCTATAAAACATCTGGGGATCTGATGTCTCATCAACGTGTTCACACTTCTGAAAGACCATTCAGGTGCTCTCACTGTGGGATTGGGTTCAAACATTCTTCTCACCTCACTGTACACCAGCGAATTCACACTGGGGAGCGACCTTTTAAATGCCCAGATTGTGGAAAGTCCTATAAGAGTTCTGGCTATCTGATGATCCATCAACGTGTTCACACTCAAGAGAGACCGTTCAGATGCTCTCACTGCGGGACAGCATTCAAGCAGCCATCTCACCTCACTCTACACCAGCGAATTCACACTGGGGAGAGGCCTTTCACCTGTACTGAGTGTGGGAAGGGATTCACTCGGAAAGCCCTCTTGCTGAGTCACCAACGGGTTCACACGTAACTATGAGAGTTGGAGTTTGTTGTTAGTTATATCCAGAACCAAACCATGTTCATTGGCTAATAAACCCATTTGAGTTGTTAATATTTTGGATAAAAATAAAATAAAGCAGCTTTGTAATTCAACGGAGATTGGCGCATCTTTTCAATGTCTCTGACTCATTTGCTCTGAGTGAGTTCATTTTGAAGAGCAATTCCTCGTCTTCTCCATCCTCACCAACAAGTGTGAGGTACTCATGGAGCTTCTTTACCACTGAGATTGAAACAATATGATCAGCTATCTCTGCTGCTCCTCTCCGTCCCACTAATCCACAGTAAAATTGCCCCAACAGTTCCTCCCTGAATGAACCTTGAACTCACATCTTCCTTCAGTTTCTCTCTGATCTCCTGCTTTAATTAATCTCATCATGTCCAGGAGACCCACCTCATAGTCTCTGAATTCTATTCCTACTAACCACTCAAGTTCTCCACATTAGCTGATACTGTTAAGATTCTGTTCTATTTTGTGCCCCTCACCTTGAAATCAATAATGTCACCCATTCTGAGATAAAAAAATCAATCCTTCACCACGCCATCTTAACAAGCTTCTGCCTGTTTTCCATATCCTTGCCCTCTCCAAAGTCCTTGAACTTGGTGCCCCCGAAGGCTGCTCTTCTTTCACATCACAATGAGGATGTGAAGTTCCTATCCCTGATCTACATGAGTGAACCAGTCTGTGATTTTACAACACTCCATCACTATTCCCTAGTGCCAGTCCTAACAGATTTAATGACCATGGTTTCATAACCTGCCTTTGTTTTTATACATTGTCTCATGTTCCTTTGTTTTTAGAGTCATAGAGACGTACAGTTAGGAAATAGATCCTTCGGTCCACCTGTCCATGCTGACCAGATATCCTAACCTAATCTAGTCCCATTTCACAGCACTTGGCCGGTATCCCTCTAAACCCTTCGTATTTGTATACCCATCCAGATGCCTTTTAAATGCCACAATTGTACCAGCCACCACCACTTCCTCTGGCAGCTCATTCCATATATGCATCACCCTCTGTGTGAAAAAGTTGCCCCTTATGTCTCTTTTATATCTTTCCCCTCTTACCCTAAACCAATGCCATCTAGTTCTGGACTCCCCCATCTTAGGGAAAAGACTTTGTCTACTTATCCTATCTATGCGCCTCATGATTTTATAAACCTCTATAAAGTTACCCCTCAGCCTGCAATGCTCTAGGGAAAACAATCCCAGCCTGTTCCGCCTCTCCCTTTAGCTCAACTCCTCCAACCCTGGCAACATCCTGATAAATCTATTCTGAACCCTTCCAAGTTTCACAACATCCTTCCGACAGGAGGGAGATCAGAATTGCACATAGTATTCCAAAAGTGGCTGAACCAATGTCCTATACAGC
Source organism: Hemiscyllium ocellatum (assembly GCF_020745735.1). Classification (NCBI taxonomy): domain Eukaryota; kingdom Metazoa; phylum Chordata; class Chondrichthyes; order Orectolobiformes; family Hemiscylliidae; genus Hemiscyllium; species Hemiscyllium ocellatum. Next base: position 14,535,556 of record NC_083446.1, read on the forward strand.
CACAACAGGACCTCCCAACTCCTACACTCTGTCCAACAAAGAAAAGCATACCAAATGCTTTCTTCACTATCCAGCTACTTTCAAGGAACTATAAACCTGCACTTCAAGGCCTCTTTGCTTTGCAACATGCCCCAAGACCTTACCATTCAGTGTAAAGGTTCTGCTCTGATTTTCCTCTCCAAAATGCCTGTCAGCTCCTCTGGATTGTCCATCCATATCAATGATGCATTTGAAGTCTCGAGCCAGAATGACAGGACTGGATGCCAACAGCAGCAGTGGGAGCTCACTCTTTACCACTGGAGCGTACGTGTTAATTAGTCTCAGGGAAGCGTTTCTGTAGATAATGTCTGCTGTGAAGAGGCACCCATTCAACACCTCCTTAACTTCAGAGATGATGAAGTTGCCTCATCACAGAATACCCAGACCAGAGGAGTGGCTATTGTTTCCCCATGACCAAACCAAAAGCCCAACGGTCCATAAATTCGACTATTTCCTGTAGCTTCTGAGGTGCAGTATCCCACACTCCTGCGGAAACAGGAAGTCTGCTTTGATGTTGGCCTCATAAGCCAATGTAGAGACACATTGTGTAGTAGATTTAATGCTACGCACATTAATACTAGGAATTTTAAAACCCTTTTTAAGAGTTCATAGAATTACCCAACGTCCATTCAGCTGCAAGCTTGTTACTGGGGGAATCCCTATGGTTTGGGCGAACTATTGGAAGTAGCTACCTTGTTCCTCCGTGGGCTGTGGGGATGGGTTGCCCTGCTCTGATATCGTCAAGGTGAGAATGAAGCCAGGAAAGTCCATTTCTGAGTTTGACAAAAGGATTGTTATGCACAGCTCCTGATTCAGAGTGTCACTCCTCCTGGTTACCTGCTGTAGTCATAACGGCATTTCTGGGTTGGGGGGGGTGGGGTGGAGTGCTTCTCTCCTTCTCCCCTGTGGCACTCTGCCTCTTTTTTCTGTCCCTCTGCACATCTTCGTCATCAGAGGAGCTACATGATGTATCCATCATGCAGCTGCCTCTTGCCATTTTGCTCTGGGACTTCAGAGACCTAATGTGTTTTTCTTTCTAGGTTATTTCTTACTGGTATCTATTCCCCTGCTTCTTTCACTTCCCCCTCCTCCACTGACTCCATCTATTCAGATGGAGGTTGGATCAGTTGTTGTGCTGCTGTGCTGGCTACCCCTCCCTCGTCTCTGGCTTGTCTATCCTTCTGGGTGCACCTTGTATTAGGTTCTTGCTGAGGGGTGGCACCTTACTGACAGGCGATCCTTCCTCCACCCTCTTCACCATCACCCCAACTGTACTGCACATCTATAGCCAGGGGTATGGGCATTAGCAGAGGCCAAAGCTCTGGTTGGGAGGTCACCGAATTGACGTTACATTGAAGCCAGCATAAAGCTTAGCTCAGCCTCAGCTCAACCAATGATCTTGCACGTTCTGCTCCCAATCCAGCGCTGATCTCAAGGCCTTCCAATGGTGAAGGTTCTGAGCTCAGACCATGGATCTAGGTGTCTCCCCTCCTGAGATGTGGTGTCCCTCAGGTTAAAGCACCACCAGCTGTCTCTCTCTCTCTCTCTCTCTAATAAGAAACAATCCTATGGTCCAGAATGAGTGTGCATCTTTCCCATTTAATGTGTTGCTCAGACTGAGCTACACATTAAGTGGAAAAGATGCCATATATATTTGTGATATTATATCCCTGGGATGCCCAAAGAAATGTTTTATTCTCTATAATATGTATTACATATGTCAGTTGTCCTTGTGGGAGATAAGTAGAAAGATTGCTTGTACACTGAACAACAAATAGATTTAAAATTTACAATGGTGGTAACAACGCAGAATTCCAAGTTCTGGTGAATCTCCCCTATGCACAGAATTGCTTATCACTGCACATACACAGTATTTTCCCTGCCTAACCACAGTCTAGAGCATGGGCAGTGACCGTGACCCTGAAGGTCAGCACCTGTATTCTTCAGTTTCACATGAGGCAGAATGGAGGGGGCAATGGACCAAGCAGTTCAACGGAAATGCTTCGTGAATAACTTGTGGATGTGATAGACCCCATATAAAGAAATTATCTGTCCCTGTTTCACAAAACAGAATGAATCAAGGCTTTCTTTCAACAATAGGAGTGGCAGGGTGACTCAGTGGTTAGCACTGCTGCCTCACAGCACCAGGGACCCGAGTTCAATCCCAATCACGGGCGATTGTCTGTGCTGAGTTTACACATTCTCCCTGTGTCTGCGTGGGTTTCCTCCCACAATCCAACGATGTGCAGTTGAGTGAATTGACCATGCTATGTTGCCCCAGTATTCAGGGATGTGTAAGTTAGGTGCATTAGTTGGGGATAAATGTAGAGTAATAAGGTAGGGGTCTGGGTGGGTTACTCTTCAGAGGGTGGGTGTGGACTTGTTGGGCCGAAGGGCCTGTTTCCACACTATACAGATTCTATGAATAGGCTCTGGATAGCGGCTGCCACCTTTGTAAGGGGCAAAGGGCAACAAGGCACATGTGCAGTCGTCCTAGGCTAGGGGAGAGAATGTTGTGAATGTTTCCCTTGGACTAACAAGGATGGAGTATATAAACTCCTTTTATAGGAAGTGAGGAGGAGAGGATTTACATACAGCAAACTCCACATAACAAAAATATTTGTCTTTTCTGAATTTCTGCCCTGGACTGATTGAGATGGCATTTGTAAACTTATTTTACAGTGTGTTAGGAGTTGCAGATGGGAAAATCAAACCAAAAGCATACCAAGATTTGAGTGTGCCACTTCATTCATTATTCATTCAGCACTGGATATTATTGGCCTTTGAATGTAGATATTGAGTAACATAAAATAACGTAAAATTCCTTCCTTACATTTGCCAGTAGCTTTTGCCCAACATCTTAAATCTGTGTCCTTAATACTGTTAGTATCAGCTGCATTTTATCTACCTTATCTAAACCTACCAAAAACCTTTGTCAAATCTAATCTCAATTTCCTTTGCTCTGTGCAGAATAACTTCAGTTTCTCCAACCCAACCTTACAATTAATATCACTCATTCCTTGAATCATTCTGAGAAATGTATTTTTAAATTTCCTCACAGAAAGAAAGGGGGGGGCAGGAGAGGAGGGGGCGGTGGAGTTTTTGATAAGGGATAGCATGACTGCTGTACTTAGGGAGGATATTCCTTGGAATACATCCAGGGAAGTTATTTGGGTGTAACTGAGAAATAAGAAAGGGATGATGACCTTGTTGGGATTGTATTATAGACCTCCTAATAGTCAACAGAAAATTGAGAAAGAAATGTGTTAAGGAGATTTCAGTTATCTGTAAGAATAATAGAGTAGTTATGGTAAGGGACTTTAACTCTCCAAACACAAACTGGAACTGCCATAGTGTTACAGGCTTAGATGGAGAGGAATTTTTGTGTGTACAATAAGATTTTCTGATTCAGTATGTGGATGTACATAATATAGAAGATGCAAAACTTGACCTACTCTTGGGAAATAAGGCAGGGCAGGTGACTGAGGTGTCAGTGAAGGAGCACTTTAGTTTTAAAATAGTGATGGAAAAGGATAAACTGGATCTAAAAGTTGAAGAAGGCCAATTTTGACAGTATTAGACAACAATTTTTGATTGAGGGCAGATGTTCGCAGGTAACAGCTGGATAATGGGAAGGCTTCAAAAATTAGATAAGAGAGTCCAGACACAGTATATCCTGTTAGGGTGGAAGGTAAGGCTGGTAGGTCGACGGAATGGTGGATGACTAGAGAAATTGAGGTTTTGGTGCAGAAAAAGAAGGAAGCATATGTCAGGTATAGACAGGAGAGATTGAATGAATCCTTAGAATAGTATAAAGGCACTAGGAGTGTACTTAAAAGAGAAATCAGGAGTGCAAAAAGGGGGCATAAAATAGCTTTGGCAAATATAGTTAAGGAGAATCCAAAAGGATTTTATCTATACATTAAGGACAAAAGGGTAACTAGGGACAAAATAGGGCCCCTCAAAGATCAGCAAGACAGCCCATGTGTGCAGTGGCAGGAGATAGCAGATACTAAACAAGTATTTTGTATCAGTGTTTACTGTGGAGAAGGAATTGGAGGAAACAGAATTGAATTGAATTTATTGTCACCTGTACTGAGGCACAGTGAAAAGCTTTGTCTTGCAAGCAATACAGGCAGATCACAGAGTTAAGTTGTATAGATAGTAAATAGTAGGTAAATAGCGGCAAAAACAAAAATACCGTACAGGCGAATGTTCAGAGTTTGTGAGTCCATTCAGTATTCTAACAACAGTAGGGTAGAAACTGTTACAAAACCATCTGGTGCTTGTGTTCAGGCTTCTGTACCTTCTCCCCGATGGTAGAGGTTGTAGGGAAACATTGCCAGGGTGGGATGGATCTTTGAGAATGCTGGCAGCCTTTCCTTGACAGCGGGCCTGGTAGATGGATTCTATAGATGGGAGGTTGGCCTTTGTGATTGTCTGGGCCGAGTTCACCATTCTCTGTAACCGTCTCTGATCTTGAATGGTACAGTTGCCATACCAAGTAGTGACACATCCAGACAGAATGCTCTCGATGGCACACCTATAAAAGTTGGCGAGGGTATTCGCCATCATGCCCAATTTCCTCAGCTGCCTGAGGAAGAAGAGATGTTGTTGGGCTTTTGTAACCAGTGTGTCCACACGAAGAGTCCAGGAAAGCATGTTGTGGATGACCACTCCCAGAACTTTGACACTATCCACTCATTCCACCTCTGTGCTGTTAATGTGTGTGTGTGTGAGTAACATCCCACCAAAAGTCAATAATGGGTTCCTTGGTTTTGCTAGCATTGAGAGCTAGGTTGTTCTCAGTGCACCATTTTTCCAGGTCTTCCACCTCCTGTTTGTAGTCTGTTTCATCGCCATCTGAGATTTGACCGACTATGGTGGTGTCATCAGCAAACTTGTAAATGGCATTAGTCTGGTATTTGGTGATGCAGTCATGGGTATACAGTGAGTACAGTAGGGGGCTGAGTACGCATCCCTGGGTGTTGAGTGTTAGTGAGGGTGAAATATTGTCCCCAATCTTCACTGATTGTGGCTCGTGGGTCAGGAAACTGAGGATCTGGTAGCAGAGAGTGGGGCTTAGTCCAAGATCACTAAGTTTAGAAATCAGTCTTGAGGGGATAATAGTGTTGAAGGCTGGACTTGTCAATGGGTAGGATTCTTACATAGCTGCTCTTGGTGTCAAGATGTTCCAGGGAGGAGAGAAGGGCAAGTGATGTGGCATCTGACATGGATCTGTTGGTCCGATAGGCACATTGGAGTGGGTCAAGAGTAGTGGGGAGGCTGGAGTTAATTAATGCCATGACCAGCCTTTCAAAGTACTTCATGACCACTGAAGTTAGGGCCACTGCGTAGTAGTCATTGAGACATGCTGCATGAGCCTTCTTAGACACAAGGATGATATTGGCCCTCTTGAAACGGGCAGGGACAGTGGCCTACTGCAGGGAGAGGTTGAAGATGTCCGAGAGGACCTCTGCCAGTTGATCTGCATGTGCCATGAGTACACAGCCTGGTACTCCATCTGGTCTCATCGTTTTCCTTCGATTCACACAAAGGAAAATTGATCTGACCTCTGATGCAGTGACTGTTGGGATAGGTTTGTCAGGACTTGTGTTACCTCTCTGCTGAAACTGGGGGGAAATAGATGTTGGGAAATAAATGGTGACACCTTGAAACACGTCCATATTACAGGAGGAGGTGCTGAATGTGTTGAAACACATAAAATTGGATAAATCCCCCAAACCTGATCAGGTGTATCTCAGAACTCTGTGGAAAGCTAGGGAAGTGATTGCTGGGCCCCTTGCTGAGATATTTGTATCATCAATCATCACAGGTAAGGTGCAAAAAGACTGGAGGTTGGCTAACGTGATGACGCAATTGAAGAACGGTGGTAAAGAAAAGCCAGGGAACTACAGACCAGTGAGCCTGACGTCGGTGCTGGGCAAGTTGTTGGAGGGAATCCTGAGGGACAGGATGTACATGTATTTGGAAAGGCAAGGACTGATTAAGGATAGTCAGCATGGCTTTGTGCATGGGAAATCATGTCTCAGAAACTTGTTTGAGTTTTTTGAAGAAGTAACAAAGAGGACTGATGAGGGCAGAACGGTAGATGTTGATCTATATGGGCTTCAGTAAGGCATTCGATAAGGTACCTCATGGGAGACTGGTTATCAAGGTTAGATCTCACGGAATACAGGGAGAACTAGCCACTTGGATACACAGCTGGCTTAAAGGTAGAAGACAGAGGGTGGTAGTGGAGGATTGTTTTTCAGACTGGAGGCCTGTAACCAGTAGTGTGCCACAAAGATCGGTGCTGGGTCCATTGCCTTTCAACATTTATATAAATGATTTGGACGTGCACTTAGGGGGTATAGTTCATGAGTTTGCAGATGACACCAAAATTGGAAGTGTAGTGGACAGTGTAGTGGAAGTGTAGCACCTCATAGATAAATATGAGGTGCTGCATTTTGGGAAAGCAAATCAGAGCAGGACTTATACACTTAATGGTAAGGTTCTGGGGAGTGTTACTGAACAAATAGACCTTGGAGTGCAGGCTCATTGCTCCTTGAAAGTGGAGTTGCAGGCAGATAGGATAGTGAAGAAGGCATTTGGTATGCTTTCCTTTATTGGTCAGACCATTGAGTATTGGAGTTGGGAGGTCATGTTGCAGCTGTACAGGACATTGGTTAGGCCACTTTTGGAATATTGCATGCAATTCTAGTCTACTTCCTATCAAAAGGATGTTGTGAAACTTGAAAGGGTTCAGAAAAGCTTTATAAGGATGTTGCCAGGGTTGGAGGATTTGAGCTATCAGGAGAGGCTGAATAGGCTGGGGATGTTTTCCCTGGAACATTGGAGGGTGATGGGTGATCTTATAGAGGTTTATAAAATCATGAGGGCCATGGATAGGATAAATAGAAAGATCTTTTCCCTGAGGTGGGGAGTCCAGAACTAGAGAGCATAGGTTTGGATTAAAGGGAAAAGATATAAAATGGACATAAGGGGCAACTTTTTCACACAGATAGTGGTGCGCGTACGGAAGCTGCCAGAGGAAATGGTGGAGACTGGTACAATTGCAGTTTAAAAGGCATCTAGATGGGGATATGAATAGAAAAGATTTGGAGGGATATGGGCCAGGTCAAATGGGATTAGATTCATTTAGGATATCTGGTCAGCATGGACAAGTTGGACTGAAGGGTCTGTTTCTGTGCTGTACATCTCCCTCGGTCTATGAGAACTTCACATCCTTCATGGTGATCACTTGTTTGTGCAGACCCAAATACTCTGTGTTCGTGTGGGTGATGTTATCTCGCGCAGACTCAGTAACACTGATTCCTGGGTATTTCCTCAACTGGGAGAGTGTCCTCTGACCTCAGTGCTTCTGATTTCTTTCAAGCTGCAGACTCTGCCATTTGATTTTAAAGTTGAAGACAATGAAACTATTTCTGTATTTTGAACAAGTAGCCTATATGATTTAGCTTCTAGTCTATTCTCCATTATTTGTGGAAACTTGACATGGCTCTGGGACTGGTGTGTCCCCTTAACTGTGGATCTGAATCAATGTCCATCCACTGTGGTGATGCTGCTCCTTTAGCAAGGTTAGGTAGATCTTGGTTTTTTTTTAAAAGGTCATAAAGGTAGAGGGTCTGTTTTCACTGCATTTATCTGCTTGAAGAGGCTTTTAAGTTTAAAACAAAACAGTTGTACAATGAATGGGGAGTGACCAGTTCTCCTGGCTCAGCTTTTCTCTGGTTTGGTTTGGGGTTTTTAGCAGTCTGGATGTTCAGAGTTTAAGCTGGTCAAAGAAACAGCTACATGGGAGAAGGTGTTCCATACTGAACCTCTCTGCCATCTCTCTCTCTCTCTCTCTCTCCTGTAAGAACCTGTGTCTGATTTTTCCTTTTTGCCAAGGGAGTGTTTATGGGGACTGTTCCAGGCATTTGGAACAGCATCATTAAGTTGCGACAGAATCAGTTAGGTTCTTAAATACTTAAGTGATTCTGTACTCTGTTCTCTTTTGTTTGTGTTTCATTCAGTAATCTTGCAAATGAATTCTGCTTTGTTTAAAACTAAGTGGTTGGGCCAGCTGCATCCCCCCTGGAATATCCACTCTACATCTGCTTAAAACAGCTGGCAAAGTTAGGGTCTGGGCTACTTTCTTAAACTGTTTTGAGGGGGTCTGGCCTGGTCCATAACAGACTGGGGGCTCTTTGTGGGATTTGTCCTATAGTTTCAAACTGGGATTAGGGTTGCTGAACTCAAAGACAGTGCCTGATAGGTGTGAGTGTCTTTTGTTCTGGGTATTGATTTTGGTTGGTTTGAACCGTGCTATGGATATCAATGGCTCTTTCACTCACTAAGAGTTTTCTGGGGGTGGAAGAAGTGACTTTGGGGGATTTACAAAAGATGAACAATGAAAAGTTGCTGGAATTGGCAGATGAGCTGGAGTTGGAGCAGCCTCCTTCCATGAGGAAACGAGAGATAATGACAGCAACAGCTCAGCATTTAAATTTGCTGAAAACACCATCAGAACCTTTAGAGATGGCAAAGGTTCAACTGAAAATGAAGCAGCTTGAGTTAGAGGCAAAAGACATGGGGCAGAACAGAGGCTCAGTGATTAGCACTGCTTCCTCACAGCACCAGGGACCTGGGTTTGATTCCACCCTCGGATGACTGTCTGTGTGGAGTTTGCACGTTCTCCCTGTGTCTGTGTGCCTTTCCATCGGGTGCTCCGGTTTATTCCCACAGTCCAAAGATACTCAGGTTAGGTGGATTGGCCATGCAAAATTGCCCATGGTGTCCAGAAATGTGCAGGCTGGGTGTGTTAGCCATGGGAAATGCAGGGTTATGGGGATGGGTCTGAGTGGATTGCTCTTTCGAGGGTTGGTGCAGACTTGGTGGGCCAAATAGGCTGTTTCCAAACTGTATGGTTTCTATGTTCTATAATCTAACAAGGAAAGGGCATAAGAAATTAAGTTGTTTGAATTATGAGTAAAAGCAGAAGAAAGAGGAAAAAGGACAAATTGCTTTAGCAGAACTAAAAGAAAGAGAAGAAAAGGAGAGAGTGGAAAGTAAGAAGGAGAGGGAGTTTAAACTTAAGAAGTTGCAATTTAGACAGGAGTTCAAAAATTCACTTCCTGAAGTCGTGAGAATGCATGTGGAAGTCTTAATAAGTTAAGATTAAGGGGTTTTAAAATGAAGCCATCTTTGGATATTGATGTTTTTTTAAGGGGGAAGGTGTGACGATGCTGCTCCTTTAACAAGGTGATGTTGTCCTTGGCTTCTTTTTCAGTGAGGTCATAAAAGCAGCGATTCCAAAACGTCTGACTTGGATATGTTTTAGGGCCAATTTGATTAGATCTAACAGATACTGCCTCAGGCAAAAGATTTTAACTTTTCATTAAAAAAAACGCTAATATAATAAAAGTGGAGTGACCAGTTCTCCCAGTTGAGCTTTTCTCTGGATTGATTTGGTTTTGGCAATCTGGCTATTCATTGAAAGCAGTCAGGAAGTTTTAAGACTCCTGATCCACAAAACAGCTACTTGGGAGATGTTCCATGCTGCCACCTCTCTCTCTCTCCTGTAAGACCCTATGTTTGATTTTTCCTTTTGTGCCAAGGGGTGTTTAAGGAGATTATTTCAAGTATTTGGAACAGCATTATGGAACAGTTGGGATGATCTGTTGGATTTTCTGATAGGTTAAGTTATTCAGTATTCTGTTCTCTTATGTTTGGGTTTCATTCGATAATTTTGAAATAAATTCTGTTTTGTTTAAAACTAAGTGGTTTGACCAGTTGCATCCTTACTGGAAAATATACGCGTTTTACCTGCTTAAAACAAGGAACAAACTTAGGTTCTGGGTCTTTCTTGAAATGTTTTGAGGGGGCTCTGACTTGGTCCATAACACCATTCAGAATTGGAGGGAGCATTAGCAAGGTGGCATCAGACATAGAACATAGAACAATACAGCACAGAACAGGCCCTTCGGCCCACGATGTTGTGCCAAACATCTATCCTAGATTAAGCACCCATCCATGTACCTATCCAATTGCCGCTTAAAGGTCGCCAATGATTCTGACTCTACCACTCCCACGGGCAGTGCATTCCATGCCCCACCACTCTCTGGGTAAAGAACCCACCCCTGACATCTCCCCTATACCTTCCACCCTTCACCTTAAATTTATGTCCCCTTGTAACACTCTGTTGTACCCGGGGAAAAAGTTTCTGACTGTCCACTCTATCTATTCCTCTGATCATCTTATAAACCTCTATCAAGTCACCCCTCATCCTTCGCCGTTCCAACAAGAAAAGGCCGAGAACTCTCAACCTATCCTCGTACGACCTATTCTCCATTCCAGGCAACATCCTGGTAAATCTTCTCTGCACCCTCTCCAAAGCTTCCACATCTTTCCTAAAGTGAGGCGACCAGAACTGCACACAGTACTCCAAATGTGGCCTAACCAAAGTCCTATACAGCTGCAACATCACTTCACGACTCTTGAATTCAATCCCTCTGCTAATGAACGCTAATACACCATAGGCCTTCTTACAAGCTCTATCCACCTGAGTGGCAACTTTCAAAGATCTATGTACATAGACCCCAAGATCCCTCTGCTCCTCCACCTGACTAAGAACCCTACCGTTAACCCTGTATTCCGCATTCTTCTTTGTTCTTCCAAAATGGACAACCTCACACTTAGCAGGGTTGAACTCCATCTGCCACTCCTCAGCCCAGCTCTGCATCATATCTAAGTCCCTTTGCAGCCGACAACAGCCCTCCTCACTGTCCACAACTCCACCAATCTTCGTATCATCTGCAAATTTACTGACCCACCCTTCGACTCCCTCATCCAAGTCATTAATAAAAATTACAAATAGCAGAGGACCCAGAACTGATCCCTGCGGAACTCCACTTGTAACTGGTCTCCAGGCTGAATATTTACCATCTACCACCACTCTCTGACTTCCACCGGTTAGCCGGTCTATCCAATTGGCCAAATTTCCCTCTATCCCATGCCTCCTGACTTTCCACATAAGCCTACCATCGGGAACCTTATCAAATGCCTTACTAAAATCCATGTACACTACATCCACTGCTCTACCCTCATCCACATGCTTGGTCACCTCCTCAAAGAATTCAATAAGACTTGTAAGGCAAGACCTACCCTTCACAAATCCGTGCTGGCTGTCCCTAATCAAGCAGTGTCTTTCCAGATACTCATAAATCCTATCCCTCAGTACCCTTTCCATTACTTTGCCTACCACAGAAGTAAGACGAACTGGCCTGTAATTCCCGGGGTTATCCCTATTCCCTTTTTTGAACAGGGGCACAACATTCACTACTCTCCAGTCCCCTGGTACCACCCCCGTTGACAGTGAAGACGAAAAGATCATTGCCAACAGTACTGCAATTTCCTCTCTTGCTTCCCACATAATCCTGGGATATATCTCGTTAGGCCCGGGGGACTTGTCTATCCTCAAGTTGTTCAAAATGTCCAACACATCTTCCTTCCTAACAAGTATCTCTTCTAGCTTACCAGTCCGTTTCACACTCTCCTCTTCAACAATACGGTCCCTCTCGTTCGTAAATACTGAAGAAAAGTACTCATTCAAGACCTCTCCTATCTCTTCCCATTCAATACACAATCTCCCACTACTGTCCTTGATCGGACCTACCCTCGTTCTCATCATTCTCATGTTTCTCACATACGCATAAAATGCCTTGGGGTTATCCTTGATCCTATCCACTGAAGATTTTTCATGCCCTCTCTTAGCTCTCCTAATCCCTTTCTTCAGGTCCCTTCTGGCTATCCTGTATCCCTCCACTGCTCTGTCTGAACCCTGTTTCCTCAACCTTATGTAAGCCTCCTTCTTCCTCTTTACTAGACATTCAACCTCCCTCGTCAACCAAGGCTCCCTCACAAGACCATTTCTTTCCTGCCTGATAGGTACATACATATCAAGGACACGTCGTATCTGCTCCTTGAAAAAGTTCCACATTTCCACCACATCCTTCCCTGACAGCCTATGCTCCCAACTTATGCTCCTCAAATCCTGTCTTACAGCATCGTAATTTCCCTTCCCCCAATTTAAAATCTACCCTGTTGTGCGCACCTATCTCTCTCCATAACCAAGGTGAAAGTCACAGAATTGTGGTCACCATCACCAAAATGTTCACCACCAACAAGCCCATCACTTGTCCCGGTTCATTACCGAGTACCAAATCCAATATGGCCTCCCCTCTGGTTGGACAGTCTACATACTGAGTTAGAAAAGCTTCCTGGACACACTGCACAAACACCGCCCCATCCAATCTACTTGATCTAAAGAGCTTCCAATCAATATTTGGGAAGTTGAAGTCACCCATGACTACGACCCTGTGGCTTCTGCACCTTTCCAAAATCTGTTTCCCAATCTGTTTCTCCACATCTCTGCTGCTATTGGGGGGCCTATAGTAAACACCCAACAAGGTGACTGCACCTTTCCTATTTCTGACTTCAGCCCATACTACCTCCAAAGGCAGATCCCCCTCAAACTTCCTTTCTGCAGCCGTTATACCATTTCTAATTAGCAATGCCACCCCCCCCTCCTTTTTTACCACCCTCCCTAATCTTACTGAAACATCTAACCAGGAACCTCCAACAATCATTCCTGTCCCTCATATATCCACGTTTCTGTGATGGCCACAACATCGTAGTCCCAGGTACCGATCCACGCCTTAAGTTCACCCACCTTATTTCTGATACTCCTTGCGTTGAAGTATATGCACTTGAGCCCATCTCTGTGTCCGCAAGTATTCCCTGTCAGTGCTACCTTCTCCACAGCCTCCCTACATTCTTGGACATCCTGACAAACAGCTAGCTTACTTGCTGGACTACAAGTCCGGATCCCATCCCCCTGCCAAATTAGTTTAAACCCCCCTGAAGAGTGCTAGCAAATCTACCCCCCAGGATATTGGTGCCCTTCTGGTTCAGGTGCAACCCATCCTGTTTGTACAGGTCCCACCTTCCCCAGAATGCAGTCCAATTGTCCAAATACCTGAAGCCCTCCCTCCTACACCATCCTTGCAGCCACGTGTTCAACTGCACTCTCTCCCTATTCCTTGCCTCACTGTTTTGAGGGGGTCTGGCCTGGTCTATAACACTATTACTCTGTTTTGTTGCTGATCTCCCTGATCAACTCTCAGTCATTGCTGAACTTAATCTGTCTCCAATAATGGGTATTTTTTTTACACTGATCTAGCTCTATCAGAGCCAGCTCTCACAATGAACAGAATGCCTTACACTGTTTTTTTTTCTCTCTACCCCCACACCTAACTGCGGTAGTGCTTATTTATTCCCCTGCACCCATGTTGTGTGTGTGCAGGTGTAAGACACAGTGAAAGACACAAGGTGCACGAATCTTTATTCAATTTCCACCACCAGGAAGCAAAGAAATACCCAAGTGGCCAGTGACAAGCAGTGCCCTTCACATCAAAGGGCAATGCTGTGTGATCAAACAGTGAAGGGGAGGGCAGGGATTCCAATAATGGGTGTAACTGTCCATGGTCAGAGTCATAGCAGGGAAGCTGACCCTTGAATCCGCTCATCCATGCCGACCAGATATCCTAACCTAATCTAGTCCCATTTGCCAGCATTTTGCCTGCATCCCTCTAAACCCTTCTGATTTATCTACCCATTCATTGTATCAGCCTCCACAGGTTCCTCTGGCAGCTTATTCCATACGTGCAGCATCTACTGCATGAAAAGGTTTCCCTTATGTCCCTTTTAAATATTTCCCCTCTCACCTTAAGCTTATGACCTTGTCTATTTATCCTATCCATGCCCCTCATGATTTTATAAACTTCTATAAGGTCATCCCTCAACCTCTGACACTCTCGGGAAAATAGTCCAAGCCTTTTCAGCCTCTCCCTATAGCTCAAACTCTCTACCTTGGCAACATCCTTGTAGCACCATTTCCACTCCTCATGCTACCCAGCGAATCTTCTTGAGTTCCAGCCCCTGCTCCTTTCAGAGGGACAGGGATGGCTTTAACTCGTGCAGGTTGCTTTAATCAGTGTTAGCCTCATATGTCTTTGGGCCCAGCACCGAGGCTGTGCAGTCATTCAGCAGCACATCAACACTGAACTGCACCTCATTACCAGTTACATTAGTGACAGCACAATGTTTTTGAGCTATTTGCATCACTCTGATGGGAGCAAGTAAATTTCCCATCGTCACTCCTGAGCTCAATTCCCAGCCTGATCCAATTTTAACCCTCGACGTTTGACAGCACTGAACAGCATGGAGCATGGGGGAAGGGGAAAAACATGAACAAAAATATTTTATTGTTACTACCATTGACTCTCTAAATGATGCTTTTACAGCTGAACATCACTGGACCGTTGCTGCTGGTAATTATCTTCCCTTAGTAGCTCCCACAATGCCAATAGGTAAGGAGGTGTTTGTTGAGTCCAAATCAATGACAATTTACATAATGGAAACTTCCAAACATTTCCTCAGGATTATTAGAAAGAAACTTTTGACCCCGTCACATAATGTGACATTAGGAAGGTGACAAAATGTTTTTTGGTCAAATATGTAGTTTTCAAGGAGTATCTTAAAGTGCAAAACTGAGCCTGGGAAAGGGAGAGGTTTAGTGCAACAATTTCACAGTTTATGGCCTTGGCAGCTGAAGATTGAGAGCACCAAACAGTTAAAATTGAAAATGCTCAGGAGGTTGGAACTAGAGCTAATGTAGATATCTCGAAAGGCATTTTGAAAATTCGTCCTTGGGATTGGGCAGTGCTGGCTGAGTTAGCACTTATTGGCCAGCCCTAATTGCCTTTGAGAGGGCTGGAGGACATTACAGAGATAGATACAGAAGAGACTAACAAGAGGTTGGTTTAGAAAGATGAAAAGTTTAAAAGTTAGCTGCGTGAGCATGGGATAGTAGGTGATCAAGATGTGGTGCAAATACTCACCTGCACAGTAGAGTTTTGGATGGCCTCACTGGATTACATCACTGGGTGAATAGCAATAACCTGTAACTCCTTCCCCTTGTGAGAGCTTGTGTGGGAAGATAAAGGTAGCAGCACATGGCTGGGGGAATGGGCAGTGATAAACCTTCATTCGGATACAGGCAATGGAAGGAACGATAAAACACTAAACAGAGCTCAAGTTCACTCATTAACAGAAGCAGAGGAATAAGGCAAGTGCAGAGAGGGGAATGTGAGAGAATGGTAGTGAGAGCATTATAATAGTTAAGTCCAGAGGTAACAAAGCATTCAATGAGAGTTTCAGCAGCAGATGCACAGAGATTAGTAGGAGTTGGGTGATGTTACTGAGGTGGTAGTCTTGGTGGTGATGGGGATATGTGTTTGATGGCACAACAGTCCCACAGAACTTCCTGCACTGAAATGGTCTCTCCCCATAGCTGGTGTTGTATATGACTGGAAATTAATTCCTCTCCACAATCCCCACAGTTTCTCCCAAGTTTGACTGCATTTGTGGTTTGGTGAAAGTAAGGACTGCAGATGCTGGCAACCAGAATCGAAAATTGTGGTGCTGGAAAAGCGCAGCAGGTCAAACAGCACCAGAGGAGCAGGAGAATTGACGTTTTGGGCATAAGTCATTCCTGATGAAGGGCTTATGCCTGAAACATCGATTCTCCTGCTCTTCAGATGTTGCCTGACCTGCTGGGCTTTTCCAGCACCACATTTTCCAATTCTGCATTTGTGGTTTGTGAGCTGTGATGATTGGCTGAAGTCTTGTCCACACACAAGTGTACACGTTCTCTCCAGCGTGAACAGAGCTGTATCCTTTCATGTTTAAAATCTGATCGAGTTCCATTTATGATAAAATGGGTGACTCCATCAGATCATGGTGTGATGGTTGGTTTGAAAATCTTCGCCTTCTAATGTCCTCTGAAGTTGATGTCAAACAAAAAACAAGAGAGTGAGAGAGAATCTCTTCCAAGACTCTGGCGTCTGTGTGAAGATAGGGACAGAAGGAGAGGGATGTTCGACACCTATACGCTGACCAGAGCTTTGACAGAATCTTCCAAACCGTCAGCCTCCATCACCGAGGCGGAGCACGGTAGCAACAGGATGTGAACACCATTACCTCCCGGTTCCGTCCAGGTCACACACTTGTCCTGACTTCTCTGACATCCAGTCTTGGTGGAACAGGAATTTCCTTCAATTAAATCATGGCAAAACTGAGGCCTTTGTCTTCATTCGCCAACACAAACTCCACTGCCTTGCCACTGACTCCATCCCTCTCCCTGGCAACCATCTGAGGCTGAACCAAACACATCATAACCAGTGGGAAATATTTCAGCCCGAGATGAAACTGAGGAGAAACTGTGGAGATGTGGTGATGGTGGGGAGGAATGCATTTCCCCTTCTGAGCTGGAAATTTATGGGCACAGTCACACCAGTAACAGGCCATTCACCTGCACAGTGTGGGAAGGGATTCACTCAGTCATCTAACCTGCTGCAACACCAGCTCGTTCACACTGAGGAGAGACCATTTCAATGCCTGGATTGCAGGAAGTGCTGTAAAAGTTCAGGGGTCTGCTATGCCATCAATGCATTCGTACTGCAGACAGACCATTTCAATGCCCAGACTGTGGAAAATGCTTTAAAACATCCAGGGGCTTGACGTCCCATCAACATGCTCACATTAGGGAGAGAGCACTTACATATTCAGACTGTGGAAAGTGTTATAAAACCTCTGAGGACTTGACATCCCATCAACATGCTCATACTAATGAGAGACCTTTTAAATGCTCAGACTATAAAACGTCTGGGGACCAGATGGCCCACCAACGTGTTCACTCTGAGGAGAAAGCGTTTCGGTGCTCTCTCTGTGGGACTGGGTTCAGGCGATCATCTGACCTCATGGAGCACCAGCAGGTTCACACTGGGAAGAAACCGTTCAGCTGCTCAGAGTGTGGGAGGGGATTCACTCGTTCATCCAACCTGCTGAGACACCAGCAAGTTCACACTGCGGAGAGATCTTTTACATGCCCAGACTGTGGGAAGTGCTACACGAGCTCCTGGGGACTGACTTGTCATCAGCGTGTTCACTCTGAGGAGAGACCATTCAAATGCTCTGACTGTGGAAAGTGCTTTAGGAATTCTGTGGAACTGTATCCCATCAACATGTTCACATGAAGGAGAGACCTTTTAAATGCTCACACTGCAGCAATACAAGTTCCTGGGGACTGTTTTATCATCAACATGCTCACATTGAGGAGAGAACTTTCAAACGTCTAGTGTATGGGAAGAGCTATCAAAGTTTTATGGAACTGATGCCCCATCAACATGTTCACGCAATGAGAAACCTATCAGATGTTTTCACTGTGGGACTGGGTTCAGGTGATCATTCAAACTCTCAGTACACCATTGAGTTGACACCAGAGAGAAAGAATTTACCTCCTCCATGTGAGAAAAACAGTTAGATCACTCATCTACCCTGCTGAGACAGCAGAGAGATCACATTCGGGAGACAGACCATTCACCTGCTCCACGTAGTGGAAGGGATTCACCTGCTCATCGACCCTGCTGAGAAGCACAGAGGTCACAAATCTCAACAGCGATCGGACTTTGCTGTTCATCAAATTCAGGACTGAAAGCAAAGCTTTAATATTCTGTATAAAAGTCAAATAAGCTTTATGTTAAATACAGGTCATTGTAGTATGTCATGACAAAGTATTTAGAAGAGTCAGCACCACTTTGTCAACAGGAAGTCATGCCTGACAAATCTGTTTGGATTCTTTGAGGAAATAAGAAGTGAGTTAGAGAAAGGAGAGCCATGAATATGATCTGTTTACATGTCCAGAAGGCATTTGCCAAGGTGCCATACAGAAAACTGCTAAATAAGATGAGTCACTGATATTAGGGGCAAGGTACTGGCATGGATTTAGGATTAGCTGACTGACAGAAGGCAGAGAGTTGGGATAAGGGGGTCAATTTCAGGATGGCAGCTGGTGACGAGCAGAGTTGTGTTGAGATCACATATTATACATTAACAATCTGGACAAAGGAGTTGGTGGCATTGTTGCTAAGTTTGCACGTGACACAGTGTTCGATGGAGGGACAGGTCATACTGAGGAAGTGGGAAGGTTGCAGAATGTCTGTGACCGGTGAGGAGAGTGAGCAAAGAAGTGGCAGGTGGAATACTGTAAGGGAAAGTGTGAAGTTATATATTTTGGTTGGAAACTAGAGGTTTTAGAAAACTATTTTCCAAACGGGGAAAAAGCTTCAGATATTTGACACACAAGGGGACTTGTGAGTTTTAGTTCAGGATTCTCTTTAGGTAACGTGCAGGTTCAGTTGGTTGTTAGGAAGGCAAATGCAATGCAGGCATTCATTTCAAGAAAGCTAGAAAACATGAGCAGAGATGTATTGCTGAGGCTATAAAAGGTTCTGGTCGGACCGCATTTGGAATATTGTGAGGAGTTTTGGGCCTATTTCTAAGGAAAGGAATGCTGGTGTTGGAGGGGGTCCAGAGAAGGTTTCCAAGAATGATCACAGGGATGAGGGGCTTGTCATATGAGGAATGATGAAGGACTCTGCATCTGTACTCAATGGAGTTCAGTGGGATCTGATTGAAACTTACAGAATACTGGCAGGCCTGGATAGAATGGATGTGGAGAAGACAGTCCGAGTAATAGGAGAGACTAGGACACCAGGGCAAAGAATCAGAATGAAGGGATAACCTTTTAGCCTTTCGAGGACAAGGAATTTCTTCAGCGAGAGGTTGGTTAATTTGTGGAAATCCTTGCCGCAGAGGGCTGTGGAAACTAAATCACAGTGCAGGTCAGATAGAGATGGAAATGTATTGATTAGTAAGGGGATCAAGGGTTTTGGACAGAAGGCAGGAGAATGAGAAACATATTAACCGTGATCAGTTGGTGGAACAAACTTGATGGAAATAGATTGTGACATCTTGAAAAATGTCCATATTAAAGAGGAGGTGGTGCTGGATATCTTAAAATACATAAAAGTGGATAAATCCGTAGGACCTGATCAGGTGTACCGTAGGACTCTGTGGGAGGCTATGGACGTTATTGCTGGGCCCCTTTGCTGGGATATTTGTATCATCGATAGTCACAGCTGAGGTGCCGGAGGATTGGAAGTTGGCTAATGCAGTGCCACCGTTTAAGAAAGGCGATAAGGAAAAGCCAGGAAACTATAGACCATTGAGTCTGACATCGGTGGTGGACAAGTTGTTGGTAGGAATCCTGAGGGATAAGACTTATATTCATTTGGAAAGGCAAGGACTGATTATGGATGGTCAACATGGCTTTGTGCGTAGGAAATCATATCTCACAAACTTGATTGAGTTTTTTAAATGAGGGCAGAGCAGTGTACGTGATCTATATGGACTTCAGTTAAAGCATTTGACCAGGTTCCTCATGGTAAACTGTTAGCAAGACTAGATCTCATGGAATACAGGAACAACTAGCCATTTGGATACAGAACTGGCTTGAAGGTGGAAGACAGAGGGTGGTGGTGGAGGGTTGTTTTTCAGACTGGAGGCCTGTGACCAGTGGAGTGCCACAAGGATCGGAGCTGGGTCCACTACTTTTCAGCATTTATATAAATGATTTGGATGTGAACATAGGAGGTATGGTCAGTAAGTTTGCAGATGAGACCAAATTTGGAGGTGTAATGGCCAGCGAAGAAGGTTACCTCAGATTACAATGGGATCTTGATCAGATGGGCCAATGGGCTGAGGAGTGGCAGATGGGGTTTAATTTAAATAATGTGAGGTGCTGAGTTTTGGGAAAGCAAATCAGAACAGGACGTATACACTTTATGGTAAGGTCCTAGGGAGTGTTGCTGAACAAAAAGACCTTGGAGTGCAGGTTCATAGTTCCTTGAAAGTGGAGTCACAAGTAGATATGTGAGTGAAAAAGACATTCCTTTATTGATCAGAGCATCGAGTATAGGAGTTGGGAGGTCATGTTGTGGCTGTACAGGACATTAGTTGGGCCACTTTGGAATATTGTGTGCAATTCTGGTCTCCCTTCTATTAGAAGGATGTTGTAAAACTTGAAAGGGTTCAGAGAAGATTTACAAGGATGTTGCCAGGGTTGGAGGATTTGAGCTCTTGGGAGAGGTTGAATAGGCGAGGTCTGTTTTCCCTGGAGCATCAAAGGCTGGGGTGTGATGTTATAGAGGTTTATGAAATCATGAGGGGCGTGGATGGGGTAAATAGACAAGGTATTTTCCCTGGTGGGGGAGTCCAGAACTAAAGGGCATAGGTTTAGGGTGAGAAGGGAAACATTTGAAAGGGACCTTAAGGGGCAACCTTTTCATGCAGAGGGTGGTGTGTGTTAATGGAATGAGCTGCCAGAGGAAGTGGTGGAGGCTGGTACAATTACAGCATTTAAACGGCATCTGGATGGGTATATGAATAGAAGTGATTTGGAGGTGCCAGTGTTGGATTGGGGTGTACAATGTTAAAAATCACACAACACCATGTCATAGTCCAACAGGTTTATTTGGAAGCACTGGCTTTTGGAGCGCTGCTCCTTCATCAGGTGGTTGTTTGAAGCAGCAGCCTCCGAAGGCTAGTGCTTCTAAATAAACCTGTTGGACTATAACCTGATGTTTGTATGATTTTTAACTATGAATAGGAAGGGTTGAGAGGGATATGGCCCAAGTGCTGGTAAATGGGACTAGATTAGGTTAGGCTATAATGCTGACCATCCACCTCCCCCGATCATGGATATTGTTAACAGTTTTGTACCTCTTCTGCTTCTGCCTCTGTATTTCTCGCCGAAAATTCCACCATCACCAACATTCCTGAGAAAGACTGACCCTTCATCCTACCACCTTTGCAAACTACAGCCCCAGCTCCACCTCCCTTTCCTCTCTAATGTCCCTGAACTTGCTTATCCTTCAAGGGCCCTCCCATTTCTCATCTACACGCTGCCTCCAGTTAGTTTTCACATGAGACAGCACCCTGCACTACCTCACCAGCATTCCTCTCCAATCCTCAACTGTTGCTAGAGTATTGAACTGCTAATCACATATCCACTAGTGGGTGAGCAGAAATTTCCTTCAATTAACAAATAAACAAAACTCAAAAGGCATTGATTGCAGTCACCACGAAAACTTCCACTCCCTATTCCCAAGTTCATCTCTCTCTCTCATTAGAAACTCTCTTCAGCCTGAACCACACTTCAAAATCTTGGTCTCATCAGAAGGCAATGGTGTGTTTTACTGTCATTGGGCTAATCATTCAGATAATGTTCTGGGGTAAATTGGCAGATGGTAAGATTTGAACTCAGTAAATATCTGAAATTCAAAGCAGACATTGTTATAAAGACTATGTCCTTTAGGGACAGAATTATGCCAACCTTACTGATTGGATGACTCCGGACCCACAACCCAATAGTTATGGTTGACCCTTAACTGCCCTATAAAAAAGCCCAGCAAGCCATTCAGTTCTATCCACCACTAAAAAGGTGTCCCACCAGAAGGACAGACACAGCAGAGGGAATAGCATAGTGATATACAGCTAGCAGGGAATTGCCCTGGGAATCTTCAACGTTTCCTCCAGATTTCCAGAAGTATGATCGCACCAAGGTCAAATTTAGGCAGGAAAACCTACAAGGTACCTGCCAACATCTACACCAGTGCTCGTAACCTGTCCTGCTGATGTATCAGTGCACCTCTGTGTGAACAGCATTTGGAGGTAGCACTGAGGATGACAGACCCTTTGGTCCAACTCGTCCATGCCGACCAGGTATGCCAACCCAATCTAGTTCCACCAGCCAGCACCCGGCCCACATCCCTCCAAATCCTTCCTATTCATACAGTCCCTGTACACCTCCATCCCCCATCACGAAGGACATCCAGTCCCTGTACACCTCCATCCCCCATCACGAAGGACTCAAAGCCCTCCGCTTCTTCCTTTCCCGCCGCACTAACCAGTACCCTTCCACTGACACCCTCCTTCGACTGACTGAACTGGTCCTCACCCTGAATAACTTCTCTTTTCAATCCTCCCACTTCCTCCAAACTAAAGGAGTTGCCATGGGCACCCGCATGGGCCCCAGCTATGCCTGCCTCTTCGTAGGATATGTGGAACAGTCCATCTTCCGCAACTACACTGGCACCACCCCCCACCTTTTCTTCCGCTACATCGATGACTGTATCGGCGCTGCCTCGTGCTCCCACGAGGAGGTTGAACAGTTCATCAACTTTACTAACATCTTCCATCCCGACCTGAAATTCACCTGGACTGTCTCAGACTCCTCCCTCCCCTTCCTAGACCTTTCCATTTCTATCTCGGGCGACCGACTCAACACAGACATCTATTATAAACCGACTGACTCCCACAGCTACCTGGACTACACCTCCTCCCACCCTGCCCCCTGTAAAAACGCCATCCCATATTCCCAATTCCTTCGTCTCCGCCGCATCTGCTCCCAGGAGGACCAATTCCAACACCGCACAACCCAGATGGCCTCCTTCTTCAAGGACCGCAGATTCCCCCCAGACGTGATCGACGATGCCCTCCACCGCATCTCCTCCACTTCCCGCTCCTCCGCCCTTGAGCCCCGCTCCTCCAACCGCCACCAAGACAGAACCCCACTGGTTCTCACCTACCACCCCACCAACCTGCGCATACAACGTATTATCCGCCGCCATTTCCGCCACCTCCAAACGGACCCCACCACCAAGGATATATTTCCCTCCCCTCCCCTATCAGCGTTCCGCAAGGACCACTCCCTTCGTGACTCCCTTGTCAGATCCACACCCCCCACCAACCCAACCTCCACCCCCGGCACCTTCCCCTGCAACCGCAGGAAATGTAAAACTTGCGCCCACACCTCCACACTCACTTCCCTCCAAGGCCCCAAGGGATCCTTCCATATCCGCCACAAGTTCACCTGTACCTCCACACACATCATCTGTTGCATCCGCTGCACCCGATGTGGCCTCCTCTATATTGGTGAGACAGGCCGCTTACTTGCGGAACGCTTCAGAGAACACCTCTGGGCCGCCCGAACCAACCAACCCAATCACCCCGTGGCTCAACACTTTAACTCCCCCTCCCACTCCACCGAGGACATGCAGGTCCTTGGACTCCTCCACCGGCAGAACACAACTACACGACGGCTGGAGGAGGAGCGCCTCATCTTCCGCCTGGGAACCCTCCAACCACAAGGTATGAATTCAGATTTCTCCAGCTTCCTCATTTCCCCTCCCCCCACCTTGTCTCAGTCGGTTCCCTCAACTCAGCACCGCCCTCCTAACCTGCAATCCTCTTCCTGACCTCTCCGCCCCCACCCCACTCCGGCCTATCACCCTCACCTTGACCTCCTTCCACCTATCCCACCTCCATCGCCCCTCCCCCTAGTCCCTCCTCCCTACCTTTTATCTCAGCCTGCTTGGCTCTCTCTCTCTTATTCCTGATGAAGGGCTTATGCTCGAAACGTCGAATTCTCTATTCCTGAGATGCTGCCTAACCTGCTGTGCTTTGACCAGCAACACATTTGCAGCTATTCATACACCTATCCAGATGCCCTTGAAATGTTGCAATTGTACTAGCCTCCACCACTTCCTCTGGCAACTTGTTCCATACACGTACCATTCTCTGCGTGAGAAAGTTGCTCCTTAAGTCTCTTTTATATCTTTCCCCTCTCACTCTAAACCTATGCGCTCCAGTTCTGGACTCCCCCACCCCAGGGAAAAGACTTTGTCTATTCATCTTATCCATGCCCCTCATGATTTTGTAAACCTCTATAAGGTCACCCCTCAGCCTCCGGGGTGTAAAACATCTTCTACATACGGGATTTCAAAGTCCACCGCTAAGAGTGGCCCAACAGCAACATTTAGAGTCCGAGCTCATCGAGTCCAGAACTAGAGGTTTTGGGTGAAGGGGCAAGATTTGAAAGGGACTGAAGGGATAACGTTTTCACGCAGAGGGTGGTGCATGTGTGAGCTGCCAGAGGAAGTGGTGGAGGCTGGTACAGTTGCAACATTTAAAAGGCATTTGGACGGGTTTATGAACAGAGGGATGTGGGCCATGTGCTGGCAAATGGGACTGGATTAATTTAGGATATCTGGTTGGCACGGGCGAGTTGGACAGAAGGGTCTGTTTCCATGTTGTGTAGCTCAATGACTCTATTGTCCTAAAGAACATTGCTGCTCGATTGGATGTGCAGCTATTGGAGGGAACCATCAAGTGATGGGGGTCAGGGAGCTCTCCTTGTTCGGGAGTTGTCCCCTTGGGTGGGCTGGCTTTATACAGCATAGCTCTCAAGAGTGGGACCGTCTCCTTGGATGTTGTAGCAATCTGTCACACTGTCCTTCCCAGTCCCGTAGGCCCCATGAGAGAAAGAGGCGATGTTGAAACAAGCAGAAACTGTTATTTTTAGTAGAAATTCACCGTTTTTCAAGCCGGGGCCCATTGAAGTGAAGCAGTGACGACCATTACCTTTGGAGAAAATCAGCAAGCCTGGCAGGATCTGAAGGATCACTAAAGTCGAAACATTTTGCCTCCCTTCATGGACGCCGCCAGAGGTGAGTTTTTCCAGCAATTTGTTTTCTTTGGTGTTATTTATCTCACTCACTCGATTGGAGGACCAACCGCCCCAGCTCGGTCTTCCAGCCCCGCCCCTCATTCACTCCGATTGGTTGGAGGACCAACCGCCCCAGCTCGGTCTTCCAGCCCCTCCTCTCATTCACTCCGATTGGTTAGGGGAACGACCAAGTCGGCTCGGTCTTCCAGCCCCGCCCCCTCATTCATTCCGATTGGTTGGAGGACCAACCGCCCCGGCTCGGTCTTCCAGCCCCGCCTCTCATTCACTCCGATTGGTTGGGGGGGCCAACCGCCCCGGCTCGGTATTCCAGCCCCGCCCCCCAGTCACTCCAAGGGCATTGGTTCCTCCAGAACCGCGCTTCACTTCCTATTGGTTTGGAGCGGCCGCCAATCACCTTAATATGAAACACCCTACATGTGTGGTGTTATCATGCACCAACGTCTGCTGAAGACTTGTCCCTTTATTCAGGATGTCTGATCTGTTCAGTTTACAAACTATTCATGTACAGTATAGGATTTTCAGTGCTGTGCTCTGTTAGTTGAGACAGAATCAATGGCTCTGGGGCTGATGTGACCCATTTCCAGTAAATCTGAATTGCTCTGTTTCACCTCTGTCCTCCCTGATCATCTCCCTGATATTGTTTAACCTCCTCTGGCTCTCACAATGGGGCCACCTAACCCATGTGCAGAGTTTTGTTGGTCAGATTTCCTCAACTGCCTAAGCTCCTGATTTGAAAATGTGTTGCTGGTTAAAGCGCAGCAGCTCAGGCAGCATCCAAGGAACAGGAAATTCAACGTTTCGGGCAAAAGCCCTTCATCAGGAATGAGGAAAATGTGTCCAGCAGGCTAAGATAAAAGGTAGGGAGGAGGGACTTGGGGGAGGGGTGATGGAGATGTGATAGGTGGAAGGAAGTCAAGGTGAGGGTGATAGGCCGGAGTGGGGTGGGGACAGAGAGGTCAGGAAGAAAATTGCAGGTTAGGAGGGCGGTGCTGAGTTCGAGGGAATCGACTGAGACAAAGTGGGGGGAGGAGAAATGAGGAAACTTGAGAAATCTGAGTTCATCCCTTGTGGTTGGAGGGTTCCCAGGCGGAAGATGAGGTGCCGGGAGTGGAGGTTGGGTTGGTGGGGGGTGTGGACCTGACGAGGGAGTCACGAAGGGAGTGGTAACCTCCTGATTTACCAGCTTGACTTTCCCACAGGATCGTTCAAAAGTCAGAAATTGTTTTTATTTCTCCTGTATAGTCCATTCTCTTCCACTTCTGAGATTACTGTTTTATACTCCCTATATTTTATCCGATATACCATGAAATATTTTATATTCATTCACAGGATGAGGTCAGTTAAGAGTCAGCAACATTGGGTTTGGAGACACATGTAGGCCAGACCAGGTAAGGATAGTAGTTTCCTTCCCTAAAGGACATTAGTTAACCAGATGGAGTTTTCCAACAATTGGCAATGGATTCATGGTCATTATTAGACTCTTAATTCCAGATTTTTTTTATTGAATTCAAATTTGACCCTGGGTCCTCAGAACATTATCTGGATCTCTGATTAACAGGCAAGCAATAAGACCACTAGGCAATTACTGTTTCTGTCTCCACTGCCTGACGTGCTGAATTTTTTTCAGGATTTTCTCATTGCAGATGTCCAGTAGCCACACTGTTTTATTATGATTGTATTATAGGTGCTCGTGGGACAAAGCTTGGAAAGCCAGAGGTTGGAAATCTAGACACAGAAATTAAAAGATGGTTTGTATCTGGGTGCATGTTGGTTGCAGATGTTGGTCCCGGGTTGCATGGTTTTGTTTAGAATTATTCACAATCCCTACAGTGTGGAAACAGGCCCTTCAGCTCAACAAGTCCACATCAACCCTCCGAAGAGTAATCCACCCAGACCCATTCCCCTCCTCTGTATTTACCCCTGACTAATGCACCTAACTCTATGGGCAATTTTAGTATGACCAATTCACCTGACCTTCACATCTTTAGACTGTGGGAGAAAACCAGAGCACCCAGAGGAAACCTACGCAGACATGGGGAGGATGTGCAAACTCGACAAAGTTGCCTGAGGCTGGAATCGAACCTAGGTCCCTGGTGCTGTGAGGCAGCAGTGCTAACCACTGAAACACCGTGCTGCCCCAGGCAGGCACAATTTAAGACCGGAAGGTGAAGGAACACCTGGGGCTGGGGTAGAGTTCACCCGGCAGTTTGACAAGGAAAAGATATAATCAGCTGTAATAATATTACATTTGAGTAAAGGTAACTCCAAAGATGAGGGAGGAGCTGGCAAGAATTGATTGGAAGGAAAGCTGAACAAGGAAGATTGGTGGAATAGCAATAGTTTCTGGGGAGTAATTTGAAAGGCACAGCGTAAATTCATCCCAAGGAAGGAGAAATGAATACTAAAGGGAGGATGAAACAACCGTGGCTGACAAGGGAAGTCAGGGACAGCATAAATACAAAGGAAAAAACCTACAACGTGGTGAAGATTAGTGGGAAGCCTTTAAAAACTAGCAGAGGATAACTAAAAAAATCTGTAAGCAGGGAGAAGGTGAAATTTGAAGGTCAGCTAACTAGTATTATAAAAGAAGATTGCAAGAGTTTTTTTAAAGATATATAAAAAGGTAACAGAGAGGGAAGAGTGGATATTGGATCACTGAAAAATGAGGCTGGAGAAATTGTAATGGGAAACAAAGCAATGGTGGAGGAACTGAACAGGTACTTTGCATCTGTTTTCACAGTGGAAGACACCAGTAGCATACCAGAATCTGAAGAGAATCAGGGGGCAATGGGGAGTGTAGTGGCCATTACTAAGGAGAAGGTGCTGGCAAAGCTGAAATCATCCAGACCAGTTGCACGACACACCAAAGTTCTGAAGGCGATAGCTGAGGAGATTGTAGATGTGTTTGTGGTGATCTTTCAGGAATCACTGGAGTCAGGGAGGGTCCCAGAAGACTGGAAAATGGTTAACATAGCATATCTAATTGAGAAGGGAGGGAAACAGAAGAAAATAAATTATAGGCCTGGCACCCTGACCTCAATCATTGGTAAGACTGTCAAGTCCATTATTAAGGCTGAGATTGTGAAGTACTTGGAAGTATGTGATAAAACAGGGCTGAGTTGGCATGGCTTTATCAAGTGGGTCTATCGAGAGCAAATAGAGAAAGATGTGAATCCAGGCTCAGACAAGGAAATATGAGAGAAACAGTGGTCCTGGGGGTGACTGGAAAGGAGGGAAGCAGCTGATCAGATTATTTCAGATTTACTCATTCTTAGTGACTAAGAACATCCATGAGCTCCTTGTATTTATTGGGAGAGCATTTCAAATAAGGTTGGTTTATTTGACTTTATCCTATGTATTAACACCAACACCTGAGCTAGTGATTATTGATATCAACAGAAACAGGCTCCAGAGCTGAAAATGTGTTGCTGGAAAAGCCTAGCAGGTCAGGCAGCATCCAAGGAGCAGGAGAGTCGACGTTTCAGGCATGAGCCCTTCTTCAGGAATGGGGAAAGTGTGTACAGCAGGCTAAGATAAAAGGTAGGGAGGAGGGACTTGGGGGAGGGGCGTTGGAAATGCGATTGGTGGAAGGAGGTCAAGGTAAGGGTGATAGGCCAGAATGGGGGTAGGGGGCGAAGAGGTCAGGAAGAAGATTGCAGGTTAGGAAGGCAGTGCTGAGTTTGAGGGATTTGACTGAGACAAGGTGGGGGGAGGGGAAATGAGGAAACTGGAGAAATCTAAGTTCATCCTTTATGGTTGCAGGGTTTCGAGGTGGAAGATGAGGCGCTCTTCCTCCAGCAGTCGTGTTGCTATGGTCTGGCAATGGAGGAGTCCAAGGACCTGCATGTCCTTGGTGGAGTGGGAGGGGGAGTTGAAGTGTTGAGCCACGGGGTGGTTGGGTTGGTTGGTCCGGGTGTCCCAGAGGTGTTCCCTGAAATGTTCTGCAAATAGGCGGCCTGTCTCCCCAATATAGAGGAGGCCACATCGGGTGCAGCGGATGCAGTAAATGATGTGTGTGGATGCAGGTGAATTTGTGGAGGATATGGAAGGATCCCTTGGGGCCTTGGAGGGAAGTAAGGGGAGAGGTGTGGGCACAAGTTTTGCATTTCTTGCGGTTGCAGGGGAAGGTGCTGGGAGTGGAGGTTGGGTTGGTGGGGGGGTGTGGACCTGACAAGGGAGTCACAGAGGGAGTGGTCTTTTCGGAACGCTGATAAGGAGGGGAGGAAAATATATCCTTGGTGGTGGGGTCCGTTTGGAGGTGGCGGAAATGACAACGGATAATACGATGTATGTGGAGGTTGGTGGGGTATTAGGTGAGGACCAGTGGGGTTCTGTCCTGATGGCGACTGGAGGGGCTGGGCTCAAGGGTGGAGGAGCGGGAAGTGGATGAGATGCGGTGAAGGGAATCGTCGATCACATCTGGGGGGAAATTGCAGCCTTTGAAGAAGGAGGCCATTTGCGTTGTATGGTATTGGAACTGGTCCTCCTGGGAGCAGATGCGGCAAAGATGAAGGAATTGGGAGTATGGGATGGCGTTTTTACAGGGGGCAGGGTGGGAGGAGGTGTAGTCCAGGTAGCTGTGGGAGTCGGTCGGTTTATAGTAAATGTCTGTGTTGATTCGGTCGCCCGAGATAGAAATGGAAAGGTCTAGGAAGGAGAGGGAGGAGTCTGAGACAGTCCAGGTAAATTTGAGGTCGGGATGGAAGGTGTTGCTAAAACGGATGAACTGTTCAACCTCCTCGTGGGAGCACGAGGCAGCGCCGATACAGTCATCGATGTAGCGGAGGAAAAAGTGGGGGGTGGTGCCAGTGTAGTTGCGGAAGATGGACTGTTCCACATATCCTACAAAGAGGTAGCCATAGCTGGGGCCCATGCGGGTGCCCATGGCTACTCCTTTGGTTTGGAGGAAGTGGGAGGATTGGAAAGAGAAGAAACTTCTCTTTCCAATCCTCCCACTTCCAACTTCTCTTTCCCACTAGCTACCTGATGAAGGAGCAGCGCTCCAACTTGTATTTCCAAATGAACCTGTTGGACTACAACCTAATGTGTCAGTGCATAGTGAATTGCACTGGTTACCAGAACACACTCCCACATCAAGAACACATCAATGGTTTTTCGACAATAAGAATACATTGATGGGACATCAGGTCCCCAGAACCTGCATAGCGTCTCCCACAGTCTGGGCATTTAAAATATCTTTTACCAGTTAAACTCTTTGATGTTTGACCAGTTTATCTGACAGAATGAATTCCTCCCTACACTCGGAGTAAGTGAATGGCATCTTCCCTTTGTCAACTTGTTTGTGTGTCTGCAGGTGGGATCAACAAGTAATTCCCCTCTTATACTCAACAGGTGAATGACATTTTCGGGTAAAAAATGAGGTCTGCAGATGCTGGAGATCACAGCTGAAAATGTGTTGCTGGTTAAAGCACAGCAGGTTAGGCAGCATCCAAGGAACAGGAAATGCGACGTTTCGGGCATAAGCCCTTCATCAGGAATGAGGAGAGTGTGCCAAGCAGGCTAAGATAAAAGGTAGGGAGGAGGGACTTGGGGGAGGGGCTGTGATTTTCAGCTGTGATCTCCAGCATCTGCAGACCTCATTTTTTACCTGAAGATTTTAACCTACTGCGAATCCTCTTGCAAGGATGCCTTCCTTGAAGAAGCTCTCTTCCTCCCTCTACAAGGATTTCAGTGAGTCTCTCTCTCACTGCACCCCCCAGGTCATCTCCTCTGCACAGAAAATCGCCCCTCCCCCAAGTCCCTCCTCCCTACCTTTTATCTTAACCTGCTTGGCACACTCTCCTAATTCCTGATGAAGGGCTTATGCCCGAAACGTGCTTTAACCAGCAACACATTTTCAGGTGAATGACATTTCCCAGGTTCAATTTGCAGGTGGGTCAGTAGGATGGAAAACTGAATAAATCGCTTCTCACACTCAACAGCTGGATGACCTGTCCACAGTGTGAGCACATCAATGCATTTCCAGCGCTGATGAGTAATGAAATCCCTATTCACAGTCTCCAGATTTCCAGGGTCTTTCCTGTGTATTGACACTTGTGAACTGGCTGCTGCCTTGCAGTTTTCAGATGCTATGCTATTCAGATTACAATGAAATGGACACCCTGTCAGATCCATTTTACAATTGCAAATCTTCACCATTTCTTTGGCTGTAAAATTGATCTAAAACAGAAAAGCGCGAGAGGATTCATAAAAGCACAAAGACAAATAGTAAAATTGAACTGAAAGAATCTGAGAATCTGTTTGGACAACATTGGAAGGATGTATTGGGTGGGTGGGGTTAGTGCAATGAGAAAAAACGTTACAGGATGTTGACCAGAATGTCAATGAAGGGTAACTCTATAGTCATAGAGATGTACAGCATGGAAACAGACCATCCGGTCCAACTTATCCTTGCCGACCAGATATCCTAACCTATCTAGTCCCACCTGCCAGCACTTGGCCCATATCCCTCTATTTATATACCCATTCAGATACCTTTCAAATACTGCAATTATACCAGCCTCCACCACTTCCTCTGGCAGCTCACATTATACACGCATCACCCTCTGCGTGAAACAGCTGCCCCCTTGGTGTCTTTTATATCTTTCCCTTTTCATCCTGAACCTATGCCCTCTAGTTCTGAACTCCACCATACCACGGAAAATACCTTGTCCGTTTATTCTATCCATCATGCCCCTCATAATTTTATAAAGCTCAGACCATCCAACCCTGACAAAATCCTTGTAAATCTTCTCTGAACCCTTTAAAGTTTCAAAACTTTCTTCCGATAGGAGAGAAACCAGAATTTCACGCAATATTCCAAAAGTGCCTTAACCAATGTCCTGTACGGCTGCAAGATGACCTACCAACTCCTGTACTCAATACTCTTACCAACAAAGGAAAGCAAACCAAATGCTGTCTTTACTGTCCTATTGACCTGCGACTCCACTTTCAAAGAGCTGTGAACCTGCACTCCAAGGTCTCTTTGTTCAGCAACACTCCTTAGGACCTTACCATTAAGTGTACAAGTCAAGTTCTGATTTGCTTTTCCAAAATGCGCAAAATGCAGCACCTCACATTTATCTAAATTAAACTCCATCTGCTACACCTCAGCCCATTGGCCCATCTGACCAAGATCCCGTTGTACTCTGAGGTAACTTTCTTCGCTGTCCACTACACCTCTAATTTTGGTATCATCTGCAAACCTACTAACCATACCTCCTATGTTCACATCTGATTCATTGATATAAATGATGACCCAGCACCAATCCTTGTGGCACACCACTGGTCACAGGCCTCCAGTGTGAAAAGACTATCCCTAATCAGTCCTTGCCCTTCCAAATACATGTAAATCCTGTCCTTTAGGATTCCCTCCAACAGCTTGCCCACCACCAATGTCAGGCTCACTGGTCTGTAGTTCCCTGGTTTTTCCTTCCCGCCTTTCTTAAATAATAACACCATGTTAGCCAACCTCCAGTCTTCCAACGCCTCACCTGTGATTATCGATGTTACAAATACCTCAGCAAGGAGCCCAGCAATCACTTCCCTAGCTTCCCACAGAGTTCTGGGGTACACCTGATCAGATCCTGGGGATTTATCCACTTTTATGCATTTCAAGACATCCAGCACCTCCTCCTCTATAATATGGACACTTTTCAAGATTTCACCGTCTATTTCCCCACATTCTATATCTTCCATGTCTTTCTCCACAGTATATACTGATGCAAAAAGCACGGTTAGTATCTTCCCCATGTCCCCCGGCTCCACACATAGGCTGCCTTGGCTGATCTTTGAGAGGCCCTATTCTCTATCTCTTTGCATTCTCCTTAACCAATTTTGCCAAAGCTACTTCATGTCCCTGTTAAAGTACAGATTTGAGACAGCCCAGGGAATCCCTGTGGACTCAGACCCGTAAAGCCTCTCTCTTGGTTTGTCCCAGTGATCATACTCTTTGGAAGTCTGGAATAAAAATCTCTAACAGACAGTTTAGTTTAATTTTAGTCATCCCCTTTATTCGCTAATAGCATCACTGTTACCACATAACACTGATACCAATACTCGCAGACACCAATACCTACCAACAGATGAAGCTAGACCCGACCCCACAACTAGGAAATAAAATTACATGTCTCCTAAGAAAATTACGTAATTCAGGATAACTAAACAAAACGGAATTCCAAAAAATGAAACCAGACGGGACCAACACCCCATGATTCTACGGTCTACCAAAAATCCATAAACCTGGAGCCCCCCTCAGACCATAGTCTCACTACCCGGAACACCAACTTACAGATTGGCCAAAGAACTACACGCAAGACTGAAATACCTAGTAGAATAGTCACAGCACTCCATCCAGGAATTCCTAAAAATTATCAAAAACACCAAAATAGAGGAAGACGAAACAATGATCTCATTCGACGTAACAGCACTGTTCACCTCCATCAATATCGACCTGGCAAAGGAAACACCACACTTTTAGTTAAAAATCACACAACACCAGGTTATAGTCCAACAGGTTTAATTGGAAGCACACCAGTTTTCAGAGCGACGCTCCAAATCACACTTTTAGAACAGACCATCACACACACCCCAGCCACCATCAATCACATTACCAATGAAAACATCATGAAGCTAGTGGACCTGTGCTTCACCACCCACTTCACCTTCAACAACATAATCTACAAACAAACCAACGGCACACCCATGGGATCCCCACTATCAGGATTCATAGCAGAAGCGGTAATGCAGAGACTAGAACAAACAGTCCTACAAACCATCAAACCAAAAATCTGGGTCCGCTACGTAGATGACACCTTTGTCATCACAAAATGATACAGGATAGAAGAGACATTTAACATCATCAACAACACCCTCACAGACATAAAGTACACCAAGGAGGAAGAAACCGACAACAAACTCGCATTCCTGGACATCGCAGTCGAAAGAATGGACAACAGAGAACTACAAACCTGCATATACAGAAAACCGACAAACACTGACCAAATACTTAACTACAACAGCAACCATCCCAACACACACAAACAAAGCTGTATCAGAACACTATTCCAATGAGTCATCTCACACTGCAGCACAGACGAACTTCGGAAAACAGAGGAGAACCACCTATACAACGTTTCCAAGAACGGATGCTCAAAAAATACAGTCCGCAGATTTCTCAAGAACAAACCACGACAAGCAGACCAAACACAGCCAGAAACCCTAACCACCTTACAATACATCAAAGATGTTTCAGAAATGACAGCCAGACTACTAAGACCCCTCGGAATCCTAGTAGCACACAAACCCACCAAAACTCTCAAACAAAAACTAACAAACTTAAAAGATGCAGTACAACCCATGGACAAAACCAATGTCATCTACAAAATTCCATGCAAGGACTGCCACAAACACTACGTAGAACAAACAGGAAGAAAGTTAGCCACCAGGATACACGAACACTAGCTAGCCACAAAAAGACACAACCCTCTCTCCTTCGTAGCCCTACACATGGAGGAAAAAACCCACCATTTTGACTGGGACAACACATCAATCCTGGGACAGGCTAAGCAAAGACATGTCAGAGAATTCTTAGAGACCTGGCACTCCAACCACAACACCATAAACAAACACATAGAACTAGATACCATCTATCAACCCCTCAGAAAATGAACCGGAAATGACATCACCACAAACCCCAGAACCCAAGCCAAGACAAACATATAAATAGGAAGCAGGAGACAACAGCTTTGCTTCACTTGGAGGTTGCTACTGATGATGTTACCTAGCCAGGTAATGAAACATCTGGATATCAAACCTACACCCTAAACCTCAACTTGAGCTACAAACCTTGCTGATATCTATAAGCTAAACTAACTAGATCCTAATAACCTAGGAGAATAGGGTACCAGCTCTTTAAGTATCCTAGCAGGCTACTCCAATGTACTGCTACAAAGTGGCTTCCTTTATACAAAAGTCTACAAAAACATTGCATGTTCTTAATTAGACAGATAACAGTGAAAGACAATAATTCATAAGGAAGAAAAGTTAATTGACAGATATGTGTGCACTTGACTAATCACACCTGCAGGCCTTGAGCTATCCATCAGGTGGGAAAAACATACCCACCTTGCTAGTGAAATAAACTATCAGAAAGAGGTCCAGTCTGAGCTAATTGGAGAGTTCATGAAGTAACTAGCTCACATGTCTGTTTTACGAAATGGCTTCTTAGCAAGGAGGGCAAACATTTGGCCATAAAATGGCTTCCCTACAGATTGTGTCCGAATCTCTTCAATGTTAGGTTTAGAGTAATTTTAAGCTGGGAGCAGACTCCTGCTTTTTATCTTAAGCACAGAATCATTCTGTAGCTGAGGCTGAAATGTCACTGCCAGGCTGTATTTAAAACTATTAATTAGTCTTGAATTAAACATGCCTTCTTTTCAGGTTTTTGATTCAAATTCAAATAAGGCATAAGATCTGACTAATTAGAATTGACAGTGGGGCAGTCATGGTCTGTAAAAATAGCAAGTAAATTAAAGCTTTATCAATATTACATTTTACAGAGTTTGCATTTCATAACTAGTAATGGATACTCAATATCATCATAAAGTCCCAAAATGCAATTAAATTCAATCCATAACAGATAAGCAATAAGAGTTAATTTTCTACTGGCACCAACAGCCTCAACACCAAAATGGTTGGTCTCTCTCTTTCTCTCTCTCGTGTCCTTTTGAACTCTCAAGTCAGGGTTTTGTAACAGCAAAGATGTTTTTCTCTGTGTCTGCCTCATTTGCAAGGGATAAAAGAATCCATTATATTTAACAGCATCTGACCGTTAATTACAAAGTTTTTGATAGTACTGAGTTTTGTTTCAGGGTCAGAATCAAACACTGTCATTAACTTTACAAGGGAATGGCTGTGAATGTTATCACTTGGTGTCCTGTTCACACAGATTCACCAATGCTAACGCAAATGTTCTTAATTGTCTTACAGCATTCTGTTATCACTTGGTGAGCCCAGATATCCCTATCTTCTTCATTCCTTGAAATCCCTCCTTTTTCTAAGCCTTCCTGCCTGTCTATTTTCTAGTGCAGAAAATGTGTTCTATAATTCAGCATGACATTTTAGTCTAAATGTTTAAAGACAAGTTTTAAGGCTATTGACATTCTCCTCCCCTTTCTGCCCTCCTGATTTCCTTAGGTATACCCCTACTGCCTTTGTAACTTCTAAGGATTCACTGGATCTCTCCTGTCTATACTTGTCATATGCTTCCTTCTTTTTCTTCACCAAAACCTTAATTTCTTTATTCATCCACCATTCCCAACACCTTTCCTTCACCCTGGGGATATCGTTCCAAGTTAAAAAGGTGCATGCTTGGAGGGATACATGTAGATGCTAATCTTATGATGAACCTGCTGTACTTCTTTTCTAGCTCGTTGGAATTCTGGTTTTAGAAAGTGTATTGGATGAACCTTGTACCTAGCGGTATGTACACTGTGCTGCTAGTGTGCATTGATGGTAAAGGGAATGACTGCTGAAGGGGTTGGATGGATTGGCAATCATATTTTGTCTTGGATGGTGTCAAGCTTCTTAAGTTTTGTTGAAGCAGCACTTACCAGGACGAGCAGAGAGTAGTTGATCACGTACTTGATGGGTAGGCACTGGGGAGACAGGAAGTGCTTTATTTGCCAGCAAAAATCTTTGCAGCCATTATATATATGACAGGTCCACACAGTTTCTGGTCAGTAATCATCCCCAGTATGCTGCTACATTTTTAGATACGGTATTCATAATAAGGGTTTTCAGTGCAAAGGTGTACCTGGATTCACTGATACAATTTCACTCTAGCGACGGCTTTACATAAATGTTTATACCAGATTTATTATTGAGCCTTTCAGACCTCTGCCTTTACCTTCCAGCAGCAAACTGAATAATGACACCAGATTTTGAATCCTCAGTGGCTGTTACCCAGCATTCTCAGCGGGGCGGTAAATCCCCAAACACCAGGAGCATACTGCGCAGGCGTGATGTCATGCCATGTATGGAGCATGCGCGGAGACTGTGGGGGTGACGGGCGGAGTTTTCTTCCTCAGATCCGCAAACGGTAAGAATGAAGCGGCCCCGAAGGAGCGATGGATCCGGTTAATGAACGGGAAGGCTTCGTAAATATGTTTTCTAAGTTTCGGATCCCGAAATAGATTTTCCGGTCCCGTTGTTTGCACAGAGCGAGGCCGCAGCTCACAGCGTTAGGCTGGAGTTAACGGTAGCCATTTTTAATACCCCCCCCCCCCCCCCCCCAGTGCAGCGAGGCGCGTGCGCAGTTGCCTTTTTATTTAGCAAATTATTTCTCCAATGATTGAGATTCCAAGTAGTAGTTTCAGAAAGGCCACAACTGTCCATGAAACTGCATTTGTCTTTCAGTCCCAATGACTTACGGATGAAACAGAAAAATGGTGGAGAAGGCAGGTTATGTTCTGCAGTTGCCATGACCTTGTTCCATATCTAGCCCCTTGTGTCCTATCACAGCTCTGTTCGGTGATGGCTTTTGTAAACGTTGTTTGCAGAATACTAGAAGAGGATTTGTCAGAAAGTCAAGTGAAAATTAAACATCAATCTGAGAGTCATGCTCACATTAACACTTCAGTTAAACAATGACATTATTAACACACATTTATATACTTATGCTGAAAATATGTTGCTGGTTAAAGCACAGCAGGTTAGGCAGCATCCAAGGAACAGGAAATTCGACATTTCGGGCCAGAGCCCTTCATCAGGAATTGCTTTAACCAGCAACACATTTTCAGCTCTGATCTCCAGCATCTGCAGACCTCACTTTTTACTTTATATACTTATGCACAGGTACTCTCAAAGCAACTTGTAATCACTCATACTTTCAATCTCACACATTCACAATCTGTCTTAAACACACTACAAGCAAGCAAACACTAACTCTCATACTCGTGCACTTATTGAATCACATGAGCAATCTAATATGTACACACACCCACTCATTTCACATATGCTCACACTCCTGTCACACCAGCAAGCACACCCACACATTCTCTCTCAAACTCACTCATTCAGATTTAGACACTCACTCTCATACTTAATATGCTCATCCCTTTCACTCATTCTCATTACGCTCTTGTTTTCACAATCTCTTCTTACCCATGCACTCAATCACTCTCACACAATCACATTCACTGACACTATTCACTTTCATGCAGTCTCACATACACAGACCTACATGCAAATGCATATATTCATTCACACACTCGAGCCCTAATGAGACACCCATATACACAGTCTTTTTTACATGCTGATAGGCACATTCACACAGACATGGTGTCACATGCACATAATCACATACTCAGCCATGCTCTCTCATCCACACTCATGCATGTGTGCACCCATGTGTATGTGGAAGTACCCATATGTGTACACATACTGACACTTAAATATACACTCATACTTGTAAACTTCCAAATGCTAGCACATGCTCTTATTCACACGCACCATTACACTTACAAACTCACACATTCATGGTCACTCTTGCGTAAAGAATAACAGGGAGTGAGTTACAGTTGGGTGTGAATTGCAGACTGAAATCTAATCAAGGGGATTGGAGTGGTTTGCAGATTGAATAAGAGATAATTGAGAATTAGTTGCAGTCTGGAATCTAATCAAGGTGTTCAAGTAGTTTATACTTCTGAGAGTGAGTTACAAACTGAAGTCTAATTGAGGTGGTATAATGTGCAGACTGTGCAGTGGGACTTGGGTGTCCTGTGCATGAAAAAAGTTGGTTTGCAGGTGCAACAGGTAATCAAGGCAAATGGAAAATTGTCCTTCATTGCTAGAGAAATGGAGTTTAAAAATAGGGAGGTTATGCTGCAGCTGTATAGGGTGCTGGTGAGGCCACACCTGGAGTACAGTGTATACGTTTGGTCTCCTTACTTGAGAAAGGATGTACTGGCATTGGAGGGGGTGCAGAGGTGTTAAAGTACAGATTTGAGATGGCACAGGGAATCCCTTTGTGGACTCAGACCTGTAAAGCCTTGGTTCATCTCGGAGATCGTACTCTTTGGAAGTCTGGAATAAAAACCTCTTACAGACAGTTTAATTTAATTTTAGTCATCCCCTTTATTCACTAATAGCATCACTGTTACAACATAACACTGATATCTATAAGCTAAACTAGCTAGGTGCTAATCTCCTAGAAGAATAGGGTACCAGCTCCTCAAGTGCCCCGTCAGGCTACTCTGTTGTACTGATACAAAGTGGCTTCCTTTATACAAAAGTTTGAAAAAAAATTGCATGTTCTTAATTAGACAGATAACACTGAAAGACAATAATTCGTAAGGAAGAAAAGTTAATTGGTCAAGCACACACAGACCTATCAATCACTCCTCCAGGCCGAGAGCTGTCCATCAGGTGGGAAGAACAAATCCAGCCGAGTTAGGTATCTACTGGCAAGATAAGTTCCTATAAAGAAATACCAGTCTAAATTAAGTGGGAGGTGTCATAAGGTAACCTTGTACAGCTCGCATGTCTGATATCATTGTTTTACGAAATGGCTTCATAGTAAGGAGGGCAAATGTTTGGCCATAAAATGGCTTCCTGACAGATTGTGTCAGAATCTCTTAGAATAGTTTTAAGGCTTAGAATAATTTTAAGCTGGGAGCAGATTTCTGCTTTTATCTTAAGCACAGAACCATTCTGTACGTGAGGCTGAAATGTTACTGCAAGGTTGTACTTAAAATTTATTAATTAGTCTCGAATTAAACATGCCTTGTTTTCAAGTTTGTGATTCAAATTCAAATAAAACACAAGATCTGACTAGTTAGAATTGATAGTGGGGCAGTCTGTAAGGTGTCCCTATCCTTTTTGCATTCCTTAAGTTCCCCCCTTTTTCTGAGCCTTCTTGCCTGTCTATTTTCTAGTGCAGTAAATGTGTCCTATAATTCAGCAATGCATTTTAGTCTAAATGCTTAAAGACAAGTTTTAAGGCTATAGACTTTTTCAGAGGAGATTCACTGGGTTGATTCTGGAGTCGAGGGGGTTGAATCATGAGAGATTGAGTAGACTGGAAGAATGAGGGGTGATCTTGTAGAAACATAAAATTATGAAGGAAATAGATAAGATAAAAGCAATGAGGTGGTTTCCACTGGCAGGTGAAACTAGAACTAGGGAACATAGCCTCAAATTAAGGGGGAGCAGATTTAGGATTGAGTTAAGGAAGAACTTCTCTTCCTAAAGGGTTGTGAATCTATGGAATTCCCTGCCCTGTAAAGCATTTGAGACTGCCTCCTTGAATGTTTTTAAGGCAAAGATAGGCAGGATTTTGAACAGTAAAGTAATTGAGGGTTATGGTGAGCAGTTGGGTAAGTGGAGCTGAGTCAATGAAAAAGATCACCCATGATCTTATTAACTGGTGGAGCACGGTCAAGTGGCCAGATAGCCTACTCCTGCTCCTATTTCTTGCATTCTTAATAACAGGTACCTGGGAATGGGTTATGGACTGGAATCTGATTGAAGAGTCAAGGTGTTTTTTGTACAGAGTCACAGTACCTTGGGGGAAGAGTTACAGTCTGGAATCTAATCAAAGCTATTTATACTACACTTTATTGAATGTGGCCTTGATTCAAGGACCATACTCTCCCCATACCTTTGGAATTCAGCTCATTTGTCCGTGTTTGAACTAAGACTGGAGGTCAGTAGCTAAGTGGTCCTGACAGAACCCAAACTCTGCATCACTGAGCAGGTGCTATTGGATGGTACTGTTAGTGACATCTTCCATCGCTTTACTAATGGTCAAGAGGATACTGAAAAGGTGATTAATGGCTCGGTTGGATTTGTCCTGCTACCTGTGTGCAGGACATACCCTGTCAATTTTTCAGATTGTTGGTTGGATGCCATTGCTGTAACTGGAAGAACTGAGCAGTTATGAAAACTGAGTGCATCTCTTATCATACTCCGAGCAGGTGAATAGTCTCTTACTTGTGTGAACTCAGCAGATGAATGAACTGAGTGAATCCTTTTCCATACCCTCGCCAGTATGGATGTGTTGATGTATCAGCAAGTTGTGGGACCATGTGAATCCCTTCCCACACTCAGAGCAGGTAAATCATTTCTGTCCAGTGTGAGCTTGCTGCTATCCCAGCAAATTTGCTATCTGAATAAATCCCTTCCCATGCACAGGACAAATAAATGGCCACCCCCCAGTGTGAATTTCTTGTTGTGTAGTGAGGCTGACTGTCTGAAACTGTTTCCACAGGAAGTGCAGTGGAACGGTTTCTCCTCAGTGTGAGTGATGTGTTTCTGGAGGCTGCATAAACATGGTTATGAGCAAGGGAACTCATTTTCTCACAAACTTGAGTTTTTTTTTGAAGAAATAACCAAGATGATTGCTGAGAACAGAGGAGTAGACATTGTTTACTTGAACTTTAATAAAACCTTTGACAAGGTCTAACGTGGTAGTTAATCAGTGGAGGTGGGTCACACAGGATTTCGGGTGAGCTTGCCAATTGAATGCAAAATTGGTTTATCGAAAGACAATAGGATGATGGAGGGTTGTTTTTGGACTGGAAGCCTGTGACCATTAGTATTCCACAGTGATCAGTGCTGGGTCCACTCTTGTTTGTCATTTATATAAATAATCGAGATGAGAATATAGGAAGCATGGTTAGTAAGTTAACATTTGGCACCAAGATTGGTCTAGTGAATGGTGAAGATTACAAAGAGATCTTGATCAATTGGGTCAGTGAGCTAAAGAGTGCATTGGATAAATGTAAGTTTTTACATTTTGATAAAACAAAAAAGGCATGACTTATATAATGAAAAGCAGGGCCTTGGGTAGTGCTGCAGAACAGAGAGACCTAGCGATTCAAGTACATAATTCTTTGCAGTTTACATCACATTTGGATAGGCTGGTCAAGAATGCTTTTAGCATACTTGCCTTCTTTGTTCACAACTTTTGAGTAAAGGAGTTGGGTTGTCATGTTGAAGTACAGGATATTGGTGAGACCTCTTCTGGAATACTGTTCCTTGTTACAGAAAAGATATTAAGCTGGAGGGGGCTCAGAAGAGACTTACAGGGACATTGCTGGGAATGGAAGGTTTGAATTATAAGAAGAGGTTGGAGGGACTGGAACTTTTTCACTTGAGCATAGGAGGTTGAGAGGTGAATTTTAGAATCATGAGGTATTGGTAGGGTGAATGGCATGTGTCTTTTCCCTCTGGGGGATTTCAAGGCTAGGGGGCATATATTTAAGGTGAGTGGAGAAATATTTATAAAAGATATGTGGGGCCAATGCTTTTACAAAGATCATGGTTCATGTGTGGAATGAACTTGCAGAGGAAGTGGTGGATGTGGGTACAGTTAAAATGAATTTAAATAAGTAGATAAATCAGAAATGTTTGGAGGGATATGGGCCAAGTCCAGATAGGTGGAACTAGTTGAATTTGAAATTATGGTCGGCACAGACTGGTTGGACTGAAGCATCTGTTTCTGTGCTCTATGTCTCTGTGACTCTAATCTAATTTACATCTAATTTTATTACTGGGGCATGAGCAAGGCTAAAAAAGGCCAGCATTCACTGGCTGTGCAAATTTGTTTTACAGGGAATCACAGAAGCACGTTTGTTATCAAGCATTCCAAACAAACATTCTTTCAAGATCTGTGAGTGAGTCAATTCATCAGGACCTGATAACCATTGGATTTTCAACATTTGTCTGTTCGCTTGTGGGAAAAGATTTCAAACATTGGTGTGACTGGAAATATACCAATACACATACGTCCAACGAGTGTTCCAGTGAACTGACCGTGGAGAGAGCTGTAATTAGTTATACAGCCTGAGTGAGCGTGTTCTAGCGAACTGACCGTGGACAGATCTTGAACCAGTTGCATAGTCTGAATACCTTCACAGTACTCACAGTGGGGAGAAACTGTTTCCCTGTCCTGTGTATGCGTGAGGAATCAGCTGATAAACCAATATGGAGAGACATGAGCATACCTGTACCATAGAGAAACCCTGGAAATGTGCAGATTGTGGGAAGGGATTCAAATACCCATCCCTGCTGGAAACCCATCAACGCAGTCACACTGGGGAGAGGCCATACACCTGCTCTGTTTGCAGGAAGGGATTCACCCTGTCATCTGACCTTCTGAAACATGAACGCACTCACACTGGGGAAAGACCATTCATCTGCCCCGAGTGTGGGAAGGGATTCAGTGACTCATCCAACCTGCTGAAACACCAGCAAATTCACACTGGGGAGAGGCCATTCATCTGCTCTGAATGTGGGAAAGGATTCACTCTG
Organism: Hemiscyllium ocellatum; assembly: GCF_020745735.1. Taxonomy (NCBI): domain Eukaryota; kingdom Metazoa; phylum Chordata; class Chondrichthyes; order Orectolobiformes; family Hemiscylliidae; genus Hemiscyllium; species Hemiscyllium ocellatum. The sequence goes on from NC_083446.1 coordinate 14,578,466, forward strand.
TCATCTGACCTTCTGAAACATGAACGCATTCACACTGGGGAGAGGCCATTCATCTGCCCCGAGTGTGGGAAGGGATTCAGTGACTCATCTAATCTGTGGAGACACCAGCGCGTTCACACTGGGGAGAGGCCATTCATCTGCTCTGAATGTGGGAAAGGATTCACTCGGTCACCCCACCTGCTGAAGCACCAGCGAGTTCACACTCGAGAGAGACCATTCATCTGCCTAGAGTGTGGGAAGGGATTCAGTGACTCATCCTACCTGCTGACGCACCAGCGAGTTCACACGGGGGAGAAGCCATTCCCCTGTTCTGAGTGTGGGAAGGCATTCTCTCAGTTATCCAACCTCCGGGCACACCAACTAGTTCACACTGATGAGAAACCTTTCAAATGTTCGCTCTGTGAGAAAAGCTATAAACGCAGACGTGAAGTGCTGACACATCAACGCATTCACACTGGGGAGAGGCCATTTCCCTGCCCTGAGTGTGGTAAACGATTTGTACATTCAAAAAATCTTCTGAAACACCAACGAATGCACGCTAGTGAGAAGTTGTTACCTGCTCCTTCTTGGGAAAGGATTTACTCAGTCATCCAACCTGTTGAGACACCAGCAAGTTCACAAGTGACTGTGGAGCAGGCGCCTGTTGCTGTTGTTGTTCTTAATGAAACTTTTCCTCATGTCAACACTGCATCTTTTTCCCAAAACCTTAACTCTAGCTCCCCAATGCTTGGACCATCACAGAATGGAAACAATGTTTTATTTCTCTACCTTAACTAAACCTGTCAATAACTTGTACACTTGAGGCATGGTGACTGGGACTAGACTCTTTAGGACTTAACTAGAGAACTTTTAAAAAATCACACACCACCAGGTTATTGTCCAACTATTTCCCACAACAGGTCCCTCCTCCCTACCTTTTATCTTGGCCTGCTTGGCACACCCCCTTCATTCGTGAAGAAGGGCTTATGCCCGAAGCGTCGATTCTCCTGCTCCTTGGATGCTGCCTGACCTGCTGTGCTTTTCCAGCAACACATTTTTCAGCTCTGATGAAGGAGCAGGATCTGAAAGCTACTGCTTCCAATTAAACCTGATGTTGTGATTTTTAACTTTGTACACCCCAGTCCAACACCAGCATTTCCAAATCATGACTACCATCGACACCTTTAAAAAGATCCGTATCTTTTCCCTGATTTTCTTTTCTATCTCAGTTTATGAAGTTCAAGGTTCCATATGTTTTGCTCACAGCTCTCTCAATGTGTCCTGTCATCTGGATAGTGTCCCTACCTTGCAGCTAGAAGATCTGGTTTCAAGCCCTTCCTGCTCTGGAGCCGTTAGAGCAGTTTCATATTTTTCTTAACTGATGATTGTTCAATGTCCATTGGGGTCTGTTTTTGCTGAAGGTAATGAACTCCAGCTCAGTTAAACAGACTACCAGGGTGGGGTGGAATAATAAACTCAAGTTCATTTCTGCAATAAACTTGTTAATTTGTACAATAGATCTGTGTAATCGTCATTCATTTGTAAATTGGATTGATTCATTTGTGGGATTCTCAAACTCGTTAAAAGTAAACTAGCTGACTTGTCCATTTCAGTCCCATTTAAACCTTCTGTTGATCTGTATGAAAATTGTGTTCCCATGTGAAATAAATTTGTATATGGTTACAGAAGCCTGTGTTCTGTTGTCTAAATGAACCTGTATTGTAGTTGCTGCTGGTTTGAACCACAGCTTTGCCTCTGCATAGATTTTAAGTCTGGGGCTATTGTGGATGAGATGGGGGAGGAGAGGAACAGACTAAACTATTGAGCTGCTGCTTTCTCCCACACCACCTCTCTCTTTCCCCCTATAATCTCACAAAGATGCTTCTTGGAGTTCTCCATACCTAGGGAAGGGGTGCTCCATTTAGAGGCAACTGGGAGCTGACTGGATGAGCTGGGATTTGGGCAGAGAGGGATCTTTTGAGTGACAGAACTGAAGGCATTTCAAGTAGGTCATGGCAGCCATAGCTGCTCTTGCCATGTGGATGAACCAGGAGGTGAGTATCAGCGAGTTTCTGTCTGTACGTGTGTGGGTACTGGTGGAATTTCAATGCCAGCGTTGAATCTTTGCCACCCCCTGAAACATCCCGACTGATGTAAACTCGTGGAATATGGTCTGTCCCTCATGAGAGAAAGGCAATGTGAGAAACCACAGAGAGAGCTAGGATCCACTTGAATGTTGAGTATCCCTTCCTGAGTCTCTTCTCGGTCTTTCCTTCCCTCCTGCCGGTCTCTCTCTGGCTTTTTTCCCTTTTCGTTCTTCCTTTCTCTGTCTCTTCTTCAGTCAGTCTATCTCTTGTTTTCCCTCTCTCTGCCTTCCTGTCTAGCTCACACTGTCTTGCTCACTCCCTTCCTCTTTTTTTTCCATCTTTTGTCTCAGTCACTCGGTCCCTTCCTTCCATCTGGAGCAAAACTCCAACTGAAAATAATAGACCTCCTTCAGCTGATACGGAACTCCAGTAAACGTGGCTCTGATTCAGCTCTAACATTACACTTCAGTTTATGGGAAGGAATTGAGATGCAGAAACAATGTCTGGACTCTACAGCTGGTTCTTTGCTGTAAAATGTTTGAGAATATTGAGATGCAGCTACAGCCACCCCTCTGTCCTTGGTATGGATGTGGATTTATGTCTCAAATTCTACCTGTGATGCAATGGCACTCATTAATTTTGGATCATTTTGAATGAATACAATTGAATATAGAAAAGGTCTCCTTCTTCCTATAAATACCCAAGAAGTTAGACTATTTGACAGATCTAGCTCATCTTTGATAAATTGTGCCCAAAGGTGATTAGACTGTGTGTAAAGTATTTTGGTGCACTCCTTCATTACTTCCACAGCTTGTGTTTGATTGAATGACAGATAATCCGAGACTGTGCACTCTGATTTGAGATATCCCAGCCAGGGAAGACATCCTCTCACTAACTGTCCTGCTGAGACTTGTAAAAATGTTGTAAGCTTCCTTGTAATCACCTCATTCTTTTAAACCATGCCAGTTTCTTCCATTTTTCTTTATGCAGCATCTTTACCAATCTGGTGAACCTTTAACAGGAATATAACTGGTAAATATGTAGTTTTGTAGGTGAGACGACCAAAACTGCTCGCAGCACATCAAGGCCCTACACAACTGAAGCAAGCCGTACTTTGCTTACATTAAAGGTCAACCTGCCATCATGGTCACAAAGCATGAAGAGACACACAAACCAGTATAGATTTTCTAAAAAAAAATTATCTTAAAGTGGAATGTTGTATGAAAGTGGATACTACCAATTGCAATGTATGCAAGTTGTCACATGGGACCTTGATCAGATGGGCTGAGGAGTGACAGATGGAATTTAATCTAGATAAATGTGAGGTGCTACATTTTGGTGGGGTAAATCAGGGCAGGACTTAAACACTCAATCAAAAGGTCCCGGGGAGTGTTGTTGAACAAAGAGACTTGGGAGTGCAGGAACATTGTTGCTTGGAATTGGACTTGCAGGCAGACAGGATAGTGAAGGGCATTTACTATACATGCCCTTATTTGTCAGCACATTGAGTATAGGAGTTGGGATGTCATGTTGCAACTGTACAGGGCAATGGTTCAGCCACCTTTGGAATAGTGTCATGATCAGTGACTCAATGGTTAGCACTGCTGCCTCACAGTGCCAGTGACCTGGGTTCAATTACAGGGTGACTGTGCAAACTCCACATGTTCTCGCCATGACTTTGGATTTCTTCCAGGTGCTTAATTTTCTTCTTACAGTCCAAAGTTGTGCAAATTATGTGGTTTGGCTATGCTAAATTGCCTATACTGTTCAGGGATGTGCAGGTTAGGTGCGTTAGCCAAGGGAAATGCAAGGTTATGGAAATAAGGTAGGGGATGGGTCTGGGTGGATACTCTTCGGAGGGTTGGTGTGAAATTGATGAACCAAATGGCCTGCTTCCAAACTGTAGGGAGTCTATGGAATTCAGGGCTCTCTCCTGTCAGAAGGATGTTGTGCAAGTTGTAAAGGTTCATAAAAGAATTAGAAGGATGTAGCCTGGGTTGGAGGGTTTGAGCTCTCTGGAGAGGCTGAATAGCTGGAGTTGTTTTCCCTGGAGCATTGTAGGCTGAGGGGTGACCTTATAGAAATTTATAAATCATGAGGGGCATGGGTAGGGTGACTAGTCATGATCTTTTCCACTTCAAAACTAGATGGCATAGGATAAAGTTGAGAGGGGAAATATTGTAAAGGGGCCCTCTGGGGCAACCTTTTCATGCAGAGGGGTGTGTGTGTGTGGAATGAGTTGCCAGGGTCAGAGGTGGTGGTTCAGGCTGGTAAAATGATGACATTTAAAAAGAATCTGGATGCGTATGTGAATAGGAAGGTTTAGCGGGACATGGACCAAATGGGATTAAAATAACTTAGGGTAAAAATCAAAACAAACTGTAGATGCTGTAAATCAGAAACAATAACAGAAATTGTTGGAAAAGTTCAGCAGGTCTGGCTTCATCTTGGAGAGAAATAAGAGTTAAAACCAAATTTTGTGTACAGCCCCCTGATGTTTCACAAGCCCAGTTCTGCACCCATCCCCAGTTTTGTGCCTCCTAATCTGTCCTTCCAATTTTGCAACCCCTAATACGGCTTTCCTTTGCAACCACAATTTTGTGCACCCCTCCCCCCCCCCCCCCCAATTGATGTACTGCCTCATTTTTCACCCCACCATGCCTTTACCTGACCACAATTATAGAGCACTGATAATGTTCTGTGCACCTAGCCCAATTTTGCAGAGCCCGCAAAAATTTTGCACATCCCCATGTTTTGTGACTCTGCCAATTTTCCAGACAAGTGCCTCTGTGCCATCTATAGGAATGAGCCTGACTTTCCAGTTGCTTACCATTTCAATAAACCATTTTGTTCCCATTGTGAACATTTAATTCCTGAAGCTGCTGCAATGATCCACTGAAGCTTCACGCAAGCTCAAAGAACAACATCTCATTTTCACTTACAGTGGTTTACAGCCCCTCAGTTTGAATCCTCAATCTTCAGAAACTGACTCCGTGGTGTTTCAACTCCATTTTTCTTACATGTCAATCCCTGTGCCTTGTCTGCTTTGCTTTGCCCTTAGAAGAGAGGATCCATTCTTTCCCTTTCACGTTTTACCTTAAAACCATTTTATATCCCTTTTCACAATCACAAACAAGTGTTTTGTCTTTTGAATTGGGCCTCTGCACCAACTACAGCCTATCCTCTGTCTTGTCCACGAAAGTGAAAAGTAATTTTACAATACTTCAGTTTTGAAGAAGTCATACAAGATTTGAAATATTAACTCTGCTTCTCATTCCACAGATGCGGCCATATCTACTGAGTGAGGAGAAAGTGAGGACTGCACATGCAGATCAGTCAAAGAATATGGTCCTGGAAAAGCACAACCAGTTAGACAGTGTCCAAGGAGCAAGAGAGTCGTCGTTTCGAGCGCAAGCTCTCCATCAGGAATGAGCACTTCCTGATGAAGGGCTTAATGCTTGAAACATCGAGTCTCCTGCACCTCGGATACTGCCTGACTGACTATGCTTTTCCAGCACCATACCTACTGAGTTTCTTCACCATACTCTTGTTTGTAGCAGTTTTCCAACACACAAAGTTTTTTGCTTTTATTTTAACAAATGCTTGCCCAGGTCTTGGACCTACATAGCATCTGTCTGTTTGCATTTAAAAGCAGGAGCTAGGAAAATCTATTACAGCCGGTAAATTAGGCAGCAAAGTATATGGATGTGGAATTTGTGGAAAGAAGTAAATGGCAGACAGAAAAGTGTATATGCAGGGGGAATTGAAAATTTGTGCAGGAATCTTTTTATTTCGAAAATGTAATTTATTCGTTGAAAAAAAACATATATAGTTACTAAAGAAATTCCATTTTGTACAATGGCAAATAAAGAAAACAAAAGAAAATTGGAGGTGGACTCTATCCAATAAACAAACTAAATATAAATATTGTATTTACATATATCTGAGGCAGCGGGAGAGTTCCAAAAAAGTTAACTTTAAAATAGGTAATGCCTTTTTCACCACCAGCCAAGCACTATCTTAGTGCTTGTTGGAGAGTTCTGATGATGAGGCACTCAGCTAAATGACTTTGACAGTCTGCTCAGGGAACCATGCAACAGGATCCACCCTCTCCTTTTCCAGCAGGGTCTCAAGGGTGCTACGTGCTGACCACTTCCTGATGGGCTTGTGATCAAAGGTGTTTTTCTTTGCAAACGTCTCCATGAAGGATATGTGATACGGAAAGGTCCAACTAGTTCCTTTCAAAACCATCAAGAATACAACAGCCCGAATCCAATATTGCAAGCAACACAGTCCTTGTTCTTGCTCCAACCCACAGCAGTATTTTGCTTCCGGGCTTTCCTGGGATCTGGCTGCTATTGGCTGGGCCACAGCAGACTTTGCCCAGACCTACTCACCTTTCAACTGAGTGACTTGTCAGGGCAGTTAAAAATCAGCCAGTACTCTGAACAGGTCTGGTCTCCGTGTTACAGGAAGGATATTGTTAAGCTGGGGACAGTTCAGAAGAGATTTCCTCGGATGTTGGTAGGAATGGAGGGTTTGCGTTGTAAAGAGGGGCTGGATAGACTGGGATGTTTTTCAATGGAGCGTAGGAGGTTGAGGGGCGACCTTACAGAGGTTTATAAAATCATGAGGGGCACAGACAAAGTGAATAGTAAGTGTCTTTTCCTTAGGGTGGGGGATTTCAATTCTAGGGGCATATTTTTAAGGTGAAAAGGGAAAGATTAAAAAAACACGTGAGGGGCATTTTTTTTTACACTGAGAGTGGTTTGTGTGTGGAATGAGCTTCCAGAGGAAGTGGTGGATGTAGGCACAGTTACAATGATTAAATGACATTTGGACAGGTACATGAACAAGAAATATTTGGAGGGATATGAGCCAAGAACATTCAGGTGGGACTAGTTTAGTTAGGGATTTTGTTCAGCATGGACTGGTTGGACCGAAGGGTCTGTTTCTGCGCTGTATGACTCTCCAACCACATTGCTCTGGGTCCAGTAGTACATGTAGGCCAGACCAGTTACAGGCAGTAGATGTCTTTCTTGGACAAGCAATGATGGTTCCCGCAGTCTCCATTATATGAGATTGGCTTTTTCAGTTCAGATTCGTGGATTCAATTTCAATCCCAGCAGCTGCTGTCCCCAGAACTTGCGCCTGGGCCTCTGGATTCCTCATCTAGTGAGTTGACTACTGCTTGATCCCTGGCCTGCCTCACATCAAAACTGACCCCCCCATTCCCCATCCAAACCCCAAGTCCATTGTGAGGGAGTTTTCTTGGAGAGACACTCAAAAGTACAGTAGACACCAACACCAGCTACAGTAGGGGATAGTATTGGGGCCAGGGTAATTTACAATGTAGTTGTTGTAATCAGCCTGTTTGACTAGGTTACAACGCACTGCTTGGGCCTGGTGTGACTTGAATCCGGGCCTCATGGCTCAGAAGAAGTGACACTATCACTGAGCCACAAGAGCCTTTTATTCACAATCTGTATTCGTGACTTTGACACAAGGGAGAGGAGCTATCACCAAGTTTGCCGATGCCACAAAAGTAGGTGGTGTGGGTAAAAAAAACTTGGCAGATGGGATGTAATGTGGGGTGATGCACTCGGCAGGAAGAATCGAGGAGCTGAATATTATTTCATTGGAGAAAGACTGCAGAAAATTACAGAGCGGGCAAAGTCTTTTCCCTGGGGGTGAGGGAGTCCTGAACTAAAGGGGCATAGGTTTAGTGTGAGAGGAGAAAGATATAAAAGAGAATTAAGGGGCAACTTTTTCACGCAGAGGATGGTAGGTGTATGGAATGAGCTGCCAGAGGAAGTGGTGGAGGCTGGTACAAAATCAACATTTAAGAGGCATTTGGATGGGTATATAAATAGGAAGGGTTTGGAAGGATATGGGCCAGGTGCTGGTAGGTGGGACTAGATTGGGTTGGGAAATCTGGTCGGCATGGTCGGGTTGGACCGAAGGGTCTGTTTCCATGCTGGACATCTCTATGACTCTATTTGTAGCAATCTGTGCAGCAAGGCCAGTCCCATCTTTCACAACACCAAGGACAGGTAGAACCTCATTATGTCCTGACACTTGGTGTCTGCATACTGAGGACCTGCACACAGCTTGATGCAGCCGTGCAGCGTTGCCACCATGATGAGGGCAACATTGGGAACAGTCTCCCCTCTCCATGCAGAACTTTGTACATGGTGTCCCTGTGAAAGTGGTCTTAAATCTTAAATAGAAAAAGAAATTGCTGCAAAAGCTCAGCAGGTCTGGCAACACCAATGGAGAGATATCAGAGTTAAAGTTTCGGGTCGAATAATCCTTCCTCAGAACACGGATCTTACATAGACCAGTGCAGGAATGACATAGGGTAGGCATAATCGCATGAGAACAAGTGCAAAATGGCTTAATGTGAATAGCACGATAATCGGAGGGGGTATGAGTGGGCTGAGAGAAAAAAAAATCTTATTTATTTACTTATTTATTTTCCTTGTCTTAGTCCTAAATGGCATTTCCCCTCCCCACCCCGCCCCGTACAAGCAGGGACTAAAATCTTCCTTGTATCCACCCCATCTCTCCCTCTAGGTGGTTTGCAGGGATTTCAATGAGATCCTCTCTCAGAAAGAGAGGAGGAAAATGAATAGCTTTAACAAAGTGACCTCCCCTCCCCCAGAATCTGAGCTGGGGCCAGGAAGAGGGGGGAGGGGCAACCCATCGAACAGCTTCTCTGGCCCGCGCAGGCAACCCGTCGCCCTGGAAACCTCGGCTCGAGGAGGGAGAAGAAGGGGCGAAATAACGAGTGCGGGCGGGGCTGTCATGCAGACTGCATGTCAACGCTCAGCACCGTGATTCCATTGGCTGTTTCTACTATCAATCGTGTGAACGGGCCAATAGAAAAGGCTCGGACACAGGAAGCCTTTGTCCTCCAGCCAATCAAAGCCCCCTATTGTCTGAATGTGGACGTTGGACAATGAGCTTCTGAAGCTGTTCAGCTAAGGCGCAGCTGGTGCTCCTCTGTCTCTTTGAATGAAAATTGAGATTCACCCAGGCTGAAACCTCCTCTTCTGTCTGATCTCTGTGAGCACAATGCTTTATTTTCTCTCCCTTTCCACTTAATTTCTTGTGGTGCTAGACCTAATTTTAGGGACTGAACCCAGAGAGCTAACAAGTGTAGTAGGGAAGCAATTTGGTGAGAGCGATCATAATACTAAGATTTGAGATAGTCATGGAAAAGGACAAAGATGGGGCAGAAATAAATATTCTGAATTGGTGGCAGACCAATTTGATGAGACATTTTAATATGATAAAATAGCACCTTGCCAAAGTGGCTGGGAGCAACTACTTGTAGGTAAACTTAAAATAGAGCAATGGGAGTCTTTCCAAAAGGAAATTGTGAAAGACCAGGCCATGTTCACATAAAGGAGAAGGGTGGGATCCACAATCCAGAGAATCCTGGATGTATAGGATTGGATAAGGAAAACAACGGAAAACGTATGGAAGATACTGAGGGCTCAGAACATCATAAGTTTTCAAGACATACTGAAGATGCAGTAGGTTACTTTAAACGAAATGGGGAAAGTGAAAAGGAGCATGAAAAATGCATTAGTAGGTATAATAAAGAAGGAAATCCTGGACAGGTTGAAGAAATAATCTTCATAATTGTGCTTTTAATATCACAGTCAGATTCAGATACAAGGATAATATCTGTTATCCTGTGTGTTTGGTCAGGTTGCTTGAGATTTTAACGCAAGTAATAATTGAACTATTAAATTCTCCAGTTATAAATAATTGTAAAACAAATGGAAAAAATTATCTACAATTTTATTTGGATTTCTGCCCAAGGAGGAGGGAGGTTTAGTGGGATAGGGATTTACAGCTTTAGGGACCAAGAAGAAAAATTGTTCCACAGAAACTGGAATTATCCGTTCTGAATTTCTATCCTATTCTGACAGTGATAACCTTTGTAAACTCCTTTTCCAGTAGATTAGGAGAAGATTAGAAACAGCCAAACCAAACATCATCAAGATCTGATAGAAACCACTTGATTCATCAGGAGCTGAATATGATCGGTATTTGAATGTGTTCATCTGGTTTATCAATGGGACAATATTTCAAACACCAGTGTGACTGGAAAAACACAGAGACAAATACACACGCGTGTTTCAGTGAACTGACTGGAAAGAGCTTTAACCAGTTCCACAGCCTGAAAGAAATCACATCATTCACAGCAGGAGAAACCATACAGTTTGTCAACAAGAGAGAGACACAAGGACAACGGCACTGTGGAGAAACCATGGAAATGTGGGGACTGTGGGAAGGGATTCAAATACCCATCCCGGCTGGAAACTCATCGACGCAGTCATACTGGGGAGAAACTGTGGAAATGCGAGGACTGTGGAAAGGGATTCAATTACCCATCTCGGCTAGAATCTCATCGACACAGCCACACTGGAGAGAGGCTGTTCACCTGCACTGTGTGTGGGAAGGGATTCAGTCAATCAGCCAATCTGCTAAAACACCAGCTTATTCACACTGAAGAGAGGCCTTTCAGTTGCAGAGACTGTGGAAGGAGGTTCAGGCAGTCATCCAACCTCACTGCACACCAACGGGTTCACACTAAGGAGAGACCATTCATCTGCTCCGTGTGTGGGAAGGGATTCATTCAGTCAGCTACCCTGCTGACACACCAGCGAATTCATAGTGATGAGAGGCCATTCATCTGCACTTACTGTGGGAAAAGGTTCAGGCATTCAGGCCACCTCACTGTACACCAGCGAACTCACACTGGGGAGAAGCCATTCATCTGCTCCCAGTGTGGCAAGAGATTCACTGATTCATCTGCCCTGCTGACACACCAGCGAATTCACACCGGACAGAGGCCATTCACCTGCACTGAGTGCGGGAAGGGATTTGCTCATTCATCAAATCTAGTGGTACATCAGCGAGTTCACACTGGGGAGAGGCCGATCACCTGCACTGAGTGTGGAGAGGGATTCACTCAGTCATCCCAACTGCTCAGACACAAGCAAGATCACAAGTGACTGCAGGGAATGGATTCTGTTCTGAACCATAATGAGGACTGAGCCTCTTTCATCCTGACAGTTTGGATTTCGTTCTGCTGCTGTTAATAATTCTTGTATCTGGATAGGAGTTTAACATTTTTGCATCGATGGCTTATTTTATTCTTGCGACTACAATGTCCTTTTAAGAACCACTGTGTATGATCTTTCTCCGTAATTCAGGAACAACAGTATTCTGAACTCAATCCTAAATTTTAATTTGCTACAAATTCTACGTTGAGTGTCTGAAAAGTTCCACTGATTGATGTCTCCAATGAGAAAGTGCTGATGCATTGTTGCTCACAATTCTCAGTGACCTGTGCATTCCCACAGAGCAGGAAGAAAGGGAATAGGAATTGTAGGAGAATCAAAAATCTCCAAATGTTATCCCTCTGTCTGGTACAGAAATCCCCTCAGCACAGGAATGGAGATAAATCCAATCCGATTAACGGGATGGAGCGAATTATTGTATAATAACCTTGCAAAACTTTCAGAAATGTTTTGCATTTTATAGAAATAGCCCCCACTCAGTTTCTTTAATGAAGAATGCTTCCATCAGCCTATTGGCTGACAGGCCATATCTCTAACACAAACCCTGAAGCAAGGCATTTCTAACCCTGATGTTTGCGAGTGGCTCAGGAAATCCAGCTGTCTGTGCAAAGGTGCAAACTTTTCTTGAGGTGAAAAGAATCGCTCTCGACAGGAAAACAATTTTGATGTGATCCAGGCTGGCTCCAGCCCAAACCCCACCCTCTAGCTCACATGAGGAAACTTGATCAGAGGAACTGCTACCAGATATAGAGACCAGCAGCCACTGCACCTCATTGATTTGTCCTTTGGAATTGGTAAGCTGCTCTTGTCTGTCACGGGATGTAAGCCTGTTGTATCTATTTAGCTAATGCTTCAGCTTTAAACTATTTCTTTGCAATAAGCTACTTTAAAATCATTTGAGCTAAAATGACTCCTGACCTAAACCTTGCAATTGGTGTGAGATTACAGTGGTTGAGGTCATAGTCTTGAGAAACTGCAGGTCTTTTGAACAAAAATGGCAATGTTCTCAAACAAAGTCAGGCATATACAATGGCTTTGGAATATTACAGGAAACAATTAACAGAGAAAAGAGATGTGCTGTGGGTAAGCGATATCCTGGGAATCATACCAGATTGCAACAGGAATTGCCATGGTTTCCCAATGGCTTTCTAAATGTAATGAAAAAGGAAGTGTATCTAGAACCATTTCCTAAAACTGCATGCTGTGGATCCAACCAAGGATCAGGCTCGTTTAGATCTGGTCTTATGTAAAGAGGCAGGTTTTATCAATAATCTTAAGAAAAAGATCCATTTGAAATCAATGACCATAACATGGTGGAATTGAGCATTCCGTTTGAAAGGAAGAAATTTGGATCAGGTGCAACTTAAACAAGGGGAATTACAAAGGAACGAGAACAGAAATGGCTTAACTGCAAAAGGAGCTTGGCAGAGAAGATAGTAAATAAATAGTGGCAGCGGTTTAGAAGTCATGACTCGGAATAAAAACAACGCTCAGTGACAAAGGAGGATTTGAAGAAGGGGATAAACTAACCATGGTTAACCATAGAAGTTAATCATAGAATCCCGACAGTGTGGAAGAAGGCCATTTGGCCCAATGGGTCCACACTGACCCTCCAAAGAGTGACCCTCCCAGACCCATTCCCTTACCATATCACTCTATATATCCCCTGACTAATGCAACTAATCTGCACATCCCTGTACACTATAGGCAATTTAGCATGGCCAACCCACCTAACATGCACATCTTTGGAAGGTGGGAGGAAACTGGAGCACCCAGAGGAAATCCACACAGACACGGGGAGAATGTGCAATCTCGACACAGACAGTCACCCGAGGGTAGATTCGAACCCAGGTTCCTGGCACTGTGAGGCAGCAGTGCTAACCACTGAGCTACCATGCTGCCCTAGTATTGAATCAGTTTGAAACAAAAAAAATTGCAAATACTAGTGGTAAGCAAGATGGCGACAGCGGAGTAGGCAACATTCAGCTCCTGAGCCTGGGGTTTGACTGCTCCTGGGCAACATAGAGATGCACTGGTACAGCGGAGCTCACTGCTTCTACACCTTTTTCAATCTTTCCCAATCTTTTTCTCATTAGCATTACTTTTTGATGGGCTCAGTCTTGACAGGAGTGGCAGCAGAGACAGGAAGCATCAGCGGTGGATAAGGCCCAGAGCAAGACTCATCTCGGACATGGCTAACAGCGGACCTCTAGTCACCCATAGTGACTCTTTGCATTCTTCAGTATTCCGGTACACGTGGCAATAAATCTAATATAAATCTAATCTAAGAGGATTGGGAAAGTTTTGAAATTCATTTTTTGAAGCAGTGCGAACTTATGTGGAAGAGCAGAGAGTTAAACAGCAAGATTAGCAGCTGAAATGGCCGATGATTATGAAAAATCAAAATTTGTCTTCCAAAATCAATTTCAATCCTGGAGGGATAGAAATAGGGGAAAAGAGAACTCCTCTTGTGGAAAGGGAAAGGTAGGTGTCAGTGAAGATCATAAGGATAACTTAGCATGGAGTAAAAAGGAAACCATGAAGGGGAAAGCGAAGTTAAAAATTCCAGTGTTTTCACTGCAATAAAGTAGGCCACATGAAATCAGTGTTGGTGGGCTAGGGAAAGCACTGGGAAGCTAGATGTAAGGATACAGGATAAGCCAGTGAATTTTGTTGGAGTGGTAACAGAAAGCACGGTGGATGCTAAAAATCTGCCCCAGAATGTACAACCTGGTTGGATGTTGGTTAAGGAGGGAGTGCCAGATCTTCTTAAACCATATAGCTGCTAAGGTAAACTTTGCTCGCATAGGCCAGGAGCAGCAAGTAAAGAGGTTACAATATTAAGAGATACAGGATCCTCTCAATCTGTGATGTCTAACAGTGAGGAGATATATAATCTGCAAGACTATTTCCAGAAAAGGTACTAGTAACAGGAATTGACGGTGAGACAAGAAGTGCTCAGTTATGTAAAGTGAGGTTAGAGTGTCTAGTGAAGAGTAGAGAAGTCGTGGTAGGAGTCCTGGACAAACTCTCAGCTTCAGAAAGACAATTTGTCCTTGCTAATGATATAGCTGGTTCACGGGAAGGAATGCTACTTACTGTGGTTGAAAAGCCAGTGGAAACTGAACTAATGCAGAACACACATCCTGGGATTTTTCCTGTCTGTGTGATAATGAGGTCACTAAATCACCAGTTGAAACAGGAGAGATCAAGAAGTACAGACAAGAAAGTTGAAGCAGAATTAGCAGAGACCTTTTTTGATCACATGGTTGACACAAACTGGAGCAGATGGATGATAACGCAGACATCTTTAATTCAGATGAATTAACTGAGTTACAGCAGAAGAGGAAAATTTAAAGCAATTGTATCAAAAGGCATACACAGAAAAAGAATCCAGATGTATTCCTGAGTGCTATTATCTTAAAAATGATGTCTTAATGAGCAACTGGAGACCATCACATATTCAGGCAGACGAGAAATGATCAGAAGTTCATTAAGCCAGATTGCCACTGGGTTGTCGGAAGATGTTGCGAGTACTACACAAGCTACCACTAGAGTTATTTAGGAATGAGAAAAACTGAAGCTAAAATGCAAAAACATTTTTTCTGGCCTGGACTGTGGGAATGTAGTTGAATTTTGCCAGACATGCCATAAATGTCAAGTAATTGGAAAACCATAGGCAGTAATAAAATTTGCACCTTTAATATCTATTCCTGCATTTGAGGAACCTTTTACAAGAGTCTTAATTGCTTGTGTTGGAGCCCTACCTCTAACAAAAATTGGGAATCAGTATTTGTTAACAATAATCGATGTGTCCACTAGATTTCCAGAAGCTGTTCCATTACGCAATATCACAGCTAAAAGGGTTGTAGAGGAGTTACTCAAATTTTCACTAGTAGATATGGACTACCCACAGAGATACAATCAGATCAAGGATCAAACTTTACATCAAAATTATTCAAGGAAGTTATGGGCAGCATAGGAATAAAACAATTCAGTTCAATTCTTCGGCCTACCATCCAGGCAGTGCTACAAAGGTGGCATTAGACATTAAAGACCATGTAGAGGACTTATAGTCGAGACTATCTAGATGATTAGGATAAGGGAATTCTGTTTGTGCTGTTTGTGATCAGAGATGCTCCAAATAAATCGACCAAATTCAGTCCATTTGAATTAGTTTTTGGGCATGAAGTGAGAGGACCATTAAAATTGATTTAGGAGAAATTGGTAACTCACAATTCAGAGATCCCAGATTTGGAATGTGTGTCAAATTTTCGAGAACAATTAAATAGAATTGGGGGAGTTGGCTAGACAGTATTTGAAAGTATCACAGCATACAATGCAACAGACAAGAAATCAAAAACTCGGAAATTTGCTATCGGAGATAAGGTGTTATTGTTACTATCAGTGATAGGTGAACCTTTAAAAGCAAGGTTTAGTGGACCTTATCAAGTCAAAAGGAAATTGAGTAAGGTGAATTATTTGATAAGGACTCCAGACAGAAAGAAATCTCTCAGGGTGTGTGATGTGAATATGGTCAAAAGTTATTTTGACAGGAAGAGGAGAATGTATTATTGGTTACAACACAGTTTGAGGAACCAAGTTCAGAGGATTCTGAATTGGACATTCCTCAAATTATATTGGACAATGAGAAAGTTGTCAAAAGTTGGAATAAATTGTTGAGTTACCCTCCAGAGTAAAGTTGAAATGACCAGAAGAGCTTTTGCTATCACATGGGGAGATATGTGGAAATAAGCTGGGAAATATTAATCTAATTATGCATGATGTAGATACAGGTGATGCTGATCCGACTAAGCAATATCCTTATAGACATAAACTTCTAAATTTGGCACATGTTCAAAAGGGGATTTAATGCATGCTCCTAGATGACATAATTGAAGTGAGTTACAGCGACCGGGGCTCCCTAAAATAATGGTGCCAAAACCAGATTGCACACAACAGATATGTGTGGGCATTCGCAAAGTCAATGCAGTTCCTGATGCATTTCCAATTCTGTATTTGGAAGATTCTGTTGAAAAGGTGGGACAAGCAACTTATGCTTCCAAGTTGAACTTGCTCAGAGGATACTGGCAGGTAACTTTTGTCGGAATTAGCACAGGCAGTTTCGGCATTCGTAACACTGAATGGACTGTATTAGTTTAAAATCATGCCATGAAAAATGCACCAGTTGCATTTCAGAGACTAACCAGTAAGGTCGTAAGGATTATCCAACTGTGTCGCGTATATAGATGACCTGGTGATTTTTAGTCACATATGGAAGGAACATTTGCAACATTTATCAGATTTGTTCAATTGACTTCAGGAGGCAGGCTTGGTGATAAACTTAGCTAAGAGTGAATTTGCCAAAGCCCAACTCACCTTCCTGGGCCATGTTATTGGACATGAACAAATAGCCTCACAGGATGCAAAAACAAAAGTAATTGGGGAGTTTCCCATACCATCGACAAAAAGAGCACTTCCTGGGATTGAATGGATTTTATTGAAAATTTGTACCAAGTTTTAGCAGTGTGGTTACTGCATTCATTGAATTGTGAAAGAAAGACGTTTCAGTGGACAGCTGACTGTCAGAAGGTATTTGACAACCTGAAAGTTGTATTAACCACTGCCTCAATATTAGCCACACCTAATTACGCAAAGCCATTCAAGGTGGCTATTGATGCAAGTGATGTGGGTGTCAGTGCTATGCAGGAAGAGTGTGCTAAGCTGGAAAGACCTATTGAGTACTTCTCCAGGAAATTGAACATTCATTCGACAGTTGAGAAGGAGACTTTGAGCTTGGTATTGACATTACAGCATTTCAATGTTTATGTTACCAGTAACATATCTGAGACAATCATATACACTCACCATAACCCATTGAAGTTTGTGGAGAAATTTAAGAACAAAAATGCCAGACTGTTGCATGGAGCTTGTTGTTACAGCCATTAATTTGAAAATTGTGCATATGGCAGGAAGAGAAATCATGATTGCCCACGTTGAGACTTGAATGAGGAACAGAGGCATTCGGTAACAGGAATAGAACAGACTGAAACAGAATGTATTTGTGCATGTTAGCATGTTTATAGTCAGTGTAATGTATGTGTGTGTTATAGAGTAGTAACAGTTTATGATAAAGGGGTTTTAAACTGAAGCCATTCAGTGTTCAGTGTGTTTAAGGGTGGGGATGTGTGATGATGATGATGATGCTCCTTGAACAAGGTTTTGTTGTCCTTGTTTTTTTTGTCAGAGAGGTTACAAAAGACACAGACTCTGAAAATCAGTCTAAGTTTGAAGGATTTTAGGGCCAATTTGGTCATAACTAACAGATACTGCCTCAGGCAAAAGGCTTTCAAGTTTTAAAGAAAACTTGTACAATAAAGGGGGAGTGGCCATTTCTCCCAGCTCAGCTTATCTCTGGTTTGGTTTGGTCTGGCTATTCACTGAAAGCACTCAGGCAGTTTTGAAGGTGCTGGACCCAAGACGCAGGTCCATGCTGGAACTCTGTCTCTGACTTCTCTCCCGTAAGATCCTGTGTTTGATTGTACGTTTTGTCCCAAGGGGTGTTTATGGGGATTGTTGCAAGTATTGGGAACAACATCATTAAGTTTGTATAAACTTTTGGAATTTGGATTGGTTAAGTTATTCTATGTTATGTTCTCTGTTTGTGTTTCATTTGGTAATCTTGTGAATAAATTCTGTTTTGTATAAAACCAAGTGGTTTGACCAACTGCATCCTTCCTGGAATATCCACATTACACCTGCTTAAAACAACTAGCAAAGTTAGGGTATGGGCTATTTTCTTCAAATGTTTTGAAGGGGTCTGTCCTGGTCCATAACATAAGGAATCTGCTGCTATCAAATTCCACATGTGTGCTTATGTAAGGTTTCAATCATCTGTTTTGGGGATGTCATGAGTGGAATGTAGCATATGATACCAAAAATGGCATCTGCAAACCAGATAATTAAGGGTTGATTGGACATAGCTACAAACAGTTGTTGGAGAGTAGAAAAATACATGAGAACAAGATGTTTTGCAGCAGAACCTGGACTTGGTTTTGACCACCAAGTACAGAAATATGTATGAAAAAACTAAGGAGGGGCAATTAAGCACACCACATCAAATGCAGTATACTGTTTATGTCAGAGATATTTCACCATTGGCCTTCACCATTGGACTGGATCTAAACCACTGGTGTGGAAATTGAGATCAAACTCCCAAGTGGCAGTTATTGTAGAATAAGAGAATCCCTACAGTGCAGAATCAAGCCATTTGGCCAAAAAGGCCACACCGACCCTCCGAAGAGTATTCCCCTACCCTATCACTTTATATTTCCCCTGACTAATGCACCTAACCGACACATTCCTGAACACTATGGGCAATTTAGCATGGCCAGTTCATCTAACCTGCACACCTTTGGACATTATTGAGGAGTACCTGACAGGCCTGAGGCTCAGTTGTTTGAACATATCTAAGCCATTTAAGCTAATAATTAATTCCAATATATTTATAAGTAGTATAACCTAACAAATTCCATACGTAGTAATTTAAATTAATAAACTTGCATTATTTCAATGTGCATGTTAATTCTTCTACTCATTTTGGTCAGATCTCAAAGAATCAGTTAAGGCTCTTCAGAGTAACATTGCAGACACTGGGTGAAGTGTGGGTCATGTTACCTGTACAACTTTACAAAGGAAGATGATGAAGTGTCACTGAATTGAATTCTGTGAAGAATTGAAGCTGACGGAATGAAGAGCCCCGTGAGAGCAGGGCTGTAAAATTGTTTGCGAGGAATTGTTTCCCAGGCTCGAGGAGAGTGGACAGTATTGGGACCACCTCTCTTCTGGACAGATATTAATGACATGAACAATGCAGATGATTTCAAAATCCTAAACGAGGCAACAAGTCACCAATGAATGACATCAGGCAGAAAGCCACAGAATCTGTTCTTGTGCAAAAGAAAAGTTATTTTTTTGCAGAACCTTGTACTGTAACCTTTTTTGTCCTGCGTGTTTTTCCTGATGTTCCAATAATCCAGTAAAAGCCTCTCTGCGTGAGGCTTAGTCTCACAACCTTGGATTTGAAATGGAACACCTGTTTTAAAGGCCCCAAGAATGATGTTGGGGTATGTTAATCTTGCAACAGAGCAAATTGATCAGTATCAAAGTGAAAGCGAATGTTAAATTGTACAGTGCCACAAGGAAGTGACAGTGAAATTGAAGGAGGGAAATAAAGGAGGGTTAGTGATTGTGGGAGGGAGAAAAATCTCTGAGATGAGGTGTGCTTTGAAGGAAAATCATCACCTCAGAGAGTATAGTCATACAAAAAATAGTTGCTTCCTTAGTGCATTCCTTTACCATGTGATAGGGAGTAAAATGCAGAAAGCAATCATTAGGAGAAAGTGAGAACTGCAGATGCTGGAGATCAGAGTCGAAGAGTGTTGTGCTGGAAAAGCACAGCCAATCAGGCAGCATCCGAGGAGCAGGACAGTCAACGTTTCAGGCATAAGACCTTCATCAGGATTGAAGCTTGTGGGCCAAAGGAGCTGGGAGATAAATGGGAGCAGGGTAGGGCTGGGTGGAAGGTAGATGGGAATGCGATAGGTAGATGAAGGTGGAGGGTGAAAATGATAGGTCGAAGGGGAGGGTGGAGCAGATAGGTGGGAAGGAAGATGGACAGGTAGGACCGTTCAAGAGGGTGGTGCCGAGTTGGGAGGTTGAGACTGGGATAAGAGGGGGAGGAGGGGAAATGAGGAAACTGGTGAAATCCACATTGATCCCGTGTGGTTGGAAAGCCCCAAGACGGAAGATGAAGCATTCTTCCTCCAGGCATCGGGATGTTAGGATTTGATGATGGAGGCGGCCTAGGTGTGTCCTTGGTGAAGTGGCAGGGGTGTTAAAGTGTTCAGCTACACGGCAGTGGGGTTGGATGGTGCGGGTGTCCCAGAGATGTTCTCTGAAATGATCTGCATCCTGTCTCCCCAATGTAGAGGACACCACATCAGGTACAACGGGTGCAGTAAATGACATGTGTGGAAGTACAGGTAAAGTTCTGTCGGATATGGAAGAATTTTTGGGGGCCTTGAAACGAAGATAAGGGGGGAGATGTGGGCACAGGTTTTGCACTTCTTGCGATGACAGTGGAAGGTGCCAGGAGGGGAAGGTGTGTTTGTGGGGGACATGAACCCGACAAGGGAGTCGCAGAGGGAATGGTCTCTCTGAAACGCAGATAGGGGTGGGGAGGGAAATATATCTCTGGTGGTGGGGTCTGACAGTAGGTGCCAAGAAAGGTGAAGAATAATGCAGTGTATCCGGAGGTTGGTAGGTGGAAGATGATGATCGGAGGTGCGTTCTGTCCTTGTTGCGGTTGAAGGGGTGGGGTTCAAGGGCAGAGGTGCAGGAAGTGGAGGAGATGCACTAGGAGGGTAAACTGCAGTCTTTGAAGAAGGAGGCCATCTGGGATGTTCTGTGGTGGAATTGGCCGTCCTGGGAGAAGATGCGGCAGAGGCAGAGGAATTGTGAATAAGGGATAGAGTTTTTACAGGAGGCAGGGTGAGAGGAGATGTAATCTAGGTAGCTATGGGAGTCAGTGAGTTTGTCATGGATGTCTGTGTTGAGTTCATCACCAGAGTTGGAGATGGAGAGATCCAGGAAGGGGAGGGAGATGTCTGAAATGGTTCAGGTCAACCTGAGGTCAGAGTGGAAGGTGTTTGTGAAGTCGATGAACTGTTCAACCTCCTCGTGGGAACACGAGGTGGCCCTGATACATTCCTTGATGTAGCGGAGGAAAAGGTGGGGGATGGTGCCATGTAGCTGCGGAAGATTGATTGTACCTGACAAAGAGGCAGGCATAGCTGGGTCATGTGCGGGTGCCCATGGCTACCCCTTTAGTCTGGAGGAAGTGGGAGGATTGAAAGGAGAAGATGTTGTGGGTGAGGACCAGTTCAGCCAGTTGAATGAGAGTGTCAGTGGATGGGTCCTGGTTGGGTCAGTGTGAGAGGAAGAAACGGTGGGCTCGGCGGACTTCGTCATGGCGGATAGGTGTGTACAGGGACTGGATGTCCATGGTGAAGGTAAGGAGTTAAGGGGCTGGGTAAACAAAAGTCATGGAGGAGCATTGCCCAGACTTGGATTCAAACCAAGGTTCCTGTGGCCATAATGTGGAGTATTGACCACACAGTGCACTGTGCTGAAAGTTGAAAGCAAGTACAGCCCCAGAGGGCATGCCCAGAGCAGCACCAGAGACACAGAAAAGTGAACTTTTCACAACAAGTATATTTGCTAAATAGTGTAAAAAATCACACAACATCAGGTTATAGTCCAACAGGTTTATTTGAAAGTACTAGCTTTTGGAGCAATAATGGACAGAGATGAGGGAACTCAAGAGTGGGGTGAAATTTTGGAATTCGGCACTCCTGAAGTTGTGGAGGTCAGTCATTGAGTCTGCGATTTTAAAACACCACAATTTAGGGAATAGTGCAGGTAAACGTTGAAAATATATGTTTCAATAAGCAACGTAGTTAAACATCAGTTAATTCACTAATTTCCACACGTAAGGAAGTGACCGCTGCTGCAAACGATCATACACTCCGGGTTCCCAGCCCCAGAATCAGAGAAACTCAGTGCCTCAGCCGAGAAGATACAACTGAAATGTGGATGGAAATAAGGCTACTCTGTGGCTCCAGTGATGCAATCAGTCAGCGCGCAGTCCCACTATGATGGTGTCAAGGCGCATGAAGTGCCTAGGCTGGGAGCTCCAACCTTACACAGGGCAGCTTCTATTGACATACAGCTCAGGCTGTAGGAAACATCACAAAGCAATGTTGAGCAGAACAGAATTTATTGGAAACGACCAGTTTTGGATTTTGGAGAGTGTTCTGACGCTGGGAACTGTCTCAATTGTGAATCGAAAAGCTGCAAATATTCAACTGATGAAGAAGGATCTGTGGAGAGAAAAACAGAGGCGGGGTTTTAGCTCGATGACCTTTCTCGTATCATTAACCCTGCTTTGAGTAAATCTACTGAGAAAAGACTGTTCCGTATTATTTAATTTGCTGCAGACGCGCACAGGTCATTGAACCAACCAAAAGTAAACAGATTTATTTCAATGGGCTGTTTGAACGTTATTTTTAAATTTGGTGCCAACTTGAATAAAATAAGTGCTATTATGAACAGAGGGTTCTTGTGAGCTAAACGAAATAGCTTAGTTCTTTTGCAATTTATAATAGTTCACGTGAAACAGGCTGCCACACATCAAAACCATCAGTTATTTTCATACTTAGTCTTTATTCATTTGCACTGTTAATCTGTTACAATTGTCTTTTAAAATATTTTGGAATCAGCTTCTGTTTGTTTCTGTCAAAAATCATCCCCTATTTCAATAACCCTCAGTAAATTAAAATGCTGCTCCAAACTTTTCTGTCATTCACTGGTCGTTTTGAACCTCTGACCTTCAGTTATTGCCTCACCTGAAACGGGGAATTTCTATCCGACTTGCTCTGTTTCCTCACATCATGTGGAAAACTGTGATTAGATCATTCTTTCCTGTTTTCACCTGGCGTGACCCTTAATTTTTTCCACAATCCCCAATGAACACTGTCTGTGTCTTTTATGAATGTCTACATCCCAGTAAATTCTATCTGTACTTTCATATAGAGTCCCCACAGCACGAAGACAGACCCTTTGGCCCAAACTGGTCCATGCTAATCTCATTTCCCTGCATTTGGTCCCATATTCTTCTAATCCATGTATTTGTCCAAATGCCTTTTAAATGTTGTTAATGTACCCACCTCAACCACTTCCACTGACAGTGCATTCCATATGCGTACTCCTTCTGTTAAAAAAAGTTGCCCCTCACATTCCCTTTTATTCTTTCCCTTCTTACCTTAAACTGATGCTCCCTAGTCCTTGAATTCCCAACCCTGGGAAAAGACTAAGTGCATTCACCCTATCCATGCCTCTCATGATCTGATACATCTCTATAAGGTTCCACCCTTAGTCTCCTACACCATAAAGTAAAATGTCCTAGCTTTTTTAAATTAGATTCCTACAGTGTGGAAACAGGCCCTTTGGACCAACCAGTCCGCACCGACCCTCCAAAGAGTAACTCACCCAGACCCATTTTCCCTCTGACTAATGCACCTTACACTATGGACAACTTAGCATGGCTAATTCACCTGACCTGCACATCTTTGGAATGTGGGAGGAAACCAGAGCACCCAGAGAAAACCCACGCAGACACTGGGGGGAATGTGCAAAATCCACACAGACAGTCACCAAAGGCCAGAATCAAACCTGGGACCCTGGTGCTGTGAGGCAACAGTGCTAACCACTGAGCCATCATGCCACTCTTGTCCAACCACTTCCTACAACTCATACCATTGAGTCCTGGCAACACCCTTGTAAATTTCTTCTACACTCTCCAATTTAATAACATCTTTCCTATAATAAGGTGACCAAAACTGAACACAATACTCCAAGTGCAACCTCACCAACGTCCTGTATAACTGCAACATTTCTTTCCAACTTCTATACTCAGTGCCCTGACTGTTGAAGGCCAGTATGCCAAAAGCCTTCTTCAATGCCCTGTTGACGTGTGACTCTACTTTCAGAGAACTATGAACCTGAACTCCATGATCTCTCTGTTCCACGATACTCATTAAGGCCGTACCATGCACCATGAAATTACCTTAATTTAACTTTCCAAACTGCAAGACCTCACACTTATCTATATTAAACCCCATTTGCCATTTCTCGGCCCACTTCCCTAGCTGATCAAGGTTCTGCTGAAATTTCTGATAACCTTCCTCACTGTTCACAATATTGCCTGTTTTAATATCTGCAAACTTACTAATCATGCCTTGTACATTCTCATCCAACTCATTAATATTGATAGCAAACAGTAATGGGCTCAGCACCGACCCCTGGGGCACTCCACTAGTCACAGACCTCAGTCCAACAAACATCCTTCCACTATTACCCTCTGCTTCCTACCATTAAGCCAATTGTGTATCCAATTTGCCAGATCCCCCTGGATTCCATGTAATTTAACCTTCCAGAGCAGCCTACCATCTGAAACCTTATCAAAGGCCTTACTGAAGTCCATCTTAACTACATCTACCACCCCACCCTCAACAACCTTCCTGGTCACTTCATCAAAGAACTCTAACAAATTTGTAAGGAATGATCGCGCACTCACAAAACCATGCTGACTACTCCTAATTAAAGCCTGTCTTTCCAAATGCATGCATATCTTATTCCTCAGAATCTTCTCAAGTAACTTACCCACTACAGATGTTAAGCTTACTGGTCTACAATTCCCAGGCTTTTCTTTGCAGCCCTACTTGAGTAACGGCACGACATTCACTCCCCCCAGTCTTCTGGGACCTCACCCATGGCTAATGATGATGCAAAAATATCAGCCAGACCCCGCAATTTCTTCTCTCAACTCTTGCGGTGTTCTTGGATATATCTGGCCAAGACCAGTGGATTTATCCACTTCATACATTCTAATACATCCAGCACCTCCTCTACTGTGATGTGGACTGTTCCCAAGATATCACCACTAAATTCCTGAAGTTCCCAAGTCATCATGTCTTTGTCCATGGTAAACTGAGAAGAGAAATATTCATTGAGAACCTTGCCCACCTTTTGCAGTTCTACGTATATATGTCCACTTTGGTCCCTGAGGGGCCCTATTCTCTCCCTAGTTATTCTTTTTCCTTTAATATACTTAAAACAACTCTTTGGATTAACCCTAATCTTCTCAGCCAAGGCTATCTCGTACCCCCTTTTCGCCCTCTAGATTTCCTTCTTCAGTACACTCCTGTATTCCCTATATACCTCCAGGGATTCCCTTGATCCTATCTCAGCCCTTATAGCTCTAGCAGTCCCTGTCTATGTTAGGAAAATTAAAATCCCTAACTATGGCAACCCTATTGCTTCTGCAAGTGTCCCCAGTCTCCCTGCATATTTGTTCCTCTAATTCCTATTGACATATGTGCAACCCCAATAATGTCACCAGCCCTTTCTTAGTTCTGAGCTCCACCCACTGGATGATCCATCACTTATTTAATCTCTGACTACTGCTGTGATACTCACCTTAATCAGAAATGCAACTCCCCCTCCCCTCCTGCCACCACCTCTGTCCCGCCTAAAGCACCTGTAACCTGGTACATTCAGCTACCAGTCCTGTCCATCCCTTAGCCATGTTTCCGTAATGGTGATGATATCCCAGTCCCATGTACACTCTACTCCCTGAGTTCATTGGCTTCACCTGTCAGCCCTCTTGCATTGAAATAAATGCAATTTAATCCAACAGGCATTCCTCACTCAGTCATGTTCCAGTCTGACTTGTCTTTCCAATTTACTATTTCTGATTACTATATCTCCTTCCGGCCTCGCACTTGCCTCCCTGCTGTTGAAGATGCCTCCCCCCTGCCAATCTAGTTTAAACCTTCCCTTGCAGCACTAGCAAACCTGGCCACCAAGATAGGGGTCCCCCTCCTGTTCAGGTGCAACTTGTCCCTCTTGAACAGGTCACCTCTGTCCCAGAAAAGACCCAGTAAATATATCCTAGCAACTCCCTCGTGAAAGGATGCTGGGTTCATCAACCCAAGTTCAATGCAGCAAATTTCTCCCCTGTGCAATATAATCACATTAGTGCTGCAGGAAAGGTCTTTGCTGTTTCTGCAGTCACATCTGAATTGGTTTACCCGATACCTTCCTCGGCCAGCTGCTTCCAGCACACATAAAATCTGTAGAAATCGAACAACCTCAGTCTTTTACACACTCAATAACCTTCATAACCCCTGGGGCCACAAATTGTAAAGATTCTCCCCATTCTGAGTTCCCTAATATCAGTTCACTGTTTGGCAAGTGTGTGTCTGGTGCTGTTCCTGGCACATCCTCTAGCACGATACTCATTTTTGGGTTTTCTTTGGCTGGTTCATTTTGTGGCGCCGTGCCCACATAGTGGTTTCAATCCGAGTCCTGGCAATGACTTTTGTCCCCATTTCTTTCCTCTTAACGTGATAAAGTAACACATTAAGGGATCATTAATATTGCAAGAAGAGACACAATGAGAGGCATGTGAAATGCTGAAGTTCTGAGATCAAGCCTCGCCAGAGCAGCTTTTATTAACCTTGACCAGTGATTCCCGGAACATCAGGCTCTGGAAAATGACAGAGAGCGATTGAAACAGACTTCATTGGGAAATACCAGTTTCTGTGGCAAACTGCGTGGTTGAGTTCACTTGTCAGTTTTGCCCAATTTAGGGTTTTGAAATTGTCCACTCTACACAAATGCGGGTCATTAATATCTGACCAGAAGAGAGGTGGTCCCAATACTGACTCCTGGAACGCACAGTGCTGTTCCCCTCGAGTTTGAAAAACAACTCCTCACAGACAATTATACATCGCTGCTGTCACGTGGCTTTTCATTCCATTGACTTAAATCCTTCACAGAATTCAATTCCACAGATCTTGTCACTGAAAAATTTCCTTTTTGTGTTCGGCTCATGCGAGCCGAGTGTCACGGTGGGAGGGCATGGACCCACAGCCTAGGAGTCATGCCCTACCCTGGGAACCATATTCTGCTGTTTATCATTTCACTAACACCAGGGAGTGCTATCTGCTGTTCTGCATAATTTGCTCAACTGTTTTGAGAAGCAAGTTAAATAGTCTCAACTATTTTCTGCTCATAGTAATGCTATCAATCTCTCAAACTGCTTTGATTGGTAAATGCTGAAAACATGCACAAGTTGAGACTGTCCACTCTCACACATCCCTTTTCTCCACAGGAGATG
This sequence comes from Hemiscyllium ocellatum, assembly GCF_020745735.1. NCBI lineage: Eukaryota > Metazoa > Chordata > Chondrichthyes > Orectolobiformes > Hemiscylliidae > Hemiscyllium > Hemiscyllium ocellatum. Next base: position 14,605,438 of record NC_083446.1, read on the forward strand.
TCAAGATTATGGAGTGAGTTGCCTCCTCCCATTTGCTGTTTACTCTGGAATGATTTGAACAGTAAAAGCTATTCTGTGAGCTGGTGACAACATGGTGAAGTTCATACACCTCAAACGCAGGGCATCTCCCTGCAGTAACACTGATTCAGACAGCAGCGACCTCCCTGTGATATCGAGAAGGACACAGACATAGCATTAGTCGGAGAAATTCTTTCTTTCTCATTGGCTCTGTATCTTTCAGTCTGCCTCAGACGAAATAATTTGGATAAGGTTCCAACAGAATTTTAGTTCCTGTGCATGTGCGACTTCCCTTTTGCACACTCTTCCACACTTTTCATAACAGCCCCCTCCCCCACCTCACAAGCCCATGTTAGATAGAGCTTCTTTCCCCCAGCACTGCTTGCCAGTGAAAGATGATTTATCCCAGGAGAGGGAGAGCCCTGTTCCAGAGGGAGGGAGCTAACACAGCCTCCTGGGAGCAGTCAGTCAAAATGGGAAGAAGCTGTTCTTAAAACTCATTGCTTTTACTTTCCAAAGCAATGAGAATATTTTTAGTTTACAAAAAATACTCACCTGGTTTATTGTTAATAATTTGGACAGAGCTCTGGCTAGTTTTCTAAGGAAATGATTCTCCCTTTGGGTGGGATGAGGTAAGTGCAAGAGGTTAAAGTCAACTAGGAGAAAGTGAGGACTGCAGTTGCTGGAGATTAGAGTCAAAGGGTTTGGTGTTGGAAAAGCATAGCAGGTCAGGCAGCATTCAAAGGGCAGGAGAGTTGACGTTTCAGGCAAAAGCCCTTCATCAGGAATGTGGCTTGATGGGCCCGTTTCAAATCCCCAACAACTCCTGGCTTGCTGTGAATAAAGAACAATAGAACAAAGAAAGTTACAGCACAGGAACAGGCCCTTCAACCCTCCGTGCCTATGCCTATCCAGATTCTCTATCTAAACCTGTTGTATATTTTCTAAGGATCTGTATCCCTCTGTCCACTGCCCATTCATGTATCTGTCTACATGCATCTTAAATGATGCTATCGTGCCTGCCTCTATCACTTCCGCTGGCAACTCGTTTCAGGCACCCAACACTCTCTGCATAAAGAATATTTCACATGTATCTCCCTTAAACTTTTCCCCTCTCGCCTCGAACCTGTGACTTGTGATATGGGTCTGAAGGGCTACTCTTCGGATGGTTGTTATGGTCCAGTTGGGCCGAAGGGCCTGTTTTTACACTGTAGGGATTCTAATTCTAATTCTAACAAAAACAAAGCAGAAACCCAGTTTCCATCTTTGTGCATCTTTCAAAGCTCTTTCTGTACCAAGTGGGAGGAAATGGTTTAATAATTTGCCATTGGAGAGAGCCCAGTCCCTGTGGAAAGGACAAACAGCACAGTCAGGAGTGCAGGGAGACAGAATGAGAAGAAGATGTTCTTGAAACTCCTTGCTGCTTTGAATTCCTGGACCAATGTCAGATGTATTTCACGCTGGTCTGCATTCATCCCTTGTGGTTGAAGGGTTTCTAAGTGGAAGATGAGGCGCTCTTCCTCCAGGCGTCGTGTTGCCATGGTCTGGCGATGGAGGAGGCCAAGGCCCTGCATGTCCTTGGTGGAGTGGGAGGGGGAGTTAAAGTGTTCAGCCACGGGACGGTTAGGTTGGTTGGTGCGGGTGTCCCAGAGGTGTTCTCTGAAATGTTCGGCAAGTAGGTGGCCTGTCTCCCCAATGTATAGGAGGCCACATCAGATGCAGCGGATGCAGTAAATGATGTATGTGGAGGTGCAGGTGAATTTGTGGCAGATATGGAAGGATCTCTTGGGGCCTTGGAGGAAAGTGAGGGGGGAGGTCTGGGCGCAAGTTTTGCATTTCTTGCGGTTGCATGGGAAGGTACTCGGAGTGGAGGTTGGGTTGGTGGGGGGTGTGGACCTGACGAGGGAGTCGTGGAGGGAGTGGTCTTTCTGGAACACTGATAGGGGAGGGCGGGAAATATATCCCTGGTGGTGGGGTCTGTTTGGAGGTGGTGGAAATGACGAAGGATGATACGATGTACCTGGAGGTTGGTAGGGTGGTAGGTGAGGACATGTCCCTCTAAACCCTTCCCATTCCTATATCCATCCAGATGACTTTTTAATGTTACAATTGTACCAGCCTCCACCACTTCATCTGGCTACTCATTCTATTACAGGCACCATCCTCTGCATGAAAAAGTCTTAAATATAAGGAAAGTAAAACAAAGAACTGTGGACTGAAGGTCTGAAACAAAAACAGAAATTGCTGGAGAAACTCAGCATTTGTGTATTGTCAGGGATGTGTAGGTTAAGTGCATTCGTCAGAGGTAAATGTCGAGTATCACTGTCTGACAGTGACAACGAAGCAGATTCAATAGATGCAAAAGGGTTTTGTTAAAAGCATAATGTGCAAATTTAGGAGGATAAGGCAAGAGAGTAACACTAAAAGAGACACTCATTTCCTCATTGTGGAGAGCCGATACAGCTATGATGTGTTGCATGGCTTCCATCTGCACTGTGACCAATTTGTGATTCTGAGTGAAATCAGAGTCCGACCAACTGAGTGTGGGAAGTTAGACAAAGGGTATATTGACACATTCGGGACACAGCTGTGCAACAGAATCTTACACAACAACAGTGAAGGTCTTTTGACATGATCCCTAAAGGGACATGTCAGAAGCCAGGTGGAAACCAAATAATTATTTGATTCACTAATAATTTTTTCGGACCTGTTGAGCTCAGGTGAGCAGAGTGGCTCAGCGGTAGCATGCTGAACTCAGAACCCAGAGGTCAATAGATCTGAAATATTTGGAAGTCCAATGTGCCACACCCGTCATTCCATTCTGCACCCTTCCTTTTGCTCTGCTTCCAGTAAGTCGATGAAATAAAAATTTCGTATTGATCCACGGCCAGGTTTACACACTGGTGAGCTGACACATGTGTGAAGGTCTGAATGGTTTTCTCATGTTCTCCGTCGGTCTATTATGATCTGAATCATAAAAGTTGTTCTCTGAGATGGAATCAACCGGTGAAGTTGAAACACATTAGTTGCTGGTGTGTTTCATGCGCAGGACGCCCTCCGGTAATTCCCCAGGCTGTTTCAGACAGCTGTGTCTTCCAGGTGAAGTGAAAAGTTATGAATGACAAGGGGATCATCATGTAGGAGGCAGCATCACTACACAGACGCAGTTCACCATTGACTGTGAAAAACTACAGAAGAGTCCCTGTGGACTTGATGTGTTCGACGATTTCATTGTACACGGTAATGATGCCATGAGTTTATGACATCAATCTCACTGTCTCTGGGATAGAGCTTCAAATCCTCCCACATCCTCCAGACCAAAGGGGTAGCCATGGGCCCCAGCTGTTCCTGTCTCTTTGTCGGCTACGTACAGCAGTCCACTTTCTGTAATTACATCGGCACCACTCCCCACCTCTTCCTCCGCTATGTTGATAACTGCATCGGCGCCACCTCGTGCTCCCACGAGGAGGTTGAGCTGTTCGTTAATTTCACCAACCAATTCCACCCTTACCTTAAATTCACCTGGATCATCTCTGACACCTCCCTCCCTTTCCTGGGCCTCTCCATCTCCATTAATGACAACCGACTTGACACTGACATTTTTTACAAACCCACCGACTCCCACAGCTACCTGGATTACACCTCTTCCCACCCTATCTCCTGCAAAAATGGCATCCTGTATTCCCAATTCCTCTGCCTCTGCCATATCTGCTCCCAGAAGGACTAGTTCCACCACAGAACACAGCAAATGGCCGCCTTCTTTAGAGACCGCAATTTCCCTTCCCACGTGGTTAAAGATGCCCTCCAACACATCTCATCCACATCCCGCCCCTCCGCCCTCAAACCCCATCCCTCCAACTGTAACAAAGACAGAACCTCCCTGGTGCTCACCTTCCACCCCACCAACCTTTGCTTAAACCTCATCATCCACTAACATTTCCACCACCTCCAAACGGACCCCACCACCAGAGATATATTTCCCTCCCCACCCCTTTCCGCTTTCTGCAAAGACCGTTCCCTCTGTGATTACCTGGTCAGGTCTACGCCACCCAACACCCACCCTCCCGGCCTGGCGCGTTCCCCTGCCACCGCAGGAATTGCAAAACCTGCTCCCACACCTCCTCCCTCACATTCATCCAAAGCCCCAAAGGAGCCTTCCACATCCATCAAAGTTTCCCCTGCATATCCACCAATATCATTTATTGTATCTGTTGCTCCCGATGCAGTCTCCTCTACATTGGGTAGACTGGGCACCTCCTCGCAGAGCGCTTTAGGGAACATCTCCGGGACACCCGTACCATCAACCCCACCGTCCCGTGGCTCAACTTTTCAACTCCCCCTCCCACTCTGCCGAGGACTTGCAGGTCCTGGGCCTCCTCCACCGCCGCTCCCTCACCACCTGATGCCTGGAGGAAGAATGCCTTATCTTCCACCTGGGAACACTTCAACCCCAGGGCATCAATGTGGACTTCACCAGTTTCCTCATTTCCCCTCCCCCCAGTTCTAATCTTCCAGCTCAGCACCCTCCCCATGACCTGTCCTACCTGCCAATCTCTCTTCCCACCTATCCTCCACCTATCACCTCCATCCCCATCCCCATTCATCTATTGTACTCTTTGCTACCTTCTCCCCACCCCCACACCTTCTCTCATTTATCTCTCCAGCCTGGAGGCTCCCTGCCTCCATTCCTGATGAAGGGCTTTTGCACAAAATGTCAATTTTCCTGCTCCTCGGCTGCTGCCTGACCTGCTCTTCTTTTCCAGCACCACTCTAATCTGAACTCTGGTTTCCAGCATCTGCAGTCATCACTTTTGCCTCTGGGATAGAGCAGACGAGTGATAACAAAGGCTCATCTTTAACCCTCCCTTCCGCATTGGACTGTCTGCAGCCCCACAGCTCAGGGCCATGGGGATGACTCTCAGTGAGTGAATGCTTCTCTTGGATTCTCTTTATCTGGGACAGTTGGTGTCAGACATTAACTCCTGCTCTGTCGGCAGCAAACAAATGGACAACCATGTTGCAAAGGGGTTTCTGCAGGATAGCTGTGTGAAGGCAACCCTGAACTTTTTTTTAATTTCAAAAATATAATTTATTCATAAAATAATTTGATGGTCTGTACAGTTGGTCATGCCACACATACGTAAACATTTCCATACAGATATCAGAATTTATCATTTGTATACACAGGTCTATACGTTTATCAATCATATGTCCATATATTTAGCTGAGGCATCAGCAGAGCCCAAATGACTGCGTGGGCCCCCTGTTCTTTTTAGGCAGGCAGATGTTACACGGTGGTCTTTCCCCACCGCGCCTTGGCAGCAGCTGCCCCAAGCTTCAGTGCATCTCTCAACACGTAGTCCTGGACCTTGGAATGTGCCAGTCTGCAACACTCAGTCAGGGTTAACTCCTTCAGCTGGAAGATCAACAGGTTTCGGACCGCCCAGAGAGCGTCCTTCACCGAATTGATGATCCTCCAGGCACAGTTGATGTTCGTCTCGGTGTGCGTCCCAGGGAACAGACCGTAGAGCACGGAGTCCCGCGTCACGGTGCTGCTCGGGACAAACCTCGACAAACACCACTGCATTCCTCTCCAGACTTCCTCTGCATAGGCACATTCCAGAAGGAAGTGTGTGATAGTCTCGTTTCCCCCCCCCACCCCCTGCAGCCGCTTCGAGGGCAGCGTGCGGTGCGGCTGAGAATCCAGGCGTGCATAAAGGATCTCACAGGCAGAGCCCTTCTCACCACCAGCCAAGCCATTCTTGGTGCCTGTTGGAAAGTTCTGGCGATGAGGCATTCTGCCAAATGGCTTTGACAATCTGCTCAGGGAACCGCTCGATACGATCCGCCTTCTCCTTTACCCAAAGGGTCTCAAGGAGACTACGTGCTGACCATTTCCTGATGGACTTGTGGTCAAAGGTGTTTTTCTTCATAAACTTCACGACGAAGGACAGGTGATACGGAACGGTCCAACTACTCGGAGCTTTCCGCGGCAGTGAGGCCAGGCCCATCCTTCGCAACACCGGGGAAGGTAGAACCTCAGTACGTAGCGACACTTGGTGTTTGCGTACCAGGGATCCACGCACAGCTTGATGCAGCCACACACAAAGGTGGCCATCAGGGTGAGGGTGGCGTTGGGTGTATTTTTTCCCTCATTGTCCAGATCTTTATACAGCGAGTCCCTTCGGACCCAGTCCATTCTTGACCTCCATATAAATTGGAAGATGGCCAGGTGACTGCAGTGGCACAGGTTCTGGGAATAGGCCAGACCTGTACCATGTATAACAGCAATGACAGTGCCTCACACCTGATGACCAGGTTTTTTCCCACGATGGAGAGCGACCATAGCTTCCATCCTGATGGACTCAGCAAATGGCTCTATGCAGCACACAAACAAGGCAGGATCTTTTTTTATTTCAAAAATATACTTTATTCATAAAATAATTTGATGGTCTGTACAGTTGATCATATCATACATATGTAAACATTTACATACAGAGGTCAGAATTTATTATTTTTATATACAGGTCTGTACGTTTTTCAATCATATGCCCATATATTTAGCAGAGGCGTCAGCAGAGCCCAAATGACTGCGTGGGCCCCCTGTTCTTCTTAGGCAGGCAGATGTTACATGCTGGTCTTTCCCCACCGCACCGTGGTCTTTCCCCACCGCACCTTAGCGGCAGCTGCCCCAAGCCTCAGCACGTCCCTCAACACATCGCCCTGGACCTTGGAATGTGCCAGTTTGCAACACTCAGTCAGGGTCAACTCCTTCAGCTGGAAGATCAACAGGTTTCGGACCACCCAGAGAGCGTCCTTCACCAAGTTGATGATCCTCCAGGCACAGTTGCTGTTCGTCTCAGTGTGCATCCCGGGGAACAGACCGTAGAGCATGGAGTCCCGCATCACAGCGCTGCTTGGGACGAACCTCGACAAACACCACTGCATTCCTCTCCAGACTTCTTCTGCATAGACACATTCCAGAAGGTGTATGACAGTCTCATTCCTCTGCAGCCGCTTCGAGGGCAGTTGCAGCACTCCAGCAAAATCCTCTTGACAAACACTGTCCGATCGACTGGTGTATGCTCCTCCACCTTCTTCACAGTCACCCTGACTGTGTTGCGAATGCCCTGGCCTGGCCTGGGCTGCGGGCGGCTGCTGAGACCATAGCTCTGAAGTTGGCTGGTACCTTAATTGGCGTTAAGCCAAAGCCAGCATAAAGATCCACCAAGAGCAGGTCAGCACAACCAAACGATCCTCCAACGTGCAATCAAAATCCAGCGATGATCTCCAGCAGCTCCGACGACTTGCAACACGATCCTCATGGTTTCTCCCCTGCCAGCACACATCTGCTGCATCGAACCTGCGAACAGAGTCTCTTCCTCTGGTCCTCAGGAACTACACATATTTCTAGCCAAAAGGCCGAGAAGCAACTGCCTCCTCTTTCACCGCTCTATGACTCTAAGGGCCAGGAATAAAGGTGGTTAAAAACAATGACTACAAATGCTGGAAACCAGATTCTGGATTAGTGGTGCTGGAAGAGCACAGCAGTTCAGGCAGCATCCAAGGAGCAGCGAAATTGACATTTCGGGCAAAAGCCCTTCATCAGGAATAAAGGCAGAGAGCCTGAAGCGTGGAGAGATAAGCTAGAGGAGGGTGGGGGTGGGGAGAAAGTAGCATAGAGTACAACAGGTGAGTGGGGGAGGGGATGAAGGTGATAGATCAGGGAGAAGAGGGTGGAGTGGATAGGTGGAAAAGGAGCTAGGCAGGTAGGACAAGTCCGGACAAGTCATGGGGACAGTGCTGAGCTGGAAGTTTGGAACTAGGGTGAGGTGGGGGAAGGGGAAGTGAGGAAACTGTTGAAGTCCACATTGATGCCCTGGGGTTGAAGTTTCCGAGGCAGAAGATGAGGCGTTCTTCCTCCAGGCTTCTGGTGGTGAGGGAGCGGCGGTGAAGGAGGTCCAGGACCTCCATGTCCTCGGCAGAGTGGGAGGGGGAGTTGAAATGTTGGGCCACAGGGCGGTGTGGTTGATTGGTGCGGGTGTCCCGGAGATGTTCCCTAAAGTGCTCTGCTAGGAGGCGCCCAGTCTCCCCAGTGTAGAGGAGACCGCATCGGGAGCAATACAATAAATGATATTAGTGGATGTGCAGGTAAAACTTTGATGGATGGGGAAGGCTCCTTTAGGGCCTAGGATGGAGGTGAGGGAGGAGGTGTGGGCGCAGATTTTACAGTTCCTGAGGTGGCAAGGGAAGGTGCCAGGATGGGAGGGTGGGTTGTAGGCGTGCGTGGACCTGACCAGGTAGTTATGGAGGGAACGGTCTTTGCAGAAGGTGGAAAGGGGTGGGGAGGGAAATATATCCCTGGTGGTGGGGTCTTTTTGGTGGTGGCGGAAATGTCGGCGGATGATTTGGTTTATGTGAAGGTTTGTAGGGTGGAAGGTGAGCACCAGGAGCATTCTGTCCTTGTTACAGTTGGAGGAGTGGGGTCTGAGGGCGGAGGTACGGGATGTGGACAAGATGTGTTGGAGGGCATCTTTAACCACGTGGGAAGGGAAATTGCGGTCTCTAAAGAAGGAGGCTATCTGGTGTGTTCTGTGGTGGAACTGGTCCTCCTGGGAGCAGATACGGCGGAGGCGGAGGAATTGGGAATATGGAATGGCATTTTTTGCAAGAGGTAGGGTGGGAAGAGGTGTAATCCAGGTAGCTGTGGTCATCGGTGGGTTTGCAAAAAATGTCAGTGTCAAGTCGGTCGTCATTAATGGCGATGGAGAGGTCCAGGAAGGGGAGGGAGGTGTCAGAGATGGTCCAGGTAAATTTAAGGTCAGGGTGAAATGTGTTGGCGAAGTTGATGAATTGCTCAACCTCCTCACGGGAGCACGAGGTGGCGCCAATGCAGTCATCAATGTAGCGGAGGAAGAGGTGGGGAGTGGTGCCGGTGTAATTACAGAAGATCAACTGTTCTACGTAGCCAACAAAGAGACAGGAATAGCTGGGGCCCATATGTGTACCCATGGCTACCCTGTTGGTCTGGAGGAAGTGGGAGGATTCGAAGGAGAAATTGTTAAGGGTGAGGACCAGTTCGGCCAAACGAATGAGAGTGTCGGTGGAAGGGTACTGTTGGGGACGTCTGGAGAGGAAAAAACGGAGGGCTTGGAGGCCCTGGTCATGGGGAATGGAGGTGTAGAGGGATTGGATATCCATGGTGAAGATAAGGCATTGGGGGTTGGGGAAACGGAAGTCTTGGAGGAGGTGGAGGGTGTGGGTGGTATCTCGAATGTATGTGGGGAGTTCCTGGACTAGGGGGATAGGACAGTGTCGAGGTGTGGAGATGAGTTCAGTGGGGCAGGAGCATTCCGAGACAATGGGTCGGCCAGGGTGGTCAGGCTTGTGGATCTTGGGAAGGAGGTAGAACTGGGCAGTGGGGTTCCCGGGCTATGAGGTTGGAAGCTGTGGATGGGAGATCTCCTGAGGTGATGAGGTTCTGTACGATCTGGGAGATGATGGTTTGATGATGGGGGGGGTGGGGTCATGGTCGAGGGGCCAGAAGGAAAAGGTGCTCAGAGCTTGGATCAGTACTTGGAGTGACAATGTTGTGGCCGTTACAGAGATAGGAATGGTTGTTGGACATTCCGGGGTTGAGATGTTTCAAAAGGAATGGGGAGGGAGGTAAAAGTGGTGGGGGAGTGGCATTCCTAATCAGGCATAATATAAGAGCTGCAGAAAGGGAGGTCGTTGAAGAAGGTTGTCTACTGAGTCAGTATAGGTGGAAGTCAGAAATAGAAAAGGAACAGTCACTTTATTGGAAGCTTTCTATAGATCACCCAGTAGCAACAGAGACATGGAGGAGCAGCTTGGGAGACAGATTTTGGAAAGGTGCAGAAGTAACAGAGTTGTTGTCATGGCTGACTTCAACTTCCCTAATCTTGATTGGAACGTCCTTAGTACAAATAGTTTGGATGGAGCAGATTTTGTCAGATGTGTCCAGGAAGGATTTCTGACTCAATATGGTAGATAAAGTTTAAAAATCACACTACACCAGGTTATAGTCCAACAGGTTTATTTGCAAGCACTAGCTTTTGGAGCGCTGCTCCTTTATCAGGTAGTTGTAGAACAGGACCTTAACATACAGAATTTATAGCAAAACATTACAGTGGCATGCAATTGAACTTATATACTGAGCAAAGCTGGATTGTTGTTAAGTCTTTCATGTTTTAGAATGGGTTGCAGGTTTCAGTTCATTAACATGTAAATCCCAGAACTTCTTCTAAGTCATATTCGCAAGGCTCAGTGGTTAGCGCTGCTGCCTCGCAGCACCAGGGTCCTGGGTTCATTTCCCGCCTGTCTGTGTGGAGTTTCCTCTGGGTGCTCCGGTTTCCTCCCACAATCCAAAGATGTGCAGGTGAATTGGCCATGCTAAATTGCCCATAGTGTTAGGTGCATTAGTTAGGGCTAAATGTAGGGGAATAGGATGGGTTGCTCTTCAGAGGGTCGGTGTGGACTTGTTGGGCTGAAGGACCTTTTTCCACACTGAAGGGAATCTAATCTAATCTAAAAATAACTTAAGGTTTTATTTAAAAAAGTGGCATCTCAGATCAGGCAATGCATTAAAGGTGTGAGGTAAGAATCTGTCTGTATCCCAATCTTGAGTCAGACTGGTTCTATTTCCAAAGTGGAATTTACAAAATACTACATGGACTGACTGCCTGCATTGACTGCCTGCATTGACTGCCTGCAGATTGTGCATTTTTTGAGCCTGGAGCTCAGTGACCAGTGGTGTTTTGTAGAGATCTGTTCTGGGACCTCTGCTCTTTGTGATTTTTATAAATGACTTGGATAAGGAAGTCGAAGGGTAGATTAGTAAATTTGCTGGTGACGTAAAGGTTGTGAATAGTGTGGAAGGCTGTTGTTGGTTGTAACAGGACATTGTGTTGCTGGAAAAATGCAGCAGGTCAGGCAGCATCCAAGGAGCAGGAGAATCAACGTTTCAGGCATGAGCCCTTCTTCAGGAATGAGGAAAGTTTGCCCATGCCCAAAACGTCGATTCTCCTGCTCCTTGGATGCTGCCTGACCTGCTGCACTTTTCCAGCAACATATTTTCAGCTCTGATCTCCAGCATCTGCAGTCCTCACTTTCTCCTGTAACAGGACATTGACAGGGATGCTGAGCTGGGCTGAGAAGTGGCAGACAGAGTTCAACCTGGACAAGTGTGAAGTGATTCATTTTGGAAGATCAAATTTGAATGCCGAGTACAGGATTAAAGGCAGGATTCTTGGCACTGGGAAAAACAGGGGGATCTTGGAGTCCATGCCCATAGATCCCTCAAAATTCCCACCTAAGTTGATCAAGTTCTTAAGAAGGCATATGATGTGTTGGCTTTTATTAGCAGGGGGATTGAGCTTAAGAGCCACAAGGTGATGCTACAGCTCTATAAAGCCCTGGTTAGAATACACTTGGAATATTGTGTTAATGTTTGATCGCCTAATTATAGAAAGGATGTGGAAGCTTTCGAGAGGGTGCAGAGGAGATTTACCAGGATGCTGCCTGGACTGGAGGACATGCCTTATGAAGAAAGGTTGAAGGAGCTAGGACTTTGATCATTGGAGCAAAGAAGGATGAGAGGTGACTTGATAGAGGTGTACAAAATGATGAGAGGCATAGATAGAGTGGATAGTCGGAGAGGTAAAGGTTGGTGGAGTTGTGAATAGTGTGGAAGGCTGTTGTTGGTTGTAACAGGACATTGTGTTGCTGGAAAAGTGCAGAAATGGCTACCAAGAGGGGGCATAATTTTAAGGCGATTGGAGGAAGATTTAGTGTAGATGTCAGAGGTAGGTTCTTTACACAGAGAGTGATGGTATGTGGATTACACTGCCAGCAGTGGTAGTAGAGTCAGATACATTAGGGATATTTAAACGACTCTTGGATAGGCATATGGATGGTAGTAATATATAGGGTAAGTAGGTTAGTTTGATCTTAGAGTAGGATAAAGGGTCAGTACAACATTGAGGGCTGAAGGGCCTGTACTGTGCTGTTCTATTCTATGTTCTACGTACCACTGGTGCAGCTAGAACATGAGCTCTGGTATCCTACATCTGAGGTAGGGACATTATCACTGCCTGAGTGGCACCTGATTTATTGTTAAGTGGGATTTTGCCATGATGCTTCATTGGTCTGTCAGTTTGCCTCTTTCTACTGGTGGAGATCGCAAGTACGAGGTTCTCCAGGTCTCAATCCCAGGTGAGCCCTTGTTGTCTTTGATTTTTTTTTACAGTCTTCGGGAGAGCATGTAGGTGATTCTTTTTGAAATGGATTTCAGTCTATGATCCCAAAGGGTCTTTGCTATGAATACATCTCATTAACATCCTATAAACCTGTTGGATGTTAACTTGGTCTCACATGACTTCAGACTTTATACGACATTCAGAGGAAAAGGAATCAAGTTTTCAACTATGTCTGTCCATGGTAGACTGGCTTCCACACGGGTGTTGATCAGTCTGGATCAATGCAAATATGCCTCCGTTAAATATCCTTCAATACAAGGACTCTGTTTGCTGACCCTGATCAGTGGAAAGAGTTTCTTACTATCCGCTCACTCAAACTGTCCAACCCCACCATTATAAATAGTGCCAAAATTGTCAGATGGTAGGTGGAAATGTGGAAAGGAAGCAGAACAGAAAAACCAGTCTCCAGCTTCATGAATCTTTCACAACTCTTTGTCAACCAGACACAGGGGAGAGGGAAGGGTGAACTGTCCAATTGAGCAGAGCCAGTCAAGGTACCTTTCCTTTATTTAAGATGCTGGAGCATTCTCTCTGAGGTTCTCAGTGTCATTACCTAATCTGAGAGATTGAAATAACCAGAATACAATGTAAAGATCAGGACTTCAAATGGAACCTTGACTCCCACACAATCAGATCCTTGGGAACAGAGAAGGAGTGGACAGGCTCAAAGGGAGATGGCTCCGGGTTCAGGGGACCTGGTTCCTAGTGGCATGGACTTCTTTGCAATAGGTGGGATCAGACCGTTTCTGTGTCTCCACAATCAATGCCCTATACTTGAAAGAGTAAAACTAGCAAAGGGCGACTGTTATTCTTGGCAAATCAGAATCTCCATCTGAAATTTAATTGCTCATCCCTAACTACTCCATTGACGGAGGTGAAGAGCCACTTTTTTGAACTCCTTGGTACCTAAGTACAGTGATTATATTGTTAGGGCAGGATTCAGACCAGTGACACTGAAGGAACTGTGATTTATTTCCAACTCAAAATGGAAATTTGAGTGTTTTTGGAGGGGAATGTGCAGTTGGAAGTTTTCTCATGTATCTGCTGTCATTGTCCTTCTAGATGGAAGCAAACTCTCACTGGGCTGATTCTGGCAGCTAAGCAGAGGTGGGTACTGCAGATGCTGGAGATTAGAGTGGTGCTGGAAAAGCACAGCAGGTCAGGCAGCATCTGAGGAGCAGCAAAATTGACTTTTCGGGCAAAAGCCCTTCATCAGCTTCAGTGTGTGTGTGTTCTTTTTGTAATCAGGAATTTGTTTTCATTTGGATAATTCACACAAGAGAAAGAAATCTTCTTTTCCTGACTGGGAATTGTGTTCAGGCCTCGGCAATGCAAGCTCTGAATCTTAACCACTGGAACACCAGACATGCTGACAGTAACCCGTGTGACCTGACTCTTACATGCTATGGTATCATTTCTTCACATCAGAACCACCTTCACCAGAAATGTTTTTCTTGCTAAGCTTCAAAACAATTCATACTGTTGCCTGGGTTTCAATGTGAAGAAAGCAGAGCTGTTGTTATTCAGCATATGTACTGCAGGAAGGTGCATGACAGGCTGATACTAAAAGGGACCTGTTTGGAGGTGCATTGAAGGGGGCTGCATCAACAAAGGTGTTGCTCAACTCATCTGATTCCAGACCCTGAGCAAGAAATGACCAGAAGCTTCTCACTGAATTTATTCAGGGTCTTGACTCAAAGAGACCATGCATGAAAGTATATTTCACTTCGAGGTTCAGTTCCCTAGACAGGACACTGTGAATACAGTTTACCCATCTCAAACTTCAGTCTCATTTGTTGTGTCACTTGAGATTAAAACTTTACAGGGAAAATATCATTGATTTGAGCACTTGAAAGGTCAGAGCACTCAAGGATACAGGCCAAATGCTGAAAACATGGATGATGGGCCTCTTTTTGTGCTGTAAGAACATGATGATTTGATCATCAGAGGTGGAACGAGTGGAGAGTGTCAAGCTCCTGGGAGTGGTCATCCACAATAAGCTTTCTTGGACTCTTTATCTGAACGCACTGGTTACAAAGGCCCAACAACATCTCTTCTTCCTCAGGCAGCTGAGGAAATTGGGCATGATGGCGAATACCCTTGACAACTTTTATAGGTGCACCATCGAGAGCATTCTGTCTGGATGTATCACTGCCTGGTATGGCAACTGTACCATACAAGATCGAAGATGGTTACAGTGAGTGGTGAACTCAGCCCAGACAATCACAAAGGCCAACCTCCCATATATAGATTTCATCTACCAGGCCCGCTGTCAAGGAAAGGCCGCCAGCATTCTCAAAGATTCATCCCACCCTGGCAATGTTTTTCTACAACCTCTACCATCAGGGAGAAGGTACAGAAGCCTGAACACAAGCACCAGCCGGTTTCGTAACAGTTTCTACCCTAATGTTGTTAGAATACTGAATGGACTCACAAACTCTTAGCATTCGCCTGTATTTGTGTTTTTGTTTTTGCTGCTGCTTATCGATTATTTACTTATCTATGCAATGTAACTGTGATCTGCCTGTATGCTCGCAAGACAAAGCTTTTCACTGTGCCTCGGTACACGTGACAATCAATTCAATTCAGTTCAGTTTATCTTGGAGAAGAAACTTATCTCCAATAAAAATAAAAGCCAAAAATGTGACACCAACAAGTGCTCTTGCCCTCATCCCTGGTAATCTATACACCAGAGTGAGTGTGAATATGGAAAGTTCCAGCAGAAAAAGAGGCAATATTGAAGCAGCCTACTGAGGACAAATGTGTTTCCTTTGCCAGTGAAACTCACCATCTCACAAAATGGGGACTATGGATGTGAAGCAGTGATGGTGATTATCTTTTCAGGTTGCTCACCTTGTGAATGTTATCATTGCTGCTCATGTCCCTGTTAACACCACAGCTCTGCAGCATATAGGTCTTGCGCATGCATTGGGTCAGTGGTGCAATGGATAATGCATCTGACTACGGATCAGGAGATTGTAGGCTTGAGCGCAATTTACAACTTTTTTATATTTCCAAACTCATCTTTCTCCTTGTCCTGAAACCAAGGTGCGGTCTGAATGGGGGGTATGCAGGAATGAGAATCCTTTCATTGTCTCACATCAGTAAATGTCACTGAAAACATCAGAGTCAATATTTGTAGTGCTGTCAGAGGAGGGGAAACTGAAATAGTCCCAGAAAGCTGCCCATGGGCACCATTCTATTTTCCAAATCCACTGTGGTTCCTGGGAATGGAAAGGAAACAAAACCAAAAACCTGGTCTTAACATTGTGAATCTTAAGAAATGGGAATCAGAGGAGAACAAAGATTGAACTATCTGACTGAGCAGAGACAGTGAAAGCACCTTCCCCTTCTTTAAGAGGCTGGGACATCGACTCTGATGTTCTCAAGGACGTGAAGTGATCCGAGGCACTGAAAAGATTCCTGTCAGAACTACTCAGCTTTTGCTGTTGTCACTATCAGGAACAACCAATCCTGATTCCCTGACCAGTAATTGAACCCTGGCCAAGTCAGTGAAAGCACCTAATTCTAACCATTCGACTACCAGGGATGGAGGCAACAGCACTTGCATAATTTCTTAATGACACAGCTTTTGGCTTTTTCTTTTCACTTGAGGTAAGTTTCTCCTCCAAAATGATCAAATCATGATGTTTTTACAGCACAAAAAGAGGTCCATCATCCCATGTTTTCCAGCACTTAGCCTGTAGCTCTGACATTTCAAATGTTCATCTCAAAGATATTTTCCCCTTAACATTTTAATCTCCAGTGACACAACGATTGGGACTGAAGTTTGAGATGGGAAAACTGTGTTCATGACCCCTCACTTACAGGAGGGAACAAACAGTCACATTCCCCCAAGAGTGACAGAGGCCTCAGGAGAGACCAACCCTCAGAAAGTAGGATTTCATCCACTTGGCTTAGATTGTTCCACTTCAGACTTCAAAACTAGAGTCTGGTTACAGCGAAAAAAAAAAGAAATATTTGGCTGTTCCCCTGCCCACGTTCCTCTCCCATTGTTTACCTGTCACTCTGCAGTTTATAGTACTGAATGATCTTCCTCATGTTCCTCGAAGGAGAAACAGGAATGTGATATTTCAAACACATTCTGGCATGTGCAGGAAATGACATTGTCATATTTTCAGATGATATTTAAAGTGCGCCTTTGGATGTTGGATGCATGAGGTGTACAAAATCTTTCGCAGACCCCAGTGAGGCTCAGACTGATAACCCTTGGTTTAGAAGGCCAGTGCTTGAACCACTGAGCTACAGGGCCAGAACTGTGCACTTGGAGAGAGGAGCGAGAGTCACAGAGTCATAAAGATGTACAGCACAGAAACAGACCATTCAGTCCAACTTGTCCATGCCCACCAGATATCCCAAAATTAATCTAGTCCCATTTGTCAGCACATGGACCACGTCCTTCCAAACCCTTCCTATTTATATACCCATCCAAATGTCTTTTAAATGTTGCAATTGTACCAGCCTCCACCACTTTCTCTGGCAGCTCATTCCATACACGTACCACTCTCTGCGTGAAAAAGCTGCCCCTTAGATCCCCTTTAAATCTTTCCACTCTCACCCTAAAACTATGCCCTTTAGTTCTGGACTCCCCCAAGCAGGGTAAATATACAAGATCTTTTCCCCGATCCATGCTCGTCATGATTTTATAAACCTTTATAAGGTCACCCCTCAGCCTCCAATGCTCCAGGGAAAACAGCCCCAGCCTGTTCAGCCTCTCGCTATAGTTCAAGCTCTCTAACCCTGACAACATCCTAGGAAAACTTTTCTGAACCTTTTAAGTTTCATAACATCCTTCCTACAGGAGGAAGACCAGAATTGCACATGAAAGGGGCCTAACCAATGTCCTGTACAGTCACAACATGACCTCCCAATTCCAATACTCAATGCTCTAAGCAATAAAGGAAAGCAGACTAAATGCTTTCTTCACTATTCTATGTACCTGAGACTCCACTTTCAAGGAGCTATGAACCTGCATTCCAAGGTCTCTTTGTTCAGCAACACTCCTTAGCATTAAGTGTAGTAGACCTGCCCTTATTTACTTTTCCAAAATGCAGCATCTCACATTTACCTAAATTAAACTCCATTTGCACTCCTCAGTCCATTGGCCCATCTGATCAAAATCCTGTTGTACTCCAAGGTAATGTTCTTCATTGTCCACTATACCTCCAATTTTGGTGTCACTTGCAAACTTGCTAACTATATCTCCTATGTTCACATCCAAATCGTTTATATAAATGATGAAAAGCAGTGGACAAGCACAGATCCTTGTGGCACTCCACTGGTCACAGGCCTCCAGTCCGAAAAGCAGCCCTTAAAGGTCTTCAACCTTTAAGCCAGTTCTATATCCACATGGCTCCCTGTATTCTGTGTGATCTAACCTTGCTAATTGTGGACTTCACCAGTTTCCTCATTTCCCCTGCCCCCACCTTACCTCAGTTCCAACCTTCCAGCTCAGCACTGTCCTCATGACCCAGTCCTACCTGCCAATTTCCCTTCTCACCTATCTGCTCCACCTTCCCCTCTGACCTATCACCTCCATCCCCACCCCCATTCACCCATTGTATTCTTTGCTACCTTCCCCCACCCTCCTCCCTGACCTATCACCTCCATCCCCACCCCCATTCACCTATTGTACACTTTGCTACCTTCCCCTGCCCTCGTCTCTGACCTATCACCTCCATCCCCACCCCAATTCACCTATTGTACTCTTTGCTACCTTCTCCCCCCTTTATCTCTCCACCCTGGAGGCTCCCTGTTATAGGACAAGCTAAACAGAGAACAGCCAGGAAGAGGCATGGCACTCCCAGAGGCATGGCACACATCCACAGATCCAATCAATAAGCATATCGACCTGGACCCAATATGCCGACCACTGCAACAGACAGCTGGAACTGACAACCGGAAGCGGCAGAGACAAACCACTATAAATGCTGGAGGAAACATCACAGAAGCGCTTCACAGGAGGCTCCCAAGCACTGAGGATGTCACCTAGACAGGGGATGAAACGTCTGCAACACAAATTCCCAGCTCGGCGAACAGAACCACAACAACGAGCACCTGAGCTACAAATCTTCTCACAAACTTTGAGCTCCCTGTCTCCATTCCTGATGAAGGGCTTTTGCCTGAAACATCGATTTTCCTGCTTCTCGGACGCTGCCTGACCTGCTGTGCTTTTCCAGCACCACTCTGATCTAACCTTGTTAATCAGTCTACTATGAGGAACTTTGCCGAATGCCTGGCTGAAGTCCACAAAGATCATATCTACCACTCTGCCCTCACTAATCATCTTCATCACTTCTTCAAAAAAACTCACCATGCACAAAGCTATGCTGATTATCCTGAATCAGTCCTTGCCTCTCCAAATATTTGTAAATCCTATCCCTCAGGATTCCCTCCAACAACTTACCCACCACTGGTGTCAGGCTCACTGGTCTATAGTTCCCTGACTTCTCCGTACTTTTCTTAAATAGTGGCACCATGTTAGCCAACTTCCAATGTTCTGGCACCTTACCTGTGACTATCAATGACACAAATATCTCAGCAAGGGGCCCAGCAATCACTTCCCTAGCTTTGCACAGTGTTCTAGAGTACACCTGATCAGATTCTGGGTATTTATCCGTGTTTATGCATTTCAAGACATTCAGCACCACCTCATCTGTAATATGGACATTTTTAAAGATGCCATCATTTTATTTCCCACATTCTGCATCTTCCATGTCCTTCTCCACAATAAATACTTATGCAAAAAACTCATTTCATATCTCCTACCTCTCCTATGGTTCCACAAAAAGGCTGACTTGCTGATCTTTGAGGGGTCCTATTCTCTCCCTAGTTACCTTTCTGTCCTTAACATATTGATAAAGTCCCTTTGGATTCTCCTTCACCCTATTTGCCAAAGCTATCTCCTGTCCTCTTTTTGCCTTCCTGCTTTCCCTCTTAAGTATACTCCTTTTTACTCTTTTAAGGATTCACTCATACCTGACATATGCTTCCTTCCTTTTCTTGAGCAAACCCTCAATTTCTCTCGTCATCCAGCATTCCCTCTACTGAACAGCCTTGTCTTTTGCCCTAACAGGAATATACTCTCTCTGGACTCTCATTATCTCATTTTTGAAGGCTTCCCATTTTCCAATCATCCCTTTACCTGTGAAAATCTATACCCAATCAACTTTTGAACATTTATGCCTAATATCATCAAAATTGGTCTTCCTCCAATTCAGAACTTTAACTTTTCAATCCTGTCTATACTGTTCCATCACCACTTTAAAACAAATAGAATTATGGGCACTGGCTCCAAAGTGCTCCCCCACTGACACGTCAGTCACTTGCCCTGTCTTATTTCCAAAGGTAGGTCAAGTTTTGCATCTTCTCGATTATGTACATCCACATACTGAATCAGAAAATTTTCTTGTCCACACTTAACAAATTCCTCTCCATCTAAATCCTTGCCACTGTGGCACTCCCAGTCTATGTTTGGAAAGTTAAAATCCCCAACTACAGCCACCCTATTATTCTTAAAAATAACAGATCTTATTACAAATTTGTTTCTCAATTTCCTGCTGATTATTAGGGCGTCTATAATACAATCCCAATAAGGTGATCATCCCTTTCTTATTTCTCAGTTCCACCCAAATAACTTCCCTGGTTGTATTTCCAGAAATATCCTCCCTAAGTACAGCTGTAATGCTATCCCTTATCAAAAGCACCACTCCCCCTCCTCTCTTGCCTCCCTTTCTACCCTTCCTATAGCATTTGTATCCTGGAACATTAAGCTGTCAGTCCTGTCCATCCCTAAGCTGTGTCTCTGTAATTGCTATGATATCCGAGTCCCATGTTCCTAACCATGCCCTGAGTTCATCTGTCTTTCCTGTTAGGCCTCTTGCATTGAAATAAATGCAGTTTAATTTACCTTGTTCTCTGCTTTGTTCCTGCCTTCCCTGACTGTTTGACTTTCTCCCTTCACGTTCCTGATGAAGAGCCTATACTCAAAACATCGATTCTCCTGCTTCTCGGATGCTGCCTGACCGGCTGTGCCTTTCCAGACCACACTCTTTGACCTTGGACCCTTTTCCCAACTGTACCAGTCTCAGATTGATCTCTTTTCGCACTATCTCTCTGGGTCCAACTCCTCTCCACCTTACTAGTTTAAATCCTCCTCATCAGCTCAAGCAAATCTGCCTGCCAGTATATTAGTCCCCTTCCAATTCAAGTGCAATCCATCCTTCCTATACCGGTCTCTTCTACCCCAGAAGAGATTCCAATGATCCAAAAATGTGAACCCTTCTCCCCTGCACCAACTCCTCAGCCACTCATTCCTCTGTTGTATCCTCCTCTTCCTACCCTTAATAGCTCATACCTCCAGGAGAATCCAGATATTACTAGTCTCAAGGACTTCCTTTTTAAATACCTGCCTAATTTTCTATATTCTCCATTCAGAATCTCATACTTTTTCCTTTCTTTGTTGTTAGTTCCAATGTGTAGAAAGACCTCCTGCTAGTCCCACTCTACTTTGTGAATATTCTGCACTCTGTCCGAAATATGCTTGATCCTGGCACCAGGGAGGCAGCACACAATTCTGATTTCTCACTGTCGGCCACAGAAACATCTGCCTGTGCCTCTGACTAGAGAGTCCCCTTTCACAATTGATTGCTTTGAACCTGATGTACCTCTCGTTACATTAGAGCCAGTCTTGGTATCAGAAACTTGGCTGTTCATGCAACATTCCCCTGAGAGTCATTAGCCCTCTACATTTTCCAAAACAGCATACATGTTTGAGATGGAGATAGCCACAGGGGACTCCTGCACTACCTGCCTCCCTCTCCTACCTTTCCTCGCAGTAACCCTATTCTGAAATGTCACAGATGATTGAAAAGCCAGCATATGATAAACCACGACGTAATTAAACTGAGACAGAGCCAAAGGGATCATGTGCAGAATGACGGGAAAATGCAGTGCTGAATCAGATAGTGTCCAGGGTGATATAAACAGAGTTCTTCCCTGGGAGAAAGTGAAGACAGAAAATGTTGGAGATCAGAGTTGAAGACCGTGGTGCTGGTCAGGCAGCATCTGAGGAGCAGGAGAATTGACATTTCAGGCATAAACCCTTCCTGAATTCCTGTACTTTTCCAGAGCTCTTCTCTGGTAGTCTAGTGTTAAGGATTCAGTGTTTTCACTGCCATGGCCTGTTAATGGTGAACATTTATTATAATAAATACTGATTGCTGAATTGTGTCATGGACCATTCAGGATCACTTCATGACGTATTACAGTTTCACATCAGCATTGTCAGCTGCCTGACTGTGCAAACAGTTTAAAACTAGAACATCAGGAAAAATGAAGGGCAAAGGTAGTTTGTGAGAGTTGACTGCAGGCCTAGTGGAGTCAGGCTCAATGTGAATGCTGAAGACTGGCTTGACCTGCTACACAGATCACTCTGCATCAATCACCCACAATGAGTCTCCTTTGTGGGTTGCCCTTTGCACATCTCACCTCAGTTCATTGTCCTGAGGGGATTCACACATTTTTTAACTTGACAAATTTTATTCAGGTCTTTTTTGCAGCCTCATATTAAGACCATAAATGTGAGGAGCAGAAAGAGATCATCAAGACTGCTCTGCCAATCAAGACTGCTCCACCTGAACTACACCTTCTTGCCTTTTCCCATAACCCTTGATACCTTTACTGATTAAAAATTTGTCGATCTTAGCCTTGAATGTAGTTAATGACCCAGAACGGACATCCCTCTGCTGTAAAGATTTCCACCGATTGACAACTGTCTGAGGGAATAAATTCTACCACATCTCTTTCTTAAATGTGTGACACTCGTTCTGATATTAGGCACTCTGGTCCTAGACTGTCCCAAAAAGAAGCCAAGCTTTCTGCTTCCAACCCATTCAATCTCCAAAAACATATCTTTCAATAAGGAGCAATTTTATTTTGCAGTACTGTGTCTGAGCAGGCAAAGGCAATGGATTTCAGTGCTTCTTTCCATTTATTTCATCACTGATGTGAAATTTTCACTTATTCGGCTCTCTTTGTAGTTTTAATGTCAGGAATTCATGTTCATTTTAAGAGTTTGCACAAGAACAATAAATCTCTATCCCCTGACTGGGAATCAAACAGCAGTTAAGTGCTGAATCCCAATTACTAGGGCATCAAGGAAGGCACATGTAACGCTTGCAAGTTTTCTTGTTGACACTGCTTTTGACCTTGCAAAATGATAGAGAATGACGGAGTTTTTAACAGCAATGGGATAGGTCCTTAGGCCATTATGTCAATGTCAGTCATCAAACATCTCACTTCTAAATCTAGTTTCCAGCACTTGGCCTTTGGTTGTTGACAGTTAAGTGCTCATCTAAATAGTTATTCAATGTCTCAAGGGCTTCAATGGAATAAAAACAGCTCCTTCAACCAATGACAGGAAACATTGCTGTTTTTTTGGGACATGAGCTCGACATTCTCTTCCTTGAAGACAATCCCGAAAGGGAAACTTTCTCGGAGCCACTTGCTGGTTTTCCTCATAATGCCAATAGCGTGGGTTTAATTTCGGCGGGTTACCACAAATGACTCTCTTTTTCAACCTCTCTGCTTATCTATGGTGTGGCAGCATTCAGCGTAAACCACCACCAGTTGTTTCTCTAAAACAGTCCGGAATGGGTAATGGCGACTTCAAAATTTAAATATGTGGTTTAGTGTCAGACTTCGTGATATTATATCCCTGGGATACACACAAGGAACATTTTATTCTCTATTATATGCATTATAAAGGCCAATGCGCTTGTTGATGATAAATAGAAAGACTGCTTGTATACATAACAAATAAATTCAAAATGCAAAATGGCACAATTGCAATCTCTGGCAAACGTGCCCAAGGCACTGAAACGCTTATCTCTGCGCATGCTCCGGCTCGCTCCACCTCCCCAACACTGTTTTGAGCATGCGCGTTGCTGGCGATCCTGAGGAGGGGTCGTTGTTTTTTTTCTGCTCCGCAAAAGGTAACAATAAGGCAGAACGGACGAAGCGATGGATCGGACGGTTAGACGGAGAGGTTTTGTAAACACCTTGTGCCTGCGGCAAACCCTATATCAGGTCACATCTGTTCCCCCTTTTTGACGAAACGGGACAAACCGCGATTTCCTCCCTCACAGCGGCAGGCCGGGGTTACCGCCGCCATTTTCGCAGGAAGCGAAGGGCAGCAGTGCGCATGTGCGGTCATTCTGCGCCCGGGGAGAGAGTGTCTCTCGTGCGCTGTGATGCAGAGGCGCTGGTCTTGGACTGGGGTAGGGGCTCTGTAAAGTGTGGCGCTGGGGGAAAAAAATAAACCACAGCAGTTCAGGCAGCATCTGAGGAGCAACGGAGTTGATGTTTCGGGCATAATCCTTCATCAGTCTTGACCTGCTGTGTTTTTCAGCGTCACACTTAATGGACTCTGACTTCTCCAGCAGACCTCACTATCTCCTTGGACTGGGGTGGACAAGGTCAGAAGTCACACGACACCAAGTTAGGGTTCAACAGGTTTACTTGAAATCACAAGCTTTTGCATGTATGTGAAAGCTCGTCACTTCAAATAAACCTGTTGAACTATAATCTCTCCTGGACTGCTCGGATGGAGTTCAAACACCTTTTACGGTGCAGGAGGAGGGGAGGATTTACATACAGCAAACTCCAAATAACAGAAATATTTGTCTCTTCTGAATTTCTGTCTTGCATTGACTGAGATGACTTTTGTAAACTTACTTTACAGCATGTTTGGAGTTGTAGATCGGAAGTTCAAACCAAATAACATACCAAGATCTGAGTGTGCCACTTTATTCATTATTCATTCAGCATTGGATATTATTGGCCTTTGAATGTAAGTATTGATTGAAATAAAGGTAATGTAAAATTCCTTCCTTACATCTCCCAGTAACCCAGCTTAAAGCTGTGGATCTAATACTTTTACTGTCAGCTAATTGGAATATCTATACTTTATCTATTTTTCTAAACCTATCACAAACTGAGACACCTTATCCAATCTCACCTCCATCTCCTATCTTCTGTGCAGAACAACTTCAGTTTCTCTAACTTGACCTTACAATTAATATTGCTCATTTCTTGGACGACTCTGATAAATCTCATTTTAAGTCTCTCCAGGGGCCCTCATATTCTCATGGTGATCACTTGTTTGCACACACCCAGATGCTCTGTGTTCATGTGGGTGATGTTATCACACAAGGACAGTTGCTCAGTAACGTCACCCTGATTCCCAGGAATTTCCTCAACTGTGAGAGTTTCCTTTGAACCCAGTGTTTCTGATATCTTTTCAGCTGCATTGTTTTTAACTTTAAAATCAAATGTAATTATTTCAACACTTTTAACCAGTAATCTGCACGATTCGGTTTCTGGTGGTACTCTCAGTTATATATGAAAGCTTGACATGCCTGTGGGGCTGCTGTGACTGCCTTCGCTATGGATTTGAATCAATGTCCATTCATTGCTTTGTTTCATCTCTGCCCTCCCTGATCTACACTCTACCATTGTCTAACTTCTCTGTCTCCAAGAATGGGTGTAACTGTCTTAGGTATTTTATTGTAACTTCCATTGACTCTAAAAGAGGTTTATACAGCTGAATATCACCTGATCATCTGGCAATTATCTTCTATTCCTGGCTCCCGTTACACAGGGAGTTATTTGCCAAGTGATGATGAAGGGACTGTGATACGTGTCCAAGTCAGTGACAACCAATTTATATCAATATTGTGTTATACACCAACTTTTGACCCTGGTCTCACAACAGATATTAGGGACGTTACGAAATGTTTGATGGTCAAATACATAGTTTTCAAGGAGTATTTGGAACTGTGAAACTGAGGTCAAAAAAGGAAGAGATTTAGTGAAGAAATTTCACCGTTTATGGCCTTGGCACCTAAAGATTGAGAACACAGTTGAAATTAAGATTGCTCATGGGGTTTTGGAATTAGAGGTGTTATAGACCAGGCCAGACTCCCTCTATATACATTTTAAGAAGGTATCCAGAACCTAACTTTTTTAGTTCATTTAAGCAGACGTAAGGTGAATATTCCAGCAGTGATGGAGCTGGTCAAACCACTAGGTTTTAAACAACACAATTTAGTCATACCCAAACAATAGAAAACAGAATTTAGGGTAAGATAACTTATGTGAAAACCCAGTCGACTCTATCACAGTTCAGTGATGCTGCTCCAAATACCTGCAACATTCCTGTAAACGGCCGCTTGGCAAAAAATGTAAAATCAAACACTGGTTCTTACAGGAGAGATGTCAGAGAGAGAGAGCGAGAGAGAGAGATGATCAGCATGGAGTTGTTTCCTTCAGTCTCTAGCTAAAACATGACCAACAGCTTCAAAGAGATTGCTTACTCAACATAAACCAAACTAACCAGAAAAACCCTGAAATGGGAGAACTGTTCACTCCCCTCGAGTGTTTAAAACAAAATCTTGAAAACATTTTCAAGTAAACATTTCCAGACATATTGGAACCTCTGCCTTTATGTCTCCTCTCAAAAGAAAACAAGGACATAATAACCTTGTTAAAGGATCAGCATAGTCACACTTTTCCCCTTTAAAAAAAGAACCACCAGTATTTAAAGACTGCGTCATTTTAATACTCTTAATCTTAGTGTTAGAATCCTGCAACACATATACTTTGTTTGCATGTTCATAATCAAAGTATTCACTCTGTTTACTCTTGCCACTGAACGCCCCAATTTCTCAACCAAGTCTTGGCAATGGTCGGCAATCGCATTTTCTTGTTCTCCCACATGCGCAGTATTTAAATTGAATGGCTGTAGCAACATCCTCCATCTGAACAGTATGGAATTTTTGTCTTTAAATTTCAGTCGTTAATGATCAGTGTATATGATTGTCTCAGATACATTACTGATAACATAAACGTCGAAGTGTTATAATGCCACCTCCAAGCTCAAAGTCTCCTTCTCAACTGTCAAATATTTCTGCTGATGAATGTTCAATTTCCTGGAGAAATACCCAAAAGGTCTTTCTACTTTCTCATCATCCTGTAAGAGCACAGCACCGACACCCATGTCACTTGCATCGATAGCCACCTTGAATGGATTTGTATAATTAGTGTGGCTACTGCCTGGGCAGTGGTTAACAGAGCTTTCTGGCTGTCACATGCCTTCTAATTGTCCGCTGTCCACTAAAACATCTTGCCTTTCTTTAGTAAGTCAGTGAGTGGAGCAGCCACATTGCTAAAATTTGTTATGAATTTCAGATAAAATCCACTCAAGCCCAGGAATCGTATTTCTACTATTTTTGTCGATGGCCTGGAAAACTTCCCAAATATTTTTGTTTTGCATTCCGTGGGGCCATTTGTCTATGTCCAATAACATAGCCCAAGAAGGTGACTTGGACTTTGGCGAATTCATTCTTAGCCAGGTTTGCCACCAAGCCTGCCCCGCCCCACCTGAAGTTGATTGAACAATTGTGATAAATGTTGCAAAGACTCCTTCATGTGTGACTAAAAATCACCAGGTCATCAATGTACGCAACACAGTTGGGTAATTCAGTTTGTCTCTAAAATGTGGCTGATGCATTTTTGCCATGATTTTAAATTGATTCAATCTATTTGGCATTATGAAAGCTGAAATTGGCTTCACTCTTTCAGACAAGAGTACCTGCCAGTATCGTATGAGCAAGTGCGACTTAGAAATATAAATTGCTTGCCCTCTTTGTCCAATACAGTCTACCAAACATGGAATTGTATATGAATCAGATGTAACTGCATTACTTTGCAGTAGTCCATACATAACCTTTGGGTGCCATCTGATTTTGGCACCACTATTATTGGTGAGCTGCTTTCACCGCAACTCACTTGATTATGTCATCTTGGAGGATGGCGTTCAATCACCCTTGAACCTGTGCCAACTTTTAGAGGGTTAAGCCTAAAAGAATGTTACTTAATCAGAACAGCATTTCCTATATTTACATCATGCATACTTAGGTTAGTACTTCCTAGCTTATTCCCACATGTGATTGTAGTAACTCTTTTGGTCATTTTGATTTTCTTCTGGAACGTAACTTAATAATTTATCCCAGTTTTTGACAACTACCTCATTGGCCAATTTAGTTTGAGAACTAGCGAATTCAGAATCCTCTGAACTTGGTTCTTCAGTCTATGTTGTAAGCAATAACACAATTTCCTTACCTGTCAAATTTTGAGCATGTTCACATGACACAGTGAGATTTCTTTCTGTTTTGAGTCCTTATCAAATAGTTCACCTCACTCAATCTCCTTTTGACTTGATAAGGTCCACTAAACCTTGCGTTTAGAGATTTACCTATCATTGGCAATAACACTAACACTTTACCTTCAATAGCAAAATTGTGAGTCTTTGATTTCTTGTCTCCTTCTTGTTTCATTGGATGCTGCGATGATGAAGAGTTTATGCTTGAAGCATTGACTCTCCTGCTCCTCGGATGCTCCCTGACTGGCTGTGCTTTTTGATTGATCTCCAACATCTGCAGTCCTCACTTGCAGTCCAACTCCCCTGCTGTATTTAACTGTTCCCTAAAATTTGACAAAGTCCAAATATCTGGTCTCTGTGTTATGACTTACCAATTTCTCATTAATCAATTGTAGCAGTCCTCTCACTCCAAGCCCAAAAACTAATTCAGAGGGACTGGATTTGGTGGATTCATTTGGTACATCTCTGATGGCAAAAAGTACAAACGGAATTCCTTTATCCCAATCATCTGGATAGTCTTGACAATAAATCTTCAACATAGTCCTTAATGTCTGATGCTATCTTTGTGCTCCCTGTGATTCTGCATGATATGCAGTAGATTTGAATTGTTTTATTTCCAAGCTGTCCATAATTTCCTTGAATAATTGATGTAAATTTTGATCCTTGATCTGATTGTATCTCTCTGGGTAGTCCAGATCTCGTGAAAAAAATTAAGTAACTCCTCTACAGTTCTTTTAGTTGTGATATTGTGCAAAAGAACTGGAGCTGGATGAATTTCAGATCATTTGGGAGGCTGAAGGTGTATTTGAGAAGAGTTAGACTAGTTCTAGGTAGTCACACCACAGGTAAAGGAAAAAGATAGATGGGTTGCACTCGGAGCGGAAATGGAACAGACAGCGCAGGGATCCCCTGTGGCCATTCTCCTCAATAACAAGTATAGCGTTTTGGATACTGTTTGGGGGGAGGGTGGGTGCGACTTACCAGGATTAGGCCATGGCGTACACGCCTCTGGCATAGAGTCTGTCGCTGTTGCTCAGAAAGGAAAGAGGGAAATGGGAGTAGAACAGTGGGGACTTGAGCATTAGGGGCACAGATAGGAGATTCTGTGGGAATGGGAGAGACTAGTGGTTGGTGTGTTACCTGCCAGGTGTCAGGGTCTGTGATGTCGCCGATTGTGCTTTCGGAATACTTAAGGGGGAGCAGCCCCAAGCCATGGTCCACATAGGGACCAACAACATAGGTAACAAAAAGGATGGAGATGTGAGATGTTCAAGGAGCAAGGGTGGAAGTTGAGAGCTAGAACGAACAGATGTTATCTCTAATTTGTTACCTGTGCCACATGCTAGTGAGGCGAGGAATAGGGAGAGAGAGAGCAGTTGAACACGTGGTTGCAGGGATGGTGCAGGAAGGAGGGATTCCGATACCTGGATAATTGGGGGCACATTCTGTGGTAGGTGGGATCTCTACAAACAGGATGGTCTAAACCTGAACCAGAGTAGGACAGATATCCTGGGGGGAAATTTGCTAATGCTCTTCAGGAGGGTTTAAACTAATTCAGCAGGGGGATGGTAACCTGAATTGTAGCTCCAGTGTACAAGCAGTTGAGAGTACTGAGGTCATAAGTAAGGTTTCAAGGTCGCAAGACTGTATCAGCAGGCAGAAAGCTGGTTTGAACTGTCTGCTCAACACCAGGAATAGCTGAGTGAACTTGCAGCATGGATTGATACCTGGGACTTCGATGTTGTGGCCATTTTGGACACATGGATAGAGCAGGGACAGCAATGGTTGTTGCAGGTTCTGGGTTTAGGTATTTCAATAAGAACAGGGAAAGTGTTGCTTTGTTAGTCAAGGACACTATTATGGTGGCAGAAAGAAGGCTTGATGAGAACTTGTCCATTGAGGTCTAGGAAAGGAGAGGCCACCCTGTTGGGAGTTTTCTATAGGCCTCCGAAAAGTTCCAGTGTTGTAGAGGAAAACTTTCCTCATTCCTGATGAAGGGCTTTAGCCCAAAACGTCGAATTTCCTGTTCCTTGGATGCTGCATGACCTGCTGCGCTTTAACCAGCAACACATTTTCAGCTCTGATCTCCAGCATCTGCAGACCTCACTTTACTAGAGGAAAAGATAGCAAAGATGATTCTGGATAGGAGCGAAAGTAACAGGGCAATTGTTATGGGGAACTTTAACTTTCCAAATATTGACTGGAAACGTTATAGTTTGAGTACTTTAGATGGGTCAGCTTTTTTTTCCAATGTGTGTAGGAGGGTTTCCTGGCATAGTAGGTAGACAGGCAAACAAGGGGCGAAGCCACATTGGATTTGCTACTGGAATGAACCCAGAGAAAGTGAGTCCTGCAGATGCTGGTGATCAGAGTCAAGAGTGTGGCGCTGGGAAAGCACAGTAGGTCAGACAGCATCCACAGAGCAAGGGAATGGGTATTTCTGCATAAGTCCATCATCAGGTGATGAACCTGGCCAGGTGTTAGATTTGGAGGTAGGTGAACACTTTGGTGATAGTGACCACAATTCAGTTATGTTTACTTTAGTGATGGAAAGGGATAGGTATATTCCGCAGGGCAAGAGTTGTAGCTGGGGTAAAGGCAATTTTGATGCACTTAGACAAGGTGTCGGATGCATAGGAAGGGGAAGGAAACTGCAGAGGATGGGCACAATTGAAATGTGGAGCTTTTTCAAGGAACAGAGATGAAGGTAAGATGTTTGAGAGTTACATGTTAGCCAGGAAGGACCTAAGAGCTAAGAACAACTAGGAGGGGACATGAGAAGTCTTTGGCAGGTAGGATCAAGGAAACCCCTAAAGTTTTCTTTAGGTATGTCAGGAATAAAAGAATGACTAGAGTAAGGTTAGGGCCGGTCAAGGACAATAGTTGGAAGTTGAGATTGGAGAGGTCTGAAATGAATGTCTTTTTATAGTGTGAATACTGAAGAAAAATAATGTTGTCGAATAGAATAGAGATACAGATTGAGGTTCATAAGGTGAAAATATTATCAATTCTGGAGAGTGTGAAAATAGGTAAGTCCCCTGAGCTGGATGGGACTTATTCTCAGATTCTCTGGGAAGCTGGGGAGGAGATTGCGGAGTGTTTGGCTTTGATCTTTATTCATCGTCTACAAGAATAGGACCAGAAGCCTGGAGGATAGCAAATGTTATTCCCTCGTTCAAGACGGGGAGTGGAGACAACCCTGGTAATTATAGACCGCCTTACTTTGGTTGTGGGTAAAGTATTGGAAAAGACTATAAGAGACAAGATTTATATAGATCTACAAAGCAATAATTTGATTTGGGATTTATATACATCTACAAAGCAATAATTTGATTCGGGATTTATATACATCTACAAAGCAATAATTTTTGAAGAGTAAATCGTACCTCACAAACCTTAGAGTTTTCTGAGAAGGTGACTAAACAGGTGGATGAGGGTAAAGCGGTTGTGATGTATGTGGATTTCAGTAAAGTGTTTGAAAAGATTCTCCATAGTAGGCTATTGTAGAAAACATGGAGGCATGGGATTGAGAGTGACTTAACATTTTGGATCAGAAGTTGGCTAGTTGGAGAAAGACAGAGTGGTGGTTGATGGGAAATGTTCATTCTGGAGATCAGTTACCAGTGGTGCACCGCACGGATCTGTTTTGGAACCACTGCTGTTTGCCATTTCTGTTTGAGGGCACAGAAGGATGGGTTAGTAAATTTGCAGATGACATTAAGGTCAGTGGAGTTGTGGACAGTGGAAAAGGATGTTGCAGAGGGACGTAAATAAGCTGCAGAGCTGGGCTGAGAAGTGGCAAATGGAGTCTAATATGGAAAAGTATGAGGTGACAGAAGTAACAGAAATACAAAGTACTGGGCTAAAGATAAATTTCTTGGTAGTGTGGATAAGCAGAGAGACCTCACAGTTCGTGTGCATTGATCTCTGAAAGTTGCCACCCAGATGGAAAGGGTTGTTAAGAAGGCATGCAGTATGTTAAATTTTATTGATGGAGGGATTTAGTTCCAGAGCCACGAGGCCATGTTGCAGCTGTACAAAAGGGAGCAGCATGGTGGCTCAGTGGTTAGCACTGCAGCCTGTCAGTGCCAGGGACCTGCATTAGATTCCCGCCTCAGCGACTGTGTGCACATTCTCACCAGGTCTGCATGGGTTTCCTCCGGGTGCTCCAGTTTCCTCCCACAATCCAAAGATGTGCAGGTCAGGTGGACTGGCCATGCTAAAATGCCCATGTTGTTAGATGCATTAATCAGGGGGAAATGGGTCTGGGTGGGTTAGTCTTTTGAGTGTTGGTGTGGACTTGTTGGGCCAAATGGCCTGTTTCCACACTGTAGGGAATCTAATCTAATCTAAAACTTTGCTGCGGCCACACTTGGAATATTGCATACAGTTCTGGTTGCCGTGTTATTGGAAGGATGTGGACGCATTGGAAAGGGTGCAGAGGAGATTTACCAGGATGTTACCTGGTATGGAGGGAAGGTCTTATGAGGAACGGCTGAGGGACTTGAGACTGTTTTCATTAGAAAGAAGATGATTAGATTCCCTGCAGTATGGAAACAGGCCCTTTGGCCCAACACGTCTACACTGACTCTCTAAAGAGTAACCCATCTGCACCCATTCCCCTACCCTACATTTGCCCCTGACTCTCATCAGACCTCTGCATATAGCATAAAAGCAGGACAGTTTATCACCGTCATATCTCTCAACCCATACTTTTCACATCCGTCATAAGCAGATAAGCAGTGCAGTTAACAATGCTCCATTGAATAGAGGAAGCAGCTCAAGCCTCATTAGGTTTGCTCTACTTTTAATGCCTTTAATCACCTTTCAAAATTATTTTGTTTGATCCTTTCAAACTCAATGTAGGTTTGACCAGGGTCCCTCCTTCCTGAAACGTCTCTTGGCTTATGGTACAAGCTCATCTGCACTTAAAATGGCTTTCTTGAGCTCATCATACATCCCAGATATCTCCGCTGATAGTGATGCGAATACCTCACTAGCTCTGCTTACAGGTTTTGTTTGGATCAACAAAACCCACTGTCACTGGCTGCTGCATTTGTTTAGCCACCTTTTCAAATGAGATGAAAATAGCTTCTACATCTTTCGTCAAATTTAGGCAATGCTTGGATATATTTAAACAGAACCCCATGGGTTTGCTCATCCTCATTTTCTTCCTCACTAATCTTACCTTCAGCCTTCATCTCTT
Source organism: Hemiscyllium ocellatum (assembly GCF_020745735.1). Taxonomy (NCBI): domain Eukaryota; kingdom Metazoa; phylum Chordata; class Chondrichthyes; order Orectolobiformes; family Hemiscylliidae; genus Hemiscyllium; species Hemiscyllium ocellatum. The sequence continues at coordinate 14,638,184 of NC_083446.1, forward strand.
TTAAGCTGACTTTCCTGTCTAAGTGCCAACGTATGAAATTCAGACTCTTCCTTCCGCCCCACCCCCCCTTTTTTTCCCTTTCTTCTCTCTCTTCATATTTCCTCTGCTTTTAATTGTAATTCAAACAGTTCAATTTCTTTTTCTCTTCCATTTTCTCTTGTCTCGAACTCAAGCTGCTTAATTATCAATTGAGTTTTAGGCATCTTCAAAGATTCTGATAGCGTTTCCAGCAGTTTAAATGCTGAGCTAATGCTGCAATAACCACATCTTTTTCCGGCCGCACAGGCAATTTCAGCTCCCACTTGTTTGCAAATTCCAACAGCTTTTCCTTGTTAATGTTTTGTAAAGCCCCCAAAGTCACTTCTTCCACCACCCCAACACTCTTAGTGACAGAGCAATTACCCTACGCACTGTTTAAACCAATGAATTCAACACTCAGAACAAAATACACAGACACCTACCACATGCTGCCTTTCAATCCAAAATCAAAACTATAGAATAAATCCTGCAATTGGCTCCCAATCTGTTATAGACCAGGCCAGACTCCCTTAAAACATTATTTGAAGGTATCCAGAATCTAACTTTTCTAGTTTTTTTTTAAGCAAGTGAATATTTCAGGAGTGACACAGCTGGTCAAGCCACTCGGTTTTAAACAAACAGAATTTATATACATACAAAAGAAAACTGAATTTAAAATAACATAACTTATCTAACAACCTAATCGACTCTATCGCAGCTCAACAATGCTGTTCCAAGTACCTGCAACGTCCCTATAAACAGCCCTGTGACAAAGAAAATGTAAAATCAAACATGGGTTCTTACAGGAGAGATGTCAGAGAGAGAGATATGATCGGCATGGAGCTGTTTCCTTGGGTCTCCAGCTAAAACCTGACCAGCAGCTTCAAACCAAACCAGAAAAACCCTGAACTAGGAGAACTGGCCACTTCCCTTTCATTGTATAAGTGTTTTAGAAAAAACTTAAATCCTTTCAAGCAGGTATTTCCAGACAAATTGGAACCTTTGCCTTAATGACCCCTCTTAAGAAAAACCAAGGACAGAATAACCTTGTTAAAGGAGCAACGTGGTCACACGCGTAATGCAAATATCTTGAAGGGCATCTTTAAAAATTCACTCTTGGAATGTGGCATTGCTGGCTGGGTTAGCCTCTTATTGGCCAGCCGTAATTGCCCTTGGGAGGGCTGGAGGCCTTTCTCTTTGTGTATCAGGAGACTTGAATAGAAGGTAATAAAATTTAAAATTTAGCTGTGCGAGCACAGGGCAGTGGGTGAACCAGGTTTTGTGTGAATATTCATGCGGGGAGCAGAGTTTTTGATGACCTCAAGATTACATCATTGGGTGAATAACCTACAATTCATTGCTGTATAGCATTGTCGGAGGTCGTTTGGGAAGATAAAACTGTTAGGACAGCAGCACATGATTGGGAGAATGGGCAGTGGTAAAAACCTCATGCAGATATATGCAATGGAAGGAACAATAAAACATTAAACCGAGCCCATGTACACTCATCAATGGAGGCAGAGGAAGTTCGACAAGTGCAGTGAGGGGAATGTGAGGGGGTACAAGGACAGTTAAGGCCAGAGGTAACAAAGGAATGGATGAGAGTTTCAGCAGCAGGTGGGCAGAGACTAGGATGACTCAGGTTATGTTACTGAGCGGGAAATGGGCAATCCTGAAAAATCACCTCGGGATGAAATATTTCAAAACATGTTCTGACTTTTTTTCAGACTCATAGTTAGCGGGGAGTGGGATGGAGTCAGTGGCAAAGCAGTGAAGTTTGTGTTGGGGAATGATGACGAAGGCCTTGGTTTTGGGATGATTTAATTGGAAGAAATTTCTATTCCACTAATACAGGATGTCAGACAAGTCAGGACAGTGTGTGAAAGGAACTTGGAGGTGATGGTGTTCACATTTACCTGTTATCCTGCTCCTCCTCAGTGATGGAGGCTGAGCATTTGGAAGATTCTGACGAAGTTGTAGGTGTCTAAAATCTCTCTCCTTCAGTCCCTACCTTCATATAGACGCCAGAGTCTTTCACTCTTGTTGTTTGATATTAATTTCACAGGCCATTAGAAGGAGAGGATCTGCAAACCATCCATCACACTATGATCTGATGGAGTCGCCTATTTTATCACAAATGGAACGTGATCACATTTTAAACATTGAAGGAAAAAACTTTGTTCACACTGGAGATAAACCGCACACTTGTGTGTGTGGACAAGGCTTCAGCCAATCATCAGAGCTCGCAAACCACAAATGCAGTCACACTGGGGAGAAACTCTGGAAATGTGGGGATTGTGGGGAGGAATGCATTTCCCCTTCTGAGCTGGAAACTCATCGACGCAGTCACACTAGTAACAGGCCATTCACCTGCACAGTGTGTGGTAAGGGATTCACTCAGTCATCTAACCTGCTGCAACACCAGCTCGTTCACACTGAGGAAAGACCATTTCAATGCCTGGATTGTGGGAAGTGCTGTAAAAATTCAGGGGGACTGCTATGCCATCAACGCATTCATACTGCAGACAGACCATTTCAATGCTCAGACTGTGGAAAATGTTTTAAAACATCCAGGGACTTGACATCCCATCAACATGCTCACATTAGTGAGAGACCATTTAAATGTCCAGACTGTGGAAAGTGTTATAAAACCTCTGGGGACTTGACATCCCATCAACATGCTCATACTAATGAGAGACCTTTTAAATGCCCAGACTGTGGAAAATACTATAAAACGTCTGGGGACCTGATGGCCCATCAACGTGCTCACACGGAGGAGAGACCTTTTAAGTGTCCAAACTGTGGGATGTGTTATAAAACTCCCAGGGACCTAATGTCCCACCAACTTGCTCACATTAATGAGAGACCTTTTAAATGCCCAGCTTGTGGGAAATGCTACAAAACCTCCAGGGATCTGATGTCCCACCAACGTGTTCACTCTGAGGAGAAAGCGTTTCGGTGCTCTCTCTGTGGGACTGGGTTCAGGCGATCATCTGACCTCATGGAGCACCAGCAGGTTCACACTGGGAAGAAACCATTCAGCTGCTCAGAGTGTGGGAGGGGATTCACTCGTTCATCCAACCTGCTGAGACACCAGCAAGTTCACACTGCGGAGAGATCTTTTACATGCCCAGACTGTGGGAAGTGCTACACGAGCTCCTGGGGACTGACTTGTCATCAGCGTGTTCACTCTGAGGAGAGACCATTCAAATGCTCTGACTGTGGAAAGTGCTTTAGGAATTCTGTGGAACTAATGTCCCATAAACGTGTTCACACTGAGGAGAGACCTTTTAAATGCTCAGACTGTGGGAATCACTTTGCAAGTTCCTGGGGACTGTTTTATCATCAACGTGTTCATATTGAAGACAGACCTTTCAAATGTGTAGTGTGTGGAAAGTGCTACCGAAGTTCTGTGGAATTGATGTCCCATCAACATGTTCACATGATGAGAGACCTTTCAGGTGCTTTCATTGTGGGACTGGGTTCAGGTGATCATCTCAACTCTCAGTATACCAGTGACTTCACACCAGGAAGAAAAAATGTTCCTGCTCAGTGTGAGAAAAACAGTTAGCTCACTCATCGACCCTGCTAATCAGCAGAGAGGTCACATTGGGAGATATACCATTCACCTGCTCCATGTGTGGGAAGGAATTCACTGACTCATCAACCCTGCTGAGACAGCACAGAGTTCACACATCTCAACAGCAATTGGACCTAGCAGTTCATTAAGTTCAGGACTGAAAGCAAAGTTTTAAAATTCTTGATAAAAGTCAAATAAGTCAGCTTTGTTATAAATGCCATTTGGCAGGTCATTGTAAGGATGTGATCATCATGTACTTGGAAGAATCAGCATGTTGTCCAGGGGTAATCATGCCTGACAAATCAGTTAGAATTCATTGAGGGTATAACGAGGAAGTTAGATAAAGGAGAGCCAGGAAATGCATTATGTTTTGATTTCCAGAAGCCATTCAACAGGGTGTCATACGAGAAGCTGCTAAATAAGAGTCCATGATGTTAGTGGCAAGGCACTGTCAAGGATTGGCGATTGGCTGACTCTTAGAATGCAGAGAGTTGGGATAAAGGAGTCATTTTCAGAATACTAGCTGGATGATGAGTGGAGTCAACAGGGGTCAGTGTTGATACGACAACTATTCACGTTATACATTAATGATCTGGACAAAAATTGAGGACATTGTTCGAAGTTTGCAGATGGCACAATGGTAGGTGGAGGGACAGGTTGGAAAGAGGAAGTAGGAAGGCTTCAGAATGACTTAGACAGTCTTGGAGAGTAGTTAAAGAAATGGCAGATGGAATACATCATGGGAAAGTGTAAGGTTATACATTGTGGTCAGAAGAGTAGAGGCATAGGCTATTTTCTGATTGGAAAAATCTTCAGATATCTGAAGTGCAAAGGGACTTGGGAGCTCTAGTTCAGGATTCTGTTAAGATTTTCATGCAGGGTCACCTCGTGGCTAGGAAGGCAAATGCAATATTGGCATTCGTTTCAAGAGAGCAGAGATATACTGCTGAGGTTATGAAAGGCTCTGGTCCGACCGCATTTGGAATATTGTCAGTAGTTTCCAGCCCAGTATTTTAAAGAAAATCGGGATGAATAGGTTAAATAGACACGGTCTTTTTCCTGGGGTGGGAGAGTCCAGAACTAGAGAGCATAGGTTTAGGGCGAGAGGGGAAATACGTAAAAGGTACCTAAGGGGTAGAGCGTGGTGCGTGTATGAATGAGCTGCCAGGAGAAGTGGTGGGGGCTGGTAAACGCCAACATTTAAAAGGCATCTGGATGGGTATATGAATAGGAAGTGTTTAGAGGGCTATGGGCCAAATGCTGGCAAATGGGACTGGATTAGGTTAGGATATCTGGTTCGCATGAATGAGTTGGACCAAGGGGTCTGGTTCTGTGCTGTGCATCTTTATGACTCTGTGCTGGTATTGGAGGGGTTTGGCAGATACATCTTCCAGGATTGCTCTGCACAAGTTTTTGAATTTCATGGAGCTTTTCCAGTGACACTGATCTTGGAAATCTCTCCCCGCAGAAACAACAAACAAACCTTTTACTTTGTATGGTGAAAGGCTGAATGATAGTGAGGTGCTGGTGAATGGATTGACTCTGTTTGATGTTGCTGTATTATTTGGTTGGAATTGACGATCTGGAAATGCATCCCATTGAAAATGCTGTAAAAAGAGTGGACAGAAAGCAGTCCAACCGTCAGGCCAGAGTGAAATCCTCCATCCAATTTGGCAGCAGAGTATCGCTCCTCACCAGAGTCTATCCGCATTTCTTTCTTTTGGTTCTTTGATTTTTTTTAAATCTCTGTCATGGAGACAGTGATGGCAGTGGCTGGGGCTTTTGACAGTTGGCTATGAGATGCTGAATCCTGTCGCTGGCATCGAGGCTTCATCAATGTCTGTAGTAGTGCTCGAGCTGGACTCTGCATTGAGATGGCTGATGGAGCATGGTTGCCAATGGGACCCAGTGAGAGCGGTAGTAGCAGCGAAGGATGATAGCAACGATGAAGCCTGGTATGCCCCACGAAGGTTGGCAGCAGCAGTCAGCGCTGAGGACAGTTGGCAGACAACAGATGCATCTTGCCCAGTGTGGAGAAAGCAATCCTCAGGCCAGTGCTCTTGGGGAAAGCTCAGCTTGGAGTGTCTGCAGGCCCATGGCTTAAGAAAAACCTGTAATATTTGACTTTTTAAGTTTTCTGAGTTTAAAAGGTAAAAATAACAATGTAGTGCTGAACATTTTAACTCCTTTATTTTTCAACAACAAATTGAAAACAACAAATGCTGCAGAACACAGTGGGTCAGCCAGCATCCATGGAGAGACAGCAAGCTAATGTGTTGAGTCTGCATGAATTTTCATGACTTTGATGATATCTGCATCAGTATTTGCAGATGCATTCTATTTTGTTCAAAAAGGACAAAGCTGTAGGCAGTTAATCCATGTGACATTTACAAATTCCTAAGTTGGAAGTGGAAGCGGTCTGACTCAAGGTTGGAATACAGACAGACTCTAACCTCCCACATTGAGCTGAGATGTCACTTTTTTTTAAAATAAATCTTGAGGTATCTCAGGAATGGTGACTTGAAAGAAGTTCTGGATTTGCATATTAATGAATTGAAACCTGCAACTGATTCTAAAAGGTGAAAGACTTAACTGCAATCTAGGTTTGTTCAGTATATCACATCAGTTTTATGTCCTTTTGCTATAAATTGTGTCCTATAATCCTGCTCCACTAGCTACGTGACGAAGGAGCAGTGCTCCGAAAGCTTGTATGTCCAAATAAACTTGTTGGACTATAACCTAATGTTGTGTGATTTTTAACTCTGTCCACTCTAGTCCAATACCGGCACCTCCATATCGATGGTATCAGCATCATGGGCTCACCTGCGATAGGTTAGCACTGCAGTGTCACAGTGCTAGGGACCCAGGTTTGATTCCAGCCTCTGGCGACTGTGTGGAGTTTCCACATTCTCCCTGTATCTGTGTGGGTTTCCTCCAATAATCCAAAATGTGCAGGTTAAGTGCTTGCTTAAGTTAAGGCCTTGCTAAATTGCCCATCATGTTCAGTAATGTGTAGGTTGGGTGCATTAGTCGAGTGAAAATAGGGTAGGGGAATGGGTCTGGGTTGGTTACTCTTCAGAACATCAGCGTGGTCTTGTTTGGCCGAAGGGCCTGTTCCCATACTGTAGGGATTCTATGATTCTTCTACGATCATAAATGCTGTCTGACTGGCTGTGATCTCCAGCATTTGACTTATTTTCTGTACGGATTCCAGCATCTGCAGTAATTTGCTCCTCTTTATCTTTCAACTTCTGGAACTAAGATTTTGTACCTAAGTTGCTGCTGTTTGGGGTGATATTGTCTACTTCTCACTGTACTTCTTTTATGGGCAATATCTGAGTGCACATCATAATGACACCTAAACCTTATAAAATGCCTTCAACTCATGGGGTAGGGGAAAATCTTATCGGTCCTGGTTTAATGCAAGATTCATTCAGAATGGGAATTATTTCCTTTGTTTTAGTCAAATGAGTTTGAGTTTTGATGGTGTGCACCTACCAGCAAGGGCTTGATCAGCTCTGGCAGTTTCCTGTAGCATGAGTGAAAGATGCTAATAACTGAGGTTATATCACACTGTAAATTTTTGCTATAAATTCTGTTAAGATTGAGCCCTCCACTATCACCTGATGAAGGAGCGACATTTCGAAAGCTAGTGTGCTTCCAATTAAACATGTCGGACTATAAACTGGTGCTGTGTGATTAATAACTCTCAGCTTATTTACTGGAAGACCTTTCTGGTGCACAACGGTTGAATGACTCAATGGGCTATTCAATTTCACAATTTGAAATTGATTTATTCTTCTTCCTATTCCCCCGTCAACTGAGGGAGCTTAATCTCATAGAGCAAAAAAAAGAATAAAATATCAAATTGTCCATCAAAATAAAACCTAAACTTAAAACGAAGTTCTGTATCCAGCGAGTCAACATGTAACCCTACCCCTCCAACACAGTTTGGAGGCGGAGCCGTCTTCGGTTTTCTGATTGGCTGGAGGGTCAAGAACTCCGGCTTCTAATGATGCCCCTTGCTTGCTATTGGCTGTAATACGTTCTCAATCAGACAGACGGGGTTCTGGGGCATGCGCACATTTGATTAGGTTCACGAGCGGGTTTGTGAGAGTGATGGCCTCAATGCCATATTTGTCATGGCGAGTGGTGACTGAAGCCCTCAGCGCAATATTCCAGTAAGAAAGTTTCATGATTGCCCAGGTTAAGTCTTAAGCCCCAAACGTAGGTTTTCTGGGGCCGCGATTTAAGCCGTAGAAGAGCCCCCGGCTTCTTTCCTGAAGCGGGTGCCGGTTATCGGCCGCCATTTTGGTGCATCCAGAGGCGGGTGTGCGCAGGCGCGGGTTTGAATGGTGATGTGATGTAGTGGGCGTGTCGGGTAGTTCCTCCCGCCCTCTTCCTTGTTTAGTTCCCTGGGGAGGTTTTACTGTTGTAAAAGGTGAGATGATATGGATCTCGATGTGATTAAAAAAACACAGCAAAATCATCAGAAACCACCTGTAAAATTTACAGGTGTCTCAGCAGCTGGATGTCTGACTGAATTCTTCCTGCACATGGAGCAGGGTCTTTCCCCAGTGTGGCTGTGCCAGCTCAGGTGAGTCACTCAGGTGTATCCCTGTCATTGTCCTGATATTATCAGTTATCTCCATATGTCGGTAACTTTTTCTCTCCTGGCTGGATGATCAGATAAATTCTAATCCAATAGACAGAACACCCATATAGTTTCTCTCACCTGTGTGTGGTATGATTTTATTTCAGGGGATCAGAGTTGAGCAAGAGAATCGACATTTCGGGTGTAAGCCCTTCAGCAGCAATGATGGGCCAGGGGCTGAGAGATAAATGGGAGGGTTGGGAGTGGGCTTGGGTGGAGGTAGCTGAGAATGCAATAGGTGGATGAAGGTGGGGGAGAAGGTGATAGGATAGGTCGAATAGGAGGGTGGAGCGGATAGGTGGGAAGGACAACAAGTCAAGAGGATGGTGCCGAGTTGTAGGTTTGTGACTGGGATAAGGTGGGGAACTGAGGAAACTGGTGAAATCCACATTAATCTCGTGGTTACAGAGTCCCAAGGCGGAAAGTCAGTTGCTCTTCTTCCAGGCATGGGACGGTTAGGGCTTGGCGATGGAGGGCCAGGACCTGCATGTCCTGGGGGGAGGGGGAGTGGGAGTGGGGAGTTGAAGTATTCAACCATGTTGGTTCTGGTGTCCCAGTTATATTCTCTGAAACGATCCGCAAGTTGGCGTCCTGTCTCCCCAATGTAGAGGAGACTACATCAGGTGCAATGGATACGATAGATGACATTGGTAGAAATACAGGTAAATTTCTGTTGAATGTGGAAAGATCCTTTACCCCACTGCCTCATCCTCTGCCTTGGCACACTGCAACCACAAGCTATTAATATAGATTTCACCAGTTTCCTCATTTCCTCCTCCCATTTGGCAGCACCCTCTTGACCTTTCCATCATCATTCCAACTATCTGCTCCACCGTTCTCTCCAACTTATCACCTCCCCGACCTTCATCTACCTTTTGCATTCTCAGCTACCTTCACCCAAGTGTCAGCCCCCCCGACCCACAAGCCTCATTCCTGATGAAGGGCTTATACTCGATTCTCCAACTCCTCGGATTCTGTCTGACCTGCTGTGCTTTTCCTGATTTTATTTCAAAAGCCTCCTGGCTGCCCACCTTCTACTCCCTCTGGTAGCTGAAAATGTGTTGCTGGAAAAGCGCAGCAGGTCAGGCAGCATCCAAGGAACAGGAAATTCGACGTTTTGGGCATAAGCCCTGGTAGGCCAATGACCCGGATATTGATCCCCAGCCACTGTTTCCAAGTCCTCGACTTGCTCAGACAGGGACCGAGCCTGTTTCTCGAAGGCGTGGATTCGCCCAGCCGAAGACGCAACCTCGGTCGCCCTTCCCAAACCATTCCAACTCCTTCTCCCTCTTTTTGCAGCACAGCAGAGATGGGCTCCAGTTTATTCCCAGTCTCTTCCCTCATCTCTTGGATCAGCTGTCGGATCACTCCGAGTTCCCCCATGATGTGCTGCTGCGCAGGCGTTCCTTTCACAGCTGCAGAGGGAGCTGGAGCTGCTTCCCCAGTTGCAGTCTCAGGCCTGCCCGCTGTTTTCAAGTGTCCTGAGTGTTGAGACTTGGCCTTTTGCTTTCCCCTTAGTCATTCTTGCATGCTCGATAAAGGATTTAAACGGTTGTCTTACCATTTAACAATACGTTTTTCCAAAATAAAAACTTAAGGTGGGAGCTAAAAAAAATTATCTTGGGTTGGGGTGCAGAGGCTGATCTATTCACATCGCCACCATCTTGCATCCCCACCTGTGTTCTTTGAGGACCACACACACACAAACACAAACGTTTTTGTAAATCAAACAATAATTTTTATTTGTACAAGGGCTGGTTTTCCTACTGGTAGTAAGGTATTGATACCCTAAGGGTCAGTCTGAGAAGACCAAACCGTTACAATACACACACAGTTTCGAGACATGTCTGGTTAGATGCAAATCGTTCTGTTTGGCAGCTGGATCAGGCAATGGGCTCGTGACACATAGTCACAATATAGTAACAAGATTTACAGAAAACTGAACAAACAAGATCTAGTTACAAATTTACACATCTACTGACACCACATTGTGAAAAAGAACAAAACAAGTAATCAGGTAAACTGAAAAAATGGTCACTGCAGCCAGGCCTAATGAGATTACAATTTCAACCCTTTTACCAATCTTTTCCATCTTGCTCAATCTACTGAGTGATGTTGTCAATTCATTTTTCAGAATCGTCAGTCCCTAAACAACAATCAGGTCTAATAACAGTACAGGCGCCTCCTTGAGCTGGTAGCACATAGTCCAACGCCATCTGATTTTGCAAGTTCAGTGTCCTTATCTCCGATTTGTTCTGGTTCGCTAATCCCATTGCAATCGCATTTCATTTTCCATCTTGGTGAATGCATATGCCAACTCATTTAATTCATAAAGAGCTGATACTGTACCACAATTTGGTCACATAGAAGCAAAGAAGTCCTGCTATCCAGAGTATTCACATTGCAGACTACGTTTGCTCCACTTTGTGTAGTGGTACTCTGTCCATTCAGATGATGGAGTGGGGGCCATTCCTGAGAGTCAAAAGGCAGGGATGTAATCCACCAAGGCGCAGCCTCCATTAAAGTCAACAGGCAACCAGGAATAAGCTGTATGGTTACACATCCATGTGGTCATTCCACACAGTTCAGGCTACATTTTTTATGACTGTATATTGGAACATGTGTAGCAGTGTGTTCTGCCCATGCTACCAACATTTGTGGCACTCTCCATCAAAGGCAGTTTCATCTCTGGCTGCTTCTTTATGCACACCTTGGTCTGTAATTATGTAATGACAGTGGCTAGGGTAAGACCACCCTATCTTGGATCTGCTTCCATTTGTTCACTCTATACACCAGTCAACAATTGGATGTATAGTGCCTCCTGGCATCTCATATATACTTGATCTTTCTGAGCTTTCCCTCCACATTTAATTTGGCACATCGGCAGTTTATCTCTTGTGGCATCACCGTGTTGTTAGCTTATGGATCATCTATGTGAAGGTATAATAGTGCACACAGAGCACAGGCTGGGATTGGAGTCCCCTGAGTAGAGAAGCCAGCTCCAATCGACTGATCCAGAATTGGAGTGCAGAAGATCTAATGTTTCTCAGGTACAGATCCGTTGTTCTTACTCCTTACTGCTTGATGAACCTGCTGTAACCATTCACTGTTATAGGTTTTGACTTCCAGGTTGTAAACTAGTCAAATGCATACTTTGCACTTCCTTCCTTTGGTATTGACAGCGTAATTATATCGAAAATCTCTTTGTCGTCCATGACCTGGCCCTTGAGGATAGTCGAAGAAATAAACCTTAATGGTTTGCTGGGCCATAAAAGTTCAACGTTTGCTTGGTGTACCATTAATTCCATTTAAGTGTTGTACAGAAATATCGCATGCATATCGTTAGTTAAAGCCAGTCAAAGTACAAAGACACAGTGCTTGTACCAAATTTTTATTTGTCAGGGTACTATTGGTATTCACACAGAAGATTGTGGTATCTTTAAGGGCACGTGGGATCGTGTTCAAATAATGACTGAGGTCAGTGAGTGGTGAAAATAGCCTCTTTATTCAGCAACTGCTGAAAATGTGTTGCTGGAAAAGCGCAGCAGGTCAGGCAGCATCCAAGGAGCAGGAGAATCGACGTTTCGGGCATAAGCCCTTCTTCAGGAATCATGCCCGAAACATTGATTCTGCTGCTCCTTGGATGCTGCCTGACCTGCTGCGCTTTTCCAGCAACACATTTTCAGGTCTGATCTCCAGCATCTGCAGTCCTCACTTTCTCCATCTTTATTCAGCAATTACAGCACAAGTTCAAGGTGGCATTGGATTCCCAAAATACAGTTCTTACAAGAGTCCTTTTATACACAGTATAACACAAATGAAAATTCCATTACGTTGGTGTTACATTTTTTAAAAATCTATAGTACACAAAGGTTTGAAGGGCTTCTATCCTGGGAGACAGGAGATGGGTTAAAACTTACTAAATGCTGGCTGCTAATTCTGATGGGATTAACAATGGCTGTCTAGTCTGCTTGCGTAATTAAGAGGTGTAAGTCATTTTGCCTTTTAAATTAGTAAATGTTGGTAAAAATACTGGGCCTATATGCTTGAAATAATTTAGAAATAGAATTAAACAAACAATATTAAACTGATGACTGTAGCTAGGTGGTGAGATTTATTTACTATTTGCTGGTATGAGTTTCATTCATTCATGCAATTTCATGCAAGCTCTGTTTTGTCAGTTCGCTTCTTAAAGGGATAATGGTCCAGGTAAGAGGTAATTAACAGGTTCAGGTACTTAATCCATTCAGGTCCAGGAGGTGCTTGGTAAGGGCTGATTTAATATTGCAATGTTTTTGGAGAGTTGGTGGGGATGGTATTATTCTGTATGCTGATAATGTGTGGAAATGCAGTAATGGGTTTGAAAGGATTGTTTTTAAATTGGATATTACAGAACCACGGTTTTCTGAATGAATGGATGAAACCGTGTTATAGCAAATAATGAGTTTGTAAAGGGTTATGAATGAATGAATGAACGGGAATCCGGTATTAATTAATACAGCGAGCTGGTGAGTGAGTGAATAAAGATAGTCTATAATACAATATCTCACAAGCACTTTGATTTAATGCATGTATGCAATAGGTACAAATACTCCTACAGAAGTCAGGGGTTGGTGAATTAGTGGAGAACCGGCAGATAGTTGGTATTGGGACACTATCATCTGTGTCTGATCTGTAGATATTGCCAGCTCCACTCTCACTTACTCCCAACCTGAGGACTCATGTCCCGATAATATAGAATAGTCTTACCTTCATGATAGCACCTTTTTACAGTGACTCAAATATATCCACTTAAGTTTTTTGTTTTATTTTGCAGTTGGTGTCATTAGCAGGACATCATATGGTCCTTCCCATCTGGGCATCAATGCCTTTTGGTTCAATGTTTTAACCAGTACTTGATCCCTTGGTTGGGAGTCGAGATTTAATGATTCTGCAGGTAGTGATACCTCCTGCACCTCTGCCATCTGGAAATGATACTTATACATAGCATGAGTTTAATTCACCAAGCATTTCATTATCTCTTGCATGCAACTCTCTAAACCGACTAGGCTTAATCTGATAGGGAGCCCGTAGTGGCCTTCTAAAGACAACTTCTGCTGGAGTAAGTTTCATTTGCTTCTGGGGAAGGGTTCGTATTATCATCTGAGCATCTCCAGCCAGGATCTGCCCGATTCTTGCTTCAGCTTAGCGAACAATGTTTTTGAGGTACCATTTGCTCTTTCCACCACTCCTGATTGTGGATGATTGGGACAATGCAGGTGTTGCTTAATCCTTAAAGCTTCGCAGAGTTCTGCATTTAACTGTGCAGCATTGTCGCTAGAAATTATCTGTGGAATATTAAACCTAGTCATTATATCTCTCAACAAGCACTTGATTACTGTTTTAGTGTTGGACAAAGTGAGGGCTGCAGATCAGAGTCCAGATAGTGTGGTGCTGGAAAAGCACAGCAGGTCAGGCAGCATCTGGGAGCAGGAGAATTGACATTTCGGGTATAAGTCCTTCATCAGGAGGGCTTTTGAGTCTCCATTTTGTGTCTACGTTTCTGCAAGGACAGGCTTCTACCCATCTGCTAAACAAATCAATCATCACTAACACAGATTTATAACCATTATTACTGGACAATTGAAGAAAATAAACAAAAGGTCCCCATGTCAAGGGAGTATGATATTGTCTTGCCCTAATTGCTTTACCAGGCTTGTTCAACTGGCATATATAGCAAATATTTGCAATTTGGTCTGCTGCTTTATGTAAGGACCCCCCCCCTTTCTTCATATTACCAGGTAGATAGAATTCTGTCCACTGACCCTCCCCTTGCCAGTGTGTATCCACACATGGCAAACCTGTAACAGGATGGGTACAACAATTTGCCCATCCGGATGGTGCCAAATTCCATTAGAATTCTGCAGGCAGCCATCCTTCATCTATGATGCATGCGAATCCATAGCTTTGCTTTGCACTGCAGTTAACTTCTTCCATAGCTGGAATAGATAGGGATTGTCATCGTTGGGGCTTGTAAAGAAGAGTCTTCAAAGGGAAGTCACCTTTTGAAGATTGGAGAGTTAGGTGGAGAACTGGCAGATGGAGTTCAATCTGGGCAAATATGAGGTGATGCATTTTGGAAGGTCTGATTCTAGAGCGAACTATACTGTTAACAGAAGAGCCTTGGAAAAAGTTGATGAGCAGAGAGATCTTGGAGTTCAGGTCCATTGTAGCCTGAAGGTTGCTGCACAGGCAGATAGAGTGGTCAAGAAGGCATATGGTATGTTTGCCTTCATCAGACTGGGTATTGAGTATAAGAGCTGGCATGTTAAAATTGTACATGACATTGGTTCAGCTGCAGTTCTGTGTACAGTTCTGGTTGTCACATTAACAAAAGGATGTGAACGCTTTGGAGAGGGTGCAGAGAAGGTTTACGAGGATGTTGCCTGGTATGGAAGGTGCTAGCTATGAAGAGAGGTTGATTAGGTTAGGATTGTTTTCCTTAGAAAAAAGGAGATTGAGGGGGGACCTGATTGAGGTCTATAAAATCATGAAGGGTATAGACAGGGTGGATAAAGATAAGCTTTTTCCCGGGATGAGGGATTCAATAATGAATGTGAGAGGTGAAAAGTTTAAGGGGGATACGCACAGCAAGTACTTTACACAGAGGGTGGTAGGTGCTGGAAATGCGTTGCCAGCAGAGGCGGTAGAGGCAGGCACGGTAGATTCATTTAAGGTGCATCTGGACAGATACATGAGTAGGTGGGGAGCAGAAGGATAGTGAGGAAGATAGGAATTGGGCGATAGGTTTAGACAGTGGATTTTGATCAGCACAGGTTTGAAGGGCCGAAGGGCCTGTCTCTGAGCTGTAAATTTTCCTTGATTTTTTGGAACTAGTAAAGCTGCAAGAGACAGAATCTGCAAGAGCATTTTTCCTTTGGCGACTTCTGCAGTTAACGCAGTGTGAGCTGCACACTTAATAATGGCTGTCTGTTTGGGTAATAATATGGCAGATAACAAACATAGGACAAGATCCCCATGCTTAAATCAAGCCACCTGATGAAATCAAGAATTCCCTCTTTTTCCAGAGCTGTCCGAAATCCTGAGCAACTCCAAAAGCCTATTGGGAGTCAGTATAGTTAGTAACTGTCTTTCCTACAGCGAAAATTCAATCTCCAGTCCGGGCAAAGAACTCAGCCGCCTGTGCGGGCAAGTGGGAAGGCAGTCATCCAGCTCCAATATGTCGAGGTTCGAACAAATGCTACATCCTGTCACATCGATACCATCAAAGCCTTTGGCAGAACAACTATCTGTGCAAAGGAATAAATGTGGATTCTGTAGTGGGATCTCCTTTAAGTCAGCTGTGGGCATGTTTTGAATTTAGCAAGATCTAAACAGGAACTAGAACAGATTAATTTGGGATATCTGGTTGGCATGGACGAGTTAGACCAAAGGGTCTGTCTCTGTGCTGTACATTTCTATGACTCTAAATTTACAAATGTAGTAGCACACATTGCGAAAAAGAACAAAGACAAGTGATCAGGTAAGTCAGAACAATGGTCACTGCTGCCCGGCCTAATGAGATTCAATTTTGACCCATTAACCTTTAGTAAATAGGTATGTTCCCACAACCAAGTGTGGGTGAAAATGGGTTGGCTGTGCTGAAAGCAGCCAATGTCAGGATAGGGCCTGAGTTATGCTGGTGCAAAAGGACATCAGACATAGGAGCAGAAGAAGGCCATTTAACCCATTGAGTCTTCCGCTATCAAAAGAGATCATGGCTGATTAGATAAGCTTTTGAGTCATACAGTCCTACAGCATAGAGACCCATTTGGACTCTTTTGGTCCAAACTAGTCCATGCTGACCAAACTATCCATTAACGCTAACCCCATTTCCCTGCACTTGGCCCATATCCTTTTAAGAGAAAGTGAGGACTGCAAATGCAGGAGACCAGAGTTGAAAAGTGTGGTGCTGGAAAAGCGCAGCAGGCCAGGCAGCATCCGAGGAGCAGGAGAATCGATGTTTCGGGCATAAGCCCTTCTTCAGTGAAGAAGGGCTTATGCCTGAAATGTTGATTCTCCTACTCCTCGGATGCTGCCTGGCCTGCTGCGCTTTTCTAGCACCACACTTTTCAACCCATATCCTTCTGATCCTTTCCTATCCATGTATTTGCCCAAAAACCTTTTAAATGTTGTTAGTGCATCCATCTCAACCACTTCCACTGACAGCACATACCATATGTACCACCCTCTGTGTAAAAATGTTGCCCCTTAGATTCCCTTTTATTCTTTCCCCTTTAACCTTAAAGTGATACCCTCTAGTCCTCGATTCCCTGACCCTGGGAAAAAGACTGAGTGCATCACTGTATCCAAGCCTCTCGTGATCTTATACACTTCAGTAAGATCCTCCTCAGTCTCCTACGCTGTAAAGAAAAAATGTCCTAGCTAGATTAGATTAGATTCCCTACCGTGTGGAAACAGGCCCTTCGGCCCAACAAGTCCACACCAACCCTCCGAAGGGTAACCTACCCAGACCGATTTTTGTCTGACTAATGCACCTAACACTATGGGCAATTTAACATGGCCAATTCATCTGACTTTTGGACCACCACATCTTTGGACTGTGGGAGGAAACCAGAGCACCTGGAGGAAACCCACACAGATGTAGGGAGAATGTGCAAACTCCACACAGACAATTGCCCAAGGCCGGAATCAAACCTGAATCCCTGGCGCTGTGAGGCAGCAATGTTAACTACTGAGCCACCGTGCCATCCCAGTTAGCTTTTTTTTTAGATTAGATTACAGTGTGGAAACAGGCCCTTCGGCCCAACTAGTCCACACCGACCCACTGAAGCGTAACCCACCCATACCCCTACATTTACCCCTTACCTACCCACACCCCTAAACTAACACTACGGGCAATTTAGCATGGCCAATTCACCTGACCTGCACATCTTTGGACTGTGGGAGGAAACCGGAGCACCCAGAGGAAACCCACGCAGACACTGGGAGAACGTGCAAACTCCACACAGTCAGTCGCCTGAGGTGGGAATTGAACCCGGGTCTCTGGCGCTGTGAGGCAGCAGTGCTAACCACTGTCTAACATCTTCTTATAAGTCCGACCCTTGAGTCCCATCAACATCCTTGTAAATTTCTTCTGCACTCTTTCCAGTTTAATAACATCCTTCCTATAACAAGGTGACCTAAACTGAACATATACTCCAAGTGTAACCTCACGAACGTCCTGTACAACTGCAACATAACTTCCCAACTTCTATACTCAATGCCCTGACTCTCACTGCCCTGTCTACCTGGGACTCCACTTTCAGAGAACCGTGCACCTGAATTCCAAGATCCCCCTGTTCCACTACACACCTTAAGGCCCTCCTGTTCACCAAGAAACTCCTACTTTGATTTGACTTTCCAAAATGTAAGACCTCACACTTATCTATATTAAACTCCATTTACTATTTCTCGGCCCATTTCCCCAGTTAATCAAAGTCCTGCTGCAATTTCGGATAATCTTCCTCAATGTCCGCGATATCGCCTATTTTCGTGGCATCTGCAAACTCACTAATTGTGCCTTGGACATTCTCCTCCAAATCATTGATATCGATGACAAATAACAATGGGCCCAGCACTGACCCCTGAGGCACTCCACTGGTCACAGGCCTCCAGCCTAACAAGCATCCTTCCAGTATTAACCTCTGCTTCCTACCATCAAGTCAATTGTGCATCCAGTTGCCAGCTCGCCCTGGATTCCTAGAGGCATGTGGAACCTTATCAAAGCCTTATTGAAATCCATATGGATTATGTCTACTGCCCTGCCCTCGTCAAGCTTCCTGGTTACTTTAAAGAGCTCTAACAAATTTGAGAGGCATGATCTCCCAAATACAAAGCCATTCTGACTGCTCCTAATGCCCCTGCCTTTCCAAATGCATGCATATATTATCTCCCAGAATCTCAAGTAACTTACCTAACACAGATATTGTTAGGCTTACTGGTTTATCGTTACTAGGCTATTCTTTGCAGCCCTATTTGAATAAGGGCACAACATTTTCTACCCTCCAGTCTTCCATGACCTCACCTGTGGCTAACAATGATGCAAAAATATCAGCCAGGGCCCTCGCAATTTCTTCTCTAGCCTCTTGCAGTGTTCTTGGATATATCTGGTGATGCCCAGGAGATTTATCCACCTTCACATGTTCTAATACATCCAACATTTCCTCTACTGTGATGTGGACTGTCCCCCAAGATATCACCACTAACTTCACTTTCCTGCCTTATCCCCATAATTCCGGATTCCCACATTGATCAGAAATCTACAGATACATTACCAAGTGCTCATTGACAGAAAAGCTTTTAAATATCTGACTACATGATCTGGTATGAAAGTTCTGTGGAGTTGATGTGCCATCATGTGTCTGCACTGACAAGAGATCATTCAGGTGCTCTCACTGCGGGAGTTGCTTCAGAGGACCCAGCAAATTCACACCAGGGGGAAAACTGGCATCTGCTTGGTGTGTGGGACAAGGTTCAAATTGGTCATCCACCACACGACACAGCAGCATGCTAATTTTTAATAAGAAAGCTTTGTAATATTCTGTGATCAGAGATTTAAAATCAAAATGGTCTTGCTGTCCTCGAAACCCATTGACATTGGTGTGAAGCTGTTTACCTGCTTTGTGTGTGGGACAACTGTCACTCAGTCATCTCACCAACTGAGTTCACAAGTGATTGCAGGGGTCGGATTCTGCTGTTAATCACATCCAGGACTGAATAGCATTCTGATAGACTGGTGTTGCTTCTGCTAATATTAACAATCCTTGTAACTGGGCTGGAACTTGATAATATATTAACCAATACACGGTTAATAATTTAGCTTTACTTAAAACAGTTTACTGTGGATTTTTCTTTCCCATCTGAATGTTTAACATTACCTGCTAGAACTCAAAGGATAATCTGGGGAGGGATCATTGGGAGGTTCAGCTGATCATAATCCTTCAGGGTCATACTGAGAGGGACAAATAGCACTTTGATCTTTCCCATCACTCTTCTCTGACAGCAAAATTCCCACATGGGATAATCCTGAGGTGTGTAAGAAATATTTCCCAACTGCACTTTTCAGTGGTTCTGTCTGCTCAATCCCTCAGCTTCTCCCTGTAACACTGGGTAGCTGCCCTGACTGAGAAATTCACCAAGTGACATTCCCCCAGCTTCTTCCTTCTCAGATAATAATCTAATTTCCTCTAATATCTTGATCGAATCTGCCTCCACCATTCTCTAAGGCAGCACGTTCTACGTCTTAACCACTCACTTTCTCCTCACACCTCTATTTCTTCATTTTCCACTACCTTAAGATTTTACTTTCGTTTCTAATGAGTCAACGGGATATCAATGTGAAGTGGAATGTTTTGTCAGTGTTGTCATGGCAACCTGTCTACAGTGAAGTGACATTTTTGAATTCTAATCTCCATCCACTCTACTGCTCTTTCCTGATCAGCCTGAAAGTGTTTACCTTCAAGCTCCTCTTCAGTCATCTTCTGAAGGTTCCTGTTACTGTACCAACCCTTCAGACACTGCATTTCAGATTATAACAGCTCACTGTGGAGTGAAATATTTTTCTGGGTGTCCTGTCTGCTCTGAAACTGCAGTTTGAGATTCTAACTCGGTTCCAAACAAACTTACCCAGGAAGAGATAGAAGAGAAACTCAGTGTCTTGTCATTAAAACAATGGAGGATGAGGAGAACTGTGAGCGTGAAGTTTAAAACTGGATCAAGGTCAAGGTGCAAACTTTCACAGACATTTGTTCCTCATGATTTGACTGCAGGGGAGACATTGATGGATTGATCTCATCTTCATTAAGTTGACATTCTCCAGTCAGATACATCCCAGATTAAATCCAGAAGAACTGCATCACTGCCCCTGGGATATCGAGACTGAGGGACTGGAAGTGTCTGGGACAATGGCACTTCTCACTCTATAAGCTGATCATGTCTCACTTCCCATTTCCCCTGGGCTCCTCCTCCTGTTCCACTTTCTGGAACAAAATGGAGTTCAGTCCAGCCCATAATAAGCATGGCTGAGGGAGGGTGGTTCCCAAGCACTGCAGTGATGTCATAAAGCAGCATCAGGCAGCCTAACTGATCCCTTCCTTGTCCCTTTCAATGTGGAGAGCTGGGAATCCCTGTATCAAAATGCACACAGATAAATGGCACGAAGTTGGTGAACAATGTTGGTGAGCTACAAGCACAAATAGCTGTGTGAGAATCTAAGTTGCATCAATAATGAAATTTGTGGCTTAAAATTGTGTAGGAACGATATTGTTATTGTTCAAATACAGGAAAGAGAAGAAGAAAAGGGTGCTTGGGTGGCCTACTGATTACAGCTAGTTTGTAAATTTACTTCAATGATTAAATTTGGATTGATATTCAAAGTGAACTGGATTACTGAAGAAACAGTTTCAGCTGAGAGTTAGTGAATGAAGAAGAAAGACCCACAGGGCAGTTCTTCAAGGTCCACTGCAGACCAAACATCTCAAATCAGCTTTACTTTCAGATCAGAAGACCTCAACAATTCCATACACTGTCCTCAGGGAAGTTCTTCTGTCAGTAATGGGACAAACTGTACTGCTTTCAATAATGCCACCAAAAAAAAACTTGATTAAATGGTTACTTACCTCACAGCTGTTTGCGGGATCTTGCTATGCACGTGCTGGTTGATGTGAAACAATAAAGGAGGTTATTTCTAAAGGAACCAACATTTCTTTACAATCACAGAAAGGCTCGGGAGACTTTGACAGATTTGACACTTATCCAGAATTCTAACAACCAGAGCTGGGCTGGAGCTGATTAATGTCATCAGGAAAAGATTGCAGCTGTCCTGAACATGGTTCAGGATAAGTGCTTGAAGGTAAACACTTTCAGTTGATAGGGAAAGAGCAGTAGACTGGGTGGAGATTAGAATTTTAAAAAGTCACTTTACTGTAGACAGGTTGCCATGACAACACTGACAAACATTCCACTCCACATTGATATTCCATTGTTATTGTTATTGACTAACAATAACAGCAGAATCCAATCCCAGCAATCACTTGTGAACTCATTGGTGTCACTATAGATTGCTGGAAAGAACAAATCTCTTTCCATACAAAGACCAGGTGAATGGCCTCTCCCCCAATGTGAACCTGCTGGTGTATAGAGAGATCAGATGATCACCTGAATCCCCTCTGCAGCAACTCCACCTCAATGGTCTCTTGTCAGTATGAACAGGTTGGTGGTGAGCCAGATCCCCAGAACCTTTATAGCACTTCTCATAGTCTAGGCATTTGAAAGGGTTCTCCCCAGAGTGGACACACTGGTATATCAGCAGGTTGGATGAATTAGTGAATCCCTTCCCACACCCACAGCAGGTGAAAGGCCTCTCCCCAGTGTGGACTCACTGTTGTATCAAGGCTGGATAATTGTCTTGAATTTCTTGCTGCAATGAGAACATTGGAATAGGGAATACCCAATGGGAATGCGCTGGTGCTCCCTCAGTCCATATGGACATTTAAAACTGTTATCCCAGTTATAGCAATGATACTGTCTCTCATCATAGTGAACTTGCCAGTATCTCAGCATCACCAATAAAAACATATATTTCTTCCCACACACAGAACAGGTAAGTGGCCTCTCTCCAGTGTGAACCTGCTGGTGTGTCAGCAGAGTGGATGAATGAATAAATGCTTTACCATTCTGAGGAAGATCAGCGGACATGAAACATTAACTTTGCTTTCTCTTCACAGATGCTGCCAGACCTGAGCTTTTTGTTTCTGATTTACAGCATCTGCAGTTCTTTTGGTTTTTATTAAATGCTTTACCGCATTTGATGCAGCAGATTGGCCTCTCCCCGTATGACCGCATCGATGGCATTCCAGCTGATCGGGATTACTGAATCCTTTCCCACAGTCCCTATATTTACATGGTTTCTCCCCAGGGTGACTCTACTTGTGTTTTGACAATCCAGCTGATCAACTATAGCCTTGTCCACACACAGGACATGTGTACGGTTCCTTCCCACTGTGAGTGGTGTTTTCTGTTTCCATGATCAAAGGCTGTTGATATTCAGATCCTGAGGAATCCAGCAGCACTGTCAGATCCTGACGTGATATTTGGGTTTTCCATTTGTACATCCTCTCCTTCTAATTTCTCGTGAAATGAATTGATAAAAAGCAATGAGAGAGAGAAAAACTACAAAAATGCAAAGACAGATTGTGAAGCTGAGCTGAATGAATCTGTTTTTTTATGTGGTCAGCATGTGAAAAAGAGATTACTGAAAGCTGCCAGACTGTCAAGACTATTTGCCAGTGTCCGTTAGGAAATGGAACCTACCACCATGTTTGGGCCTAGACAGCTGAATTTAGGAGGAGAAAGTGAGGTCTGCAGATGCTGGAGATCAGAGCTGAAAATGTGTTGCTGGAAAAGCGCAGCAGGTCAGGCAGCATACAAGGAACAGGAGATTCGACGTTTCGGGCATAAGCCCTTCCTGAAGAAGGGCTTATGCCCAAAACGTCAAATCTCCTGTTCCTTGGATGCTGCCTGACCTGCTGAGCTTTTCCAGCAACACATTTTCAGCGGAATTTAGGAAGTTAGTAAAGAAGGATTTCGATATGACGTGTAAGCCAAGAGCAGCAGGTGTATGGAAACATTCTCTCCAAATCCCCTTCAAGTCAGACACCATTCTGATTTGGACATAACTTGCTGTTACTGGGGGAAAATCCTATAAACCCTCACTGGAAAGCATTGTGGTTGCACCTTCACCACCTAGTCCACAGCAGTTCAGTAAGAAGGAACCCATCACCTTCTCATTGGGTAACTCAGATGGTCTTACCAGTCTCGTCCATATCTGAGGAAAGAAGTAAAAGCTGTCTTTCGAGATACAGTGGATGAAAAGACCCCACAGATATACTTCTTATGAACACATAGTTGAGTTTTTTGGGATTTGTGGAATTATATATTACTGGTTTTAAAAAAATAAACTTCTGAATTTGTATGGTTTGGTTTATTCTATTTTGTATTCATCTCTATTGCTAATAATCTTCTGTTTTATTGTTAAAGCAAAATCTGCAGCACTGTATGCTTAACTTACAGTGAGAGACCACATTGGTAAAATCAACAATGACAAAATCTCAGGTTTCTGTCTGGCTTATAGAGTCATAAAGATGTACAACATGGAAACAGACCCTTTGGTCCAACCCATCCATGCCGACCAGATATCCCAACCAGGCTTGTCCAACAGCTGGAATCATAACAGCTGGAGGGCCACTGTGGGGGGCAGGGGGATCTTGATGGGATTTTAGAGTTCGTGAGGCTATAGAATGGTTCTGGGATGTGAAGCACTGGGGAAGTTTATTGCACAAAACGTAACAATGACTTTGGATGTCGGTAAGAGTTCTCTACAAATGGGCGATCAAACAGTAGATTATCTAAAATCTTTGATGGAAGACTAAACAGAGAAAGTTAGCAGATAGTTCTTGTGAGGATGAGATATTTCAGGTCATTGTACAAAATTTAGAATTAACTTAGAAGCAGAATGTCACAGTTGGAACTGGCTGATGAGCTATAAATGGAAGAAAATAGACCATCTGGAGAAAGAGAAGTAAACGTAAAATTTGAAATTGTGGAAAATGAAAAACGCGAGTAATGGAATGATAAGTTAAAGAAAAACAGGGGATAATGGAGGCAGAAATGCAAACGGAGATGGATTTTTAAAAGGAAACTCCAAAGAGATAAGGAAATTAGTGAACACTAGTTTGGCAGAGGAAAGCTTAGAATAGAGAAGGAAGAAATAGATAATAGTCTGCAGGATGATTATGATTCCATTGAGGGGATTTATTTCAGAATTTATACTTTGTGTTTAACTTTAACAAGGATAGAGTTGAAACAGATTTTACCTTATTTGAGAAGGTATCTGGACAGATGAAATGGCCAAAAGGAATCGGGACCTTAAAGTTACAAAATATTTTGATGGGTACAGCTATGACTGTGTACACCAGCTTGTCAGAAGTACAATCTGCAGCATTTGGAACTGTCAAAGCTGCAATATTCAATGCTTACGAGCTTGTATCCAAAGCTTATGAACTAAAGAGGACACTTGCTGACACCTCCAAGCCTCTATCAGTTGACATGTGCAATACACCAGCCAGCGGTGCCAATGAAGTCCTTCCATCTCAGCCACTCCATCTCAGTCACTCAGATTTGTCGCATGTATTTGAGTGCTACCACTTTTTTTTTAACTGGCAGGGCTTTTCTCAAAGTCTGCATGAGTAGAGCTTTCTGCATGAGGCTTGTCAGGAGATTCAGTCTTCATTTGAATTTAGCTCCTCAAGAAAGAAACCTAATCAGACGTTTGTAGAATTTCCAAGGGACTGTCAGATCAGTCAAGCTAGAGAATGTTTTGAGAGTGTGAGGGAAATTATGCTCACAATTCAAACAGCATTATTTCAAATTCAGAAATTTATGAGCGTGAAGTATTCAAGGGGGCTGCACAGTGGCTCAGTGGTTAGCACTGCTGCCTCACAGCACCAGGGACCCAGGTTCGATTCCACCTTGGG